>NC_134396.1:24904114-25219641 GCF_035582795.1 Mycteria americana | reverse complement strand
CCGAGGAGCCATATAAAGAAATCGATGGGGTGGCCACAACACGCTATAGTGTGGCTGGCCTAAGCCCATATTCAGAGTATGAATTTCGGGTAGTTGCAGTAAATAACATTGGGCGAGGGCCACCCAGTGAGCCTGTGTCAACAAGGACTTCAGAGCAAGCGCCTTCAAGTGCACCACGCAATGTGCAGGCCCGTATGTTGAGCTCTACCACCATTTTGGTACAGTGGGAGGAACCTGAAGAACCTAATGGACAAATACAAGGTTACAGAGTTTATTACACCATGGACCCCACTCAACATGTCAACAGTTGGATGAAGCACAATGTGGCTGACAGCCACATTACCACTATTGGGAATCTGGTACCCCAGAAAACATACTCTGTGAAGGTTCTTGCTTTTACTTCTGTTGGGGATGGACCACTTTCTAGTGACATTCAAGTCATCACTCAAACAGGAGGTAAGCTAGCAATGAACAGAATTTGTGTGAAAAAATTAAATACATGCAGATATTTTGCAGAGAGAGAATTTGAGTTTAAAATGCTGAAAAAAACTTCCTCGCAAGGATAGCCAGTTTATTCAGGCAGATAACCTTTTCTCAATTTCACCTTGCAAGTTATCATTGAAGAATGGAAATTATCCCCTCACACTTTCATTTCTTTTTTCATCAATCTCAAGAAGTTTAACTGAAGTCTCAGGGAGACCTTCATCCTGGAGGTGGCCAAGTGTTATGGCTTCTATTTGGCAGTGCTCTGTGCGCCAAAAGTGTTTAAGTAGTTCTTCACAGTTTTCTTTGAGGACTTACCTGTGTTGGTGGGTTTTGTTTATGTGGTGTGTGGCTCCCTTATGCTACATCACTCTAGTGAATCTTACTTTTGGAAATTTAAAAAGCATGTGTGTTCAAATACTTGGTAAGGTTCTGAAAACACATAAAACATGAAAGCATTAAAATAACAACAAACCTTTGTGTAGGTTCAAGCAAGCAGTTCTGTACACTTTGGATTTATAAATCAAATCCAGCCTGCCCCTACAAAGTGCATACCACAAGGTCACCATTTTCTTTTTTTATGTTTGCAGTTAGGTTGTTTTGTTTTGT
This sequence comes from Mycteria americana, assembly GCF_035582795.1. Taxonomy (NCBI): domain Eukaryota; kingdom Metazoa; phylum Chordata; class Aves; order Ciconiiformes; family Ciconiidae; genus Mycteria; species Mycteria americana. Next base: position 25,218,549 of record NC_134396.1, on the reverse strand, counting down.
ACAGGAGTTTTAGGTCCATGAATTAGTTTTATTAGCAAAGGACAAGCAAGCATAGTGAAAAACATTGCAGAGAATTTTTATGAAATCAAAAGCAAGAAGCTCTGGTGGAGCTACACTGCACAAAGTGTTTTATTGTAGCAATAAGAAATAAAAGCTCCCTTTGTCTAGTGGTTTAGAGAAAGCTGTATGAAGTATTACTGTAGGTCAGTGATTGGCTAGAAACATTATATAATACTACTTGAATTTTTTTAGTACTGGAAAGTTTCCTGTTGAAGAATTTAGCATCCCTCAAGTTCTTAAAAAACCTATCTCTAAAGTGTAACTGAAGACAGTTATGTTTCATCCACTAAAAAGTAAAAACTTCTGTGTTTTACCAATATGCATTTAATAAAGAACAGAAATTGAGGTATTGTCCTGGAACCTTTCTAAGTGTTGTGTTACAAGAAAGTCTAGGTGTTACCTTTTGCAGTATCTCATATGAGAATTTACTAAATTAACTTTTTTAGACCTTCTAGTGGTACATTAAAATGTGTCTGTGTGCACATGCAGATGTAAATATATACAAAATAGTTTAATTTTAGCAATTGTAACCTTTTTCAGGGACTAGTTTTATATTGACATCTGACTTCTTTTTGAATCCATGTGCAAAAAACTTTTAAAGAAGAAGGTTTAGTGAGCTCCTCATCTGTGTTTTCACTTACAACCGTAAACCTTTTAGATTAGCAAGAGTTTGTCAGTGGCTTCCCCAGAGAAGGATGAAGCAATCAAAATAATGAGCACTGAGGCTCAGCTGGACCGGCCCAAGTTACATTACTTGCTGAGGTCACTTCAGAAAAGCTCTGTTTATTAAAATCTTTATAGAATTTGCCATTAAACATGCTCGTCTGTTTCCAATTACTGTTGCAATCTGAAGAAATTATGACAACATTAACAGTGCAGGAGGGATTCTCAATACATGTTTTCAATGTCGTAACAGAGTTGACTTGACATTGTTTATTTGTGACTAGGTTAAAAATGAAAAGAAAACCAAAAATGTGGCATACAGGAGGCATTTTTAAGCACTGATACTTGTGCTTGAAATACGAACATTTTAAGTCATAAAAGAGAAAAATAGTTAAGAAAGTCTAGTGCAGTTCTCCAGTTCAGGGTATGTTTAAAAACTAAAATTCTCCCATCTTTCTATCCAACAGTTTCTCTTCAGTGAACACTGCAGAATAAAATGCCCTCCTTGCCCTTCTCTTCCAGATTTGCTATAATCTAAATCTGAATATGATTGTTTTGGTTTAAGTCTCTCTCAAGCTGAAGCTCATCCAAATAAATATAGTGAATTACAAAGTGCCATTTAAAAACAGCGGAAACGGATTTAATGAAAACATATGTAAAAGACAAAAAATAGGAATGGGATGGTGATTACATTTTGAATTATTTTATTTTTCCTTTTTTGAAACAAATAAGCCTGTCATTGTAAATATGTAGCTTAACCCTTATGCTTACTTTGGGGATATTAGAGTATATACAACAAAATCTGATTGACAGCTGTGACTTACAGGCTCTGTTAGCTTGGTTACCTTCAAAGCTTTCATCCCTTATGTGTATTCTGATCTTTGGAGAGAGATTATAAAAAATGAATTTTTTTTTTTTTAAAAGCCTGTTTATGAGAATCTTTGCTTTCTTAGTACAGCAGAATTGTTCTTTTGAAATGGCTGTATGAGTGGCTTCTCACTTTTCAGGTCAGCCGAAACTCTACTGATTGTGAAAATTAGGTTGCTAATTAAAATATTAAGTAGGAACATGTAGTTTGAGAGGAAGAGAAGGAAGCATTTTTCAGACAACCAAACATTAAAAAAAAAAAAGTTTTATGTTCAGTTTTGTGTTTCAGTATTCTGCTTAAACATTTTAAGGAAAAGCCAAGTCCTATTGCACAGTTGTTTTCAGCAGTGTTTTCTTTACTGTAAAAAGACACATTTTAAGAAATTAAGTAATCACAAAACAGCTGTAGAGCTGAGCCTTTTGAATAAGGGAAGATCAATTCCAAAAGCTGCACCTAAGAAAGTTCTTATTCTGCATTTTGGGTCAAAGGATTTGATTGTGCTGAGGATGGAGTCAGGACCAGTATATTATTTAGGTGAATCAATTACTAACACCAAATTTTAGAATAAAGAAATATCAGTATACACTTTAGTGTGATACTTCTTGTCCTTTTTCTTTACTTCGCTAGAAAACAAAAGCTCTGTTGGTTTGTCTCCATTTAGCTGCCCAGGACATACTTCTTATGTATCTTCTCATATTTCCTTTCTTTGCTTAAACCGGTCAGAAGTACACATACTCTCTGAGCAACCTGTGTGTACCAGGAACATTCTTGACCTTTAAACTGAGTCTCTGGGTTTGCTTTTGGTTTGGTTTGGTTTGATTTTGGTTTGGTTTGGTTTGGTTTTAATGTGCAAAGAGAGTATCGCTACTGAAGGAATTCAGAGAATCCTGTTTTTATTCTGAGCTTAGGTAGAAAGAGGGGAGAGTGAGAGATACTTGAGGTCTAGTGGATTATTGGTAGTGGATTATTGGAGAAAGAGAGAAAAAAAATATTCTGGGAAATGAGTGTGTACCTGTAAACATATGCTTCTTTAAACAAGAATTTACAATATAAAACATATTGTTAATTTTAAACCAAGGATTGGCATGGTTTGAAGATTATTCAGGATTATTACAGTTGTAAAAGGCTAATCTTTCAAACATATGGAAAAGGACAGTAATGAGAAGGTCAAGTATCTGATTTGCAGGGCACATAAACAGAGCGTTAGCTTAAAGGAAATGAGTTAATGGTTCTGGAGTTCTTACTGTAAAAGAAGATTAGAAATTCAGAGGAAGGGAGCCTGTAGCAAGGGAATACAGTTCTATGTTGTAGCAAGCTAGCTACTTTGCCAGACATTTCAGATTTTTTCATGAACACATAAACAGGGAAACTTCATGTCTCTGAAACTCCACAGCGCTAGTCTCCTAGTGAAGCATTTCATGGAAATGGACTTCCACAAGGGAAGGGTTGAGAGCGTGCAGCTGGAAACTCAACCATGATGAAAGGAAGCAGGTGGAAGGAGAATAATTTGGACCTGAGGTGGGGTGCGGGATGGTTTTTAAGTGACAAAATTCCCCTTAAGGAATATATCTGGTCAGGTAGGAAAGAATATTTCAGCTTTTGAATAACCCCTCTGCTTTCAAAGCACAGTTAACTTCTGTTAAGTGCCCTGGTCTCTAAGTTTAAATGCTAACATGATGAGACTAATATTGAGGATCTTAACCTCACACAGTGATTTTTCTAGCTTTTAATCTCCCTCTTTTTCTTCTAGTTAGAACACAAAATAGGGTATGGATATGGGATTTCTTTTTTAATCTGATTTTTTTCCAGTCCAGAATTCTGATTTTTGCAAATATGTAGATGAGCTCTGGAAATGTGCACACGTTACTTTTGTCACTGAACTTAAGTATGGAAGAATGCAGCTTGAAATAATTTTAAGACAACTCTACTGCTGTTCTACACTGTAGAAATAGAGTGGAGACAATTACTCTGAAGAATACTTCATCTCTTCACTGTGTTCTCTAGTCATTCAGACAACACTATGTGGACTCTGTCTTTAAGACTGACCAACATGTTTATTCTATTCTGTGGGCTCCCTCAATGCCAGTTACACATATTATTTTAGGAAAGTGATTTATGGATTTCTGGTTATTTTTCACAACATGTGCTATGCTTTTTGGACATTTAAAATGTATTGTAGTTAATTATTCTGAATACTGTGGTTCTGTGTTTGATACTGCAGAACTGCAAGCCTCAGCTATCTTCAGACTCATTTGAAGAGGTTATTTCTGTTGTAGCAGAAAAACAGAGAGAGAGCAGGATGCACATATAGTTAGTTCATTACCCATTTTATTTTGTAATTATATTCCATGAGAATTTGGTATTTCAAAAAGTACAAGTATTGTTCTACAAAACAAAAACTCCGGAGCACATTAAGTCTTCAATTGTAAGAGCTTCTCTGTAGAGCTTTGTGCTTCTGCAAGAGCAAGCAGAAGCGTGAACTCTTGGTCCCTTTCAGTTCCCAACTGATTGTAAATTCTCTTGATCGATCTATTGTCCTTTGCAAAACTGATTCCTAATTGAACTGATTGAGTTCTGCTCTAGGTATGGATTTCACTCTAGCAATGTCATGGGGCCCTTTCTAGCCTGGAGACTCTTCTCTCTTTCCAGCATCACTTGCAAACCCAGCACAGCCCTGGAGTGTTTTTCTGGTTACCTCGGCCAGCTGAGGAACTGTGTAGGGAACTAAAGTGCCTTTCTGATTTGATCAGAAAGATCAAAGATCAGAAAGAATCATTTTATGATTCTGTTCTAGCACTTGAATCAGGGAGGGACACAGAACCACGTATGTAGGACAAGGTCCAGTAATCTGTGTTTTGTTTCTGGTTATCCAGCAATAAACGTGGAGGACTAGGCAAGCAAAGGTGCAGAACTTGGTATGAAGTTTTGAAAACAGTAATTCTGGACTTTGTTTTGTCACTACACTGTAGTGTTTCATCATGTGTACTACCTAAGTTATGGCATATTTACAAGCAAGAAATAAGAAGAGTTATACTCGGTGCACAGGGAAGTTATGGGTTTTAATGTACATTTGTAGAGCACATTGACCTCAAAGCAGAAAAGACGATATTGAGAGAATGCTCATGCAAAAAGATCCCATTCAGTGAGCTGACCATGTACTGCACTAATATGGAAAGTTAGATTTGACCTGCGTAATTAAAAACACTTCAGCAGGAGTATGAAGTCCACTTACATAGATTTTCCAGTTTTCCTAGGTTTTTCCGTCTTTGAAGGAGACCAGTACTTTCTGTCAGCTCCTCCGGCTTGGCTTAGTTCCCATGTGCCACTGAAGAATTTTTTGAACAGATGTTGTGTGTTCTAGGCATAAATCCTAAATAGTTTAAAAGTTATTGTTGCACTTTCTTATCTGGTACTTTTTCTTTGGCTTAAGCCTGGGGTTCCCTACCAGAGTTTATCAGCAATACAGTTTGTTTAGTTTCTGTTGTTTTGGTTTTGTTTTCTTTCTTCTCCATCTTCTCTATCTGTTTGGAGTGATGCAGATTTCCCTGTCACCTCTTTCTTCTGTCAGTGTTTTCAGCTTCAGAGTTGCCTAACTGTGGTTGAAAAATGTGAGGGGAGACTAGATTTTGCAGCAAGATATTATTTTGACAAACAGCATTTGGGAGAGCCCAATTAACCATCAACTTGTCTTACAAAATGATAGAGAATTGCAGACCTAAGACCATAAAGGATTTTTTTTGAAAGGAATACTTGGAGGATGAGGGTCTTAAAACACGCAGAGAGACAGGAAATACCCTTCGTTCTCCATCTGCTGCCATATTTATCGTAACGGATGGTACCCTTCATATGGGTCACTTGACTGGCCATTTACTATTCCTACCTGGCTGTGTTCTACAGTTCCTGTATCCATACGTTAAGCACAGATCATAGCATCATAGGACAATTCAGGCTGGCAGGGTGATCTTCTGGGAAGGTCTCCAGCCCCAGCCCCTGCCCAGAGCAGGCTCAGCTGTGGGGTCAGACAGGGCTGCTCAGGGCTTCACCCAGTTGAGGCATAAAACCCCCCAAGGCTGGGTATGGTCCAGCCTCCGTGGGCCCCAGCTCCAGTGCTGGGCTGTGGGGAAAAGGCTTCTCCTTATCTCCAGCCTGGGCCTCTCCTGTTCCAGCTCGTGCTGCTGCCTCTCGCCCTCCTGCCACACACCGCTGTGAAGAGCCTGGCTGCATCTCCCCCATCCCTCCCATCGGTGCCGGGGATGCTGCTGGGTGCCCCCAAAGCTGTCCCTTCTCCCAGGTGAACCACCCCCAGTCCTGCAGCCTCTTTGCAGGGCAAGGGCCTCAGCCCAGAGCCACCTTGCTGAGGCCCAAAACCAGAAGCAGTACCCAGGTGTGGTCTGACGGGCACTGAGCAGAGGGGACAGTCCCTGCCCTCCCCTGGCTCTCAGCCGTCTCCTGCTCGCACCACCACCCCAGGCACTGCTGGCCCTTCTTGCTGCCTGGGCACACGGCTGGCCCCAGCTCAGCTCACTGCCCGCCAGGGCCCAGGCCCCCCCCGCCAGCTGCTCCCTGGCCCCATCAGCCCCAGCCTGCATCCTTGCAGGGCTCTGCCTTCCCAGGACAGGGCTTGCTGAACTTCATGGGGAACCATTGGCCTGTACCTCCCCCCTCTCCAGCTCCATCTTAACAGCAGTCTGGCTCTCAAGTGTGTCAACTGGCCCCCCCCAGCTTGATGTCATCTGCAAACCTGGAACATGCGCCCTCCATCCCCTCCTCCCGGTCACTGATAGAGATGTGATACATTTGGAACAACCTGTAGCAAAATAAACACTTCCAAATAGCTGCCTAGACTTCAGATTTTATTATTTACTTTTGGCAAGCCTGCAGTGGGGCTCCACATCTACTTTAAGCCATGTTCAACAAGAGGCAAATCTGCAGCTGTTGTCTGGTTGTTACTCAGGAGTGTTTTGAAGCAGCTAACCTAAAAGGTTGTAATGTCCACCTAGTAAATATATTTATATACCTATGCTGTAGATTTGCCAAGTTAAATTTTGATCTAGTGGTATTTCAGAATCTGTTTCAAAGTTAGGAATTATCCAGTTATCCCACTCTCTCCCTCTTAATTTCAAATCCATTCAATTTTTAAAGGATAAAATTCAAAGTATTTCTGTCAAAAATACTTTGTTGATATTTCATGTAATTGCTCCCTGTGCTTTGTAATCTTTTCCCTTTCACACTTTGCAGCACCCAGGAAGTTGTCTCTTTTTACACCAGACATCTTTTAGAGAAATAGCTAATTACTCCTATCCTTTTTTCTTCCCATAAAGAGACTTGGTCTCTCGTTCACCCTCACTCATTCCCTCAGAAATAGGCAACATCCTTCTACGCCTTTCCTTTTCTATTTTGTCCTGTTTCTGAAAAAAATAAGGTGCACGGTAGGACTTGCAACCTCTACACAGGAGCTTGAATATGCACCTCATGTTGACAGGTTATCTGTCTGTTTAAAGATTAGATATCAAACCTGCACCAGTGTACACGAGGGCAGTGTTATCCTCAGAGTGACATTCTGTAGAAAACCGGGGAAGATAAGAATTACAATCACAAATTATTTTTACCATTTGCTCCACGGTGTTTTTAAGTCTTTTACTGTACAAAAGGCACGTACTTGTAATGCTATAATAAAATTCTACCCCGAAAAATGATTGTGAAACTATCATTGTTGTCACATCCTACTTGTCACACCTGTTCTCAGTATGTGCTAAGATGTGCATCTCATTTTTTTTTTTCTTAAAAAATAAGACCATGCCACATTTTATTCTTGAAAAGCTAGAAGTGCTGTGGAAGACTGTTTCATGCCTTATCAACAGCACTATTAACTGAAAGTAATGTTTTAGAACTTGGGTGCCAAAATTATTGTATGCATTCCAATGACAGGGTTATATTTTGCTGTCTTTTCCCAGTCAACCTTATTATTTGCCGTAGATTTACAGAAGTAAATGAGGGTAACATTTAGTCTGGATAATTTCTGTGACCATTACACAAGACATAGCAACAGAGAATGTTCTTGACTACTGGAATCAAAGTTGCATTTTTAGTTCTTACAATTAGAAAGTGTTGTTACTAGAAATTCAGATATATTGGTAAAAATACCCGTCATTAAAAGGGTAGAAATATGTCACTTAATGAGAACATTACTGCAGATCTCTTCAGTAGGTTATAACTTCTTCAGGTTACAAAAATATTCAATATGAAGGTGTCTTCTTAAAAAGCAGGATGTGTTTAGTATCTTAGTTATTTATGAGCTGAGCAAACCATTTTCAGATTTGGAAATGTGTGTAATGGTGTTAACACTTTCTTCTTGACTATTCCAGCCAATCTTATGTAATACTAGCATTTCCCCGTATCCACACATACAGATGCATGTATATATTCACCATTTCACACATAGGTTATTAGATTGCTAGTATTCATCACCAGGCTTCTGTTCAATTGCATTTCAGTTCTGTGTGCGTTATTTACACTGCAAAGCATTTATTTGAAATCCTTGATAATTTGTAATGTGTGAATTAAATATATCATTTTTTTTCTGAGCTCAGATTAATTTATCTCCTAGTACAGTTAATGAATTTGTTTAAGTTCAGTAAGTTCAATAAAAGTAATATTGTGTGAAACATTCAGATAATAGTTTAAAAGGTTTGAAAGATGAGCGTTGAAATAGCCAAATAAACAATTGCTGCTCAACTTTTTCTTTAGTGCCTGGTCAGCCATTGAACTTCAAAGCGGAACCTGAGTCTGAAACGAGCATATTACTTTCCTGGACACCTCCACGCTCTGATACCATTTCCAGCTATGAACTGGTTTACAAAGATGGGGAGCATGGGGAGGAGGTAAGTGAAAAGACTATACATGTTTTAAATACTCTTTAATGAGTCAGGCAGAAAATGCTGCAATGGTTTAGAATTGATGGATTAGTAACTTTCTTTAGTACAAATGTCTTGATGTTTAACAGGTTGTTAAACCCAGCAGTCAACGTAATGATAGACTGAGAGTGTGTAAACAGCAGAAAATGCTGTCGATGGTTACCAGCCACTGGAACTTTGCTGTTGTTTGCAACAAGTCATCCAGTTTCAGACAGTGATCGTGTCTCTCCAAGCCTCTTCCTCTACAAAGGCTTGGAAGCATAAGTGTTTTGGGGCATGTTATGGACTCAGTAAGATTTTTTGCACTTATACTTGGACTTTGAAGTCTATTTTCAGCCTTAGAGAATTTTTTTTTCTCTTTGCCACCACGTAAGAGAGTTCTCAAGCTTCTCTAATCTTTCAATAACATGTGAGAAGAAGATGCGGGGTTTTTTTCTAAAGACAAAAACATGCTATAGACTTTTCCTGTACCGCTATTTCTTAAAGAATTTTTAGTTTGAGGGCCTCTGTGGTGTTAGTACTGTAGGCTTTAGAATAAACTGTTCTTCTGATATGGAAACCATGTGATATTGCCAGGTGTCCCAGACAAAAGAAGGAAGCCGGCAGCCTCAGAAGGCAGCAGGAGAGTGTCAGCCTCATTGATTTCTCCTGCATCATCAACTCATTGCTGATGCTTCAACTGAGCTTATGTTTATGGTGGTTTCACACATATACTGTGAATGCATAAGCTTATTTTGTGGAAGGGGGCCAGATCTGTATTTCACCTCCACATAGGATGCAGGCCCCTGCTTAAAAAGTTGCCCTTTAGAAGAATTTGCTTTTTAATAATTTGAACACAAATTTAACTATGAGGTTAAACGCAAGATTACTCACATTATAAAACCTTGTAGTTCATTGTTGTAAGAGGTAATAGGTAAGGCTTTGTTTATGTGTTATTGTCTGAAAAACCTTTTATACTTTGTACACAGCTATTACTTCCTCAAACAGTCAAACAATATTTCTGGCTCTGAGTTTAACCCATTAAGCTGTCGACTTTAAAAAATAATGTTCCTTAATGTGTGTTTGTCAAAAGTAATGTATTCATTTTTGTTTTGGTTTAGTTTGGTTTTGTTCCGATTTATTTTCTTGAATTTAAATTTTTCTCAATGGGGTTATCATTGGAGTATAAAAGCATTTCTTCTCTAGGCAACATATGGAATTCAGAGTCTCTGAATATTAATCAAGACATCCTCTTATTACCTACTTTTAGCAACGGGTTTCCACTGAACCTACTACATCTTATCGCCTGCAAGGCTTAAGGCCAAACAGCTTGTACTTATTCCGTCTAGCTGCACGTTCTCCACAAGGCCTGGGTGCTTCAACGGCAGAAATCTCAGCGAGAACCATGCAGTCAAGTAGGTGTCTTTCCTTGCTAACTTTATTTCCTTGTCTTGGATTTCTCAAAGAGATTAATCTCAGTAGCCCAGAGAGGCAGCAACAGAGAAAAAGGCAAAATGATAAAAATACAGCATTCATGGTGCTTAATACAGCAAAAGAAAGCTTAAAATGTGTGTTTTTGTAGTAGTATTGTGATCAATTTAATGTATGAGTGACTCTTACATAGTTTCAGAAAAAAACTCTGTAAACCAGTGTCTAAGGAGACAATATTTTGCTGTCATAGTAGTATTTTATTTTATGTTATAATCGGATTTTTATCATGCAATAGATGTACATTAATAACAGTCTTCTACCTGTAAAATTCCACCTGCCTAGTCAGAAGATTTCCTGTAATACTAGGTTGTTCTGCAGCATGTCCCTGAAGTACAAAAAATTTGTAGAGTGGGTCAGGTTGAATATTTCAGACTGTACAAAAAATTTCCTCGTAACTGTTCTTCTATAATAGTTAATCATTCTGATTTTAAACAGATTTTTTTTTTAATCTAGGCTTTTTATGATGTTCAGTCATTTTACATTTTACACCAGTAGAAAAATTGTTTTCTCACTGGATGCTTATGGAAACAATGTCATGAAATTCATCACATTTGTCTGCAAATGAGATGCAAAAATTTGTCAGGGATTTATATATGCACTTAAAAATATTTAAATTAAGACTTAATTAAAACAATCAGCTATTCAAGGATGATGTCCAGAAGTGCTTCTCTTGCCTGATAAGTTATGCTTTCCTGACAGTTTTCATTACACACTGTCATTTTAAAACTTCACGCAATTCTATTTGTATTTGTTTTAAATTAAATGGCCTTTTCTTCAAGTAATATTATTCAAAACGGAAAATTCAGATTCTCAATTGACATGAGGCTTTTTAATTTGCAGTCATGACAGATGTGATTACAACATGGTTCTTTGTTAGTGTTATATATTAATAGTAATTAGTGTGACTGGAGATACAGTGCTGCCGACCTTTAACCAAAGCTAAATGTGCTTCTGAAGCATTTCTAAGGCATTTGGAATAAGCAGAAAAGACGATTATATAACACAAGGCTTGTTTTAGAGACAGTGGCAAGGCACCTTTTAATTTTAGTAATCCAGAATCAATAATTTGATGAAGAAAAAGGTGCTTATTTACTCTGGGAGTCATTTCAGCTATTTAGAATGCTCATTCTCTTATACTGCGTGAAGATTGCTTAGACTGTGCATACAAAATAAACATCTAGGGGTCAAGGTTGCACGTATAAGCATTTTTCCCTTCTTGAATATAAGAATATGTTATGCTTTTTTCAGCCTTAAGTCTTCAGATAGTAAGAAAATCCAGTTGATTTCAGTGGGCAGACCCTGGTTATTTGCTGAAAAGATTGCAAAACCTTTTTTGCAAAAATTGTATATTTTAAGAAAAAAGTATATGCATTAATAAAACTGGTTACACAAGTAGCCTACAGATTATGCTTAGTTACATAAATGCAATATTTTGCATTTGCAGAGTATAATGGATTAAAAATTAATAAAATTCTGTGAGTTTATTGGCAATATTCACCAGAGTACGCTATTGCCTTTCATCTTGTTTTCAGAGAAAGATGCTACAGGGATTTATTTCTTTACATAAAAGATCCTTAAGAGACATTTTACTTGTATTTTACTTCCTGCACAAGTTGATGTTAGAAGGGGACCAACATGTTTCTGAGTACTTGATTACTGAATTAGCCTAAAAAAAACCCCCAAATGTGATAATTCTCATCTGTCCCCCCGTCCACCTCCTCTAGTTAGTTGAAATGCTGGTGCATTCCCTCCTGTTTTCCCTTCAGAACAGCAGTGTACCATACTGAGTAAAAAGCCATTGATCCCTGTAGAAGAGCTGTAGGGAACTGAAGGGTACATGTGTAAATGCAATAGGTCACAGCAGTGTCCTAGGCCTTCTCTGTTGCTTTAATTTTGTTTGATGTGCCTAGTATAAGTACCAGAAATCCATTTGTTTCTTTTTTTCCCTTAAGAAGTGGGAAGAAAATAGTAGCCAAAAAAAAAAAAAAAAGCCATAAAGATCTTGCACCCAAAATTTATGTTTTCCTTACAAGAGAGAAGGCAGACATAGGAAAGGAGTCCATGTCCACTACTTCTGCCAGTGAATTTGAACTATGGCTCCTTTTGTGGTGCTCTGAATGAGCTTAGTTAGTAAGCATAGACTTTGCTAAGTCAAAGTGCATTTAAGCACATAAATGCATACCTAACTTTCAGTACTTGAATTCCCTCACTGAAAGCAATGGAATGACATACATGCTTAAATGCTCTGGAACCCGGAAAAGGTAAATATGCTAACAGATTCCTTTGAGTACAAATCAGTAAAGGTGAGCACTTTTGCTCTGGAAGATTGGTGCTGGTGACAAGAGATGAAACCAAGTCAGAATCTCTCACTGTTCTGATGTGCTGAGCTTGTGAACTCTCTTTGTAAAATTAATACCTGCTTTCTTGACAAGTTGTTTGGGGGTAGATTTTTTTTTTCCTATAGAAGTTACCTACATTACTGGTAGGATTTAATTCTTTGCTAGCAAAGGTGTCTCCAAGAGGAGTTAAAAAAATAAAACTGACAGCTGATCTAGGGTAAGTACAAGTTACAGTCAGAATCAACAAGCCTGTCACTTTTTCCTGGTAGGTAAATCTTTGACTAAGACTTTCTTCATCTTCTATTGACTGCATGCTTCTAGTATGTTGGCTACAATAAATGTTTCAGTAAATGCTTTCCTTTTAAACGTAAATTACAGTTGACTTGTGCCAGGCAGACTCAGTTATACAAAAAACCTGGAAAAACAATAAATTGTTTATGAGAGTGGGGAGGCTACAAAAATGGCAATTTATGGAGCAATTTCTAGCAATTATTGCAAGTTTTTAGGATTTCTGTAAAAAGAATTTTTCTCAAAGAAAGTAAACCCACTTGAAGGGGATATGTGCAAATTTGTAAGTAAATACATGTCATGTGTCATTTAAAATATTATAGCTTGCACTAATTGCATTGATTATAAAGATAGATCAGTAGTCATAGAAGTGTCACGTTTTTGTTTTATTTCAAGAAGAATTTTAATTACAGGTAGGTAATATTATTTTGAGGTTTCATTTTCATGTATTTCCCCTACATCCTTTTTCACCATTTAGTTGGTCTATTCATTTTCAGTTTCCTCACGTTAATAAGCCAAGGTGCATATGGTTATCTGACGCTTTGCTTTTTTAAGTTTCTACTTTTTTTGGTTTATTTTTTATTTTCATTTGGTTGTCTTTTATTTATTTTTATTTTTTCTTTTGTTCATTTTTTTCAATCACTCCTATCCTTTCACTCAAATCCTCCTTTAACCCACTACTGAAATTAGAGCCATCAGCTCCTCCTCAAGACATTAGTTGCACAAGCCCCAGCTCCACTAGCATTTTGGTAAGTTGGAAACCTCCACCGGTGGAAAAACAGAACGGCATTATCACTGAATACTCCATCAAGTACATTGGGATTGATGGAGAAGATGTCAAGCCCCATGAAATTTTGGGAATTTCCTCGGACAGTACCCAATACCTTTTGGAACAGCTGGAAAAATGGACTGAGTACCGGATCTCTGTGACTGCCCACACTGATGTTGGACCTGGCCCAGAGAGCTTAGCAGTATTGATTCGGACAGATGAAGATGGTATGTTGCCTCCACTACATCAGTTTGCGCCTCTATGACCCTCTGTCGATCTGCTGTCTTTTGTATAGCCTAACAGTATTTTTTTCTGCTCCTCTTTTTTCCCAAATCACAGATATTATCACCCTTTGAGTTTTTTAATCAAAGACTTGTCCTTTCTACACCATTTTTCTATTTGGCATTTTTATTTTTTTTAACAGAAAGTACCTTTTTGTAAGTGACATGAATCTGCTGCCCCTTTGAGCCCATACATATCCTTCTTGCTCCTCCTTTAACATAATAGTAACTCTCAGGGGAAAATCTTTCTGCCTTTTCCTTGATTTTGCAGTCATTATTATTTTTAAACACTTATGTCTATGAACTTTTTTTCAGGTTTTGTTTTTGTTTTGGTTTTTTTTAACTACTTTATTGTTCCATGTTGTGCTTTTTGATTTGTTTTTTTTTGGTGGGTTTTTTTTTTGAGTTTTGTTTTTGATCTTGGAAAACTGATGCTCCACACATTTTCTTTTCTTCCATGCTTGAAAGTGACAGAAGACAGCCCTATTATCAGCCTCCTTTTTATGCTACTGAAAAAAAAAATGAAACAAAGAACTTAGCAAACAAAAATAAGGGAAACTTTTTTTGAAATCTTTTGTGTTTTTATTATTAGTAGTATTATTATTTCAATGATTAAAATATCTCTTTGTACTATAATGCTTTGAATCTCAAAGCATCTTCCTTGGCTTTTGTACATTTTTACATGTTTTTCTATTTCTCTAATACTCTTTTTTCTTCCATTTTTTGCATCAGTCATGTTTTTTGATCTTTTCACTGAAAGGTAGAGCAGATTGGTTGAGCATTTTCATTTGTTGAACAATTTGTATTCTTCAAAGAAAACATAGTGAGTCTGCCCTTTAAAAAAAAAAAGCAAAAGACATGGGTGGGACAGGTGCCTGTAATTCTCTTCTGTCCAATGATGTTGTTCCAGTTCCTAGTGGTCCTCCTCGCAAAGTCGAGGTAGAGGCTGTCAACTCTACTGCTGTTAAAGTGTCATGGCGCTCACCTGTACCCAATAAGCAGCATGGTCAGATCCGAGGATACCAGGTCCACTACGTGAGGATGGAAAATGGAGAGCCAAAGGGTCAGCCCATGCTGAAGGACATCATGCTGGCTGATGCACAGGTAATTAGGGCATTTTGTGTTCTTTTCTAGGTCACAGTTAAAACATTTCGTGTACCAGAGAGCTATCCAGAACTCCCTTTTTTTTTCTTTCTAATTTCAGCCTACCAGCTGACATTTTTTATCTCTATTTTTAAACAACTTATTTTCAGAATATTTACGTTTAAAGGTTCTTGGGCCAAACCTGGGCACCCTTTTCTGTATAGGAGTGGAACTAAATGCTAAGCTCTGTCATTCTGCTGGCTCCCTTAAACCTGGAGACTTCACCCTATACCTATGCTCTGAAGTTTTAAAGCATCAGGGAGATCTGAGCCAGGTCACAGACAATGTAGCAAACTGTGCACTGCCCCATCCACCCACCTGGTATTTCTTTGTTTCACTGGAGAACCTAGAATCACTAGCAGCCTGTTTTAGCCCATTATTACAGTGTTTCTGTCATTAGAATGTATCCACTTCACCATAGGTTTCACAGGAAATGAATTTATTAGTGTAACTTTAGAAATCACAGAGGTATTTATACTTGTCATTATTCATACCAATAATCGTGCAATAAAATGAGGAGCTTAGTGTAAATAGGTATGGGGTTTATTTGCAATATAAGTATATTGCAAAATTTCCCGTCTGTTTTATAAATTATGAGACATGATGAAAACAAAAGCCTGATCACATCAAGTTTAAAAAGCTTCTAAAAATAGGATTTTACTGGTTGGGATACACTAGTGCTCTGTAAAACTGAAGATTCCCAAAGCTCCTGGTACTGGAGGAATCCTCCTACATTGAAACTATTATCAGGTATACACCTCTAACTGCTAGCTCTCAATTTATGACTGGAATGACTGGAAATTGTAAGAAATTATCAACCTAGCATAAATTAGAGTTAAATTTGCCTCTTAAGCATTTTATGTGAATAAATGTTTTCCAGCTTCCTTTGTTTCTTCTCCCAGTCTTAGTTCTAAATTTCAGCTCTGCAGATACCTTTTTTGAGAACAGGTCTCCTACACCTACATTTTGCTGATGACCCTGTTCTCAAAGTATTGTCTCTGTTCCTGGAGGTCTTTGTTGCAGTTTTACCTGACAGTCTGTCTAGCTATCTGTATGTACTTACTTACCTATTTTGCAAAACGTGGTGTTCTTGCAGCTTAAATTCAGTGGAGAGAAAGATGGAAAAAGGTGAGGAGGTGGGAAGGGAAAGGGAAGATGGAAAAGGAGATGCTGTTGCGCTTTGGTTCTTCCCTTCCCTGCACAGATTTTCACTTTCAACCTCTGTGTGGTAGTAGTTTAAAATAATTTCAAACACTAGAAGGTCAGAAATGGGAGACTAGATGAGATACTGGAACCCAAATATCATAAAAGCAAAAGTTGTATTTCTTTTTTTGCCAAGTTTGGCTTTGACCTGCCTGTTTGCCATTGGTTCACTCTGGATAGTCACCTCCCTTCCCCTCCCGCCACTCCTTCCTGCCTATCATACTTCTGTGATACATGTGATCAGGGCTTGTGCAGGTATGAAGACCTTGATGGTAAAAGATCAGTGTGGTTAGGTTTCAAGACTAAAAAAATCCTGCTATTAATTTAAATACAGCATTGAATTAATTTAGGAAACTCAAGCATATAGCCTAATAACATGATTAAATAAACCAGGTAGCGTTTAATTCTGCCTTGGTAGCTTTTACTAATACAATCTATTAGAAAATATTACTACATGGTACAAGAGGATTCATTACTTTTTTCGTCTTTCAAGGAAAGAGAAGTGGCTGGTTTTTAGGGAGAGCAGAAACGGAATAAAAAATGCCTGGCCTGATTTCATTAACCAGATTCTATGTGCTTCTACACGATTAATTCAAATTGCACATGATTTTTCCAGATAACTTTCATATTTATTTTACTGTTAAGAAGAAAACATTACCTCAACTAGGCTACAAATCTCTTCATTTATTTTGTTTTTCCCTCCAACATTCTTTACTCTCAATCAGTGGGAATATGATGATACTACTGAACATGTGAGTAGTTTTTGACTGGCCAGAAAAACAATGTGTGTTGGGTTTGGGATTTTTTTTCCTTGTGGCTTGTTTGCTTGTAACCTCCTTTTATTTTTTTGAGTTTTCTTCAGGTTGTTTGGTTTTCTTTTTTTCATTTGCACAAATGCATGCTCCTAACATCAAAGGTTTTTCACTTATGGCACTTTTTTGCTTCTTTTTTTTTCTTTTCCCAGGTAGAATGGGGGTTACTGTCGCTTGCTTGTTCTGGGGTTTAGCATGATGCCAAAATGTACACAACTGGTTTGTGTTTTCTTCTTTTTGATGGCTGTCACTAACTTTGCCTTACAGTTTCCTCTTTACAAGAAGGTTTTAGAAAGATAAAACAGAAGTGGTTCAGAGTTGCCTAGCAATAGTCAGATTTTTCTGTATTCATTTTAAGGTTAACTTTTTTTGTGTAGCTGAAAGTTGAAGTTAGTTGTGCTTTCGTTTTGGTAATTTGATAAATGTATTTTGTATGCTATCAGGAAAGCCAAATGCCCTGTAGTGTTTATGCCTAAGTAATAGTGTTTGCTGTATCCAAATCACACTTTTAGATGACAACACTATATGCAATCATATCTGTTGCACCATGAAGTACTGTTTGTTTTAGATGAGGCTGATACCTTTGTCACTGTTTAAAAGGGTGGCTTTTTTTTTTTTTGCCTTTTACAATTTTATTCTGTTAATACCAGGTGGAGTTTCCTTATGAAAGATGAGAAGTCTGTCTTACTGATCTTGGCCTTTAGGGTCAATTCAATTCTGAGAGAGAATTGAAGGGTGGGGGTTTTTTAGGTTTTTTAAAAACATGTTTTTATTTTATTTGAGCTATTTTGCCCACTCGTTCTGATCATTACCTTGTTATTTCTATATGGCTAGTAACTGACTGTAAATGCAATGCCAAATTCTAATCACAACTGTACTAACCTCATATCCACTATCTTGAAAAATCCATTTACTCTGGATAGTGTGACCCATAATTTTTATATTAACTTTTATGGTTGTTGGATCTGAGGAGTGTGTGATTGCATATTTGCTATTTATTCTAGATGCATAAATATACCGTCTCCCTGGCAGCAGTGAAATTTAGTGTAAATCCATTCAGGCATGTGAAAATGCAAAGGAATACTCCAGTGGTAACACCCTGGAAGCTGACAGGTTGGGAACTTTGGGCCAGTCAGTTGCCTCCAAATATTGTCCTTTTATATTTGCATATAAAATTTATTTATATTGTGAGTGTCAAGGCTTAAATTCCTCTGGCTGCCCTTGCAGCATAATGTAAGTTTAGTTCATTTCAGGTGTCTGGCCCTTCACCATCTTCCATGTGTGTGTATACGTGTGTGTGCACACACGTGTAAAAAGATTCCCTAAGCTTTGACACTTAGAATTTGATCTTGCTTCCGTTCACTTGTAGTAGCTGAAGAGCTACTTGTTTTGTAGCTGCTGTCATTTGTTTGAGGGCCATCAGATTTATTCTCTGATCAGATTTCTAATGGTGTTTTAGGTAGTTCTTTTAGACCTGAAGAGTAAGTTGTTTCTGAAGACCTTTGAGATACTTAGATGCACAATCCAACCAGTGACACAGGTTGCAATGAAAGTGTTACAAAAGTAACAAGGCTTTCTTGTTCAGCTAAACTATCTTTACTTACAAAATGTGGATACAAATGCAACACTCTTCTTACTAGGCATTTTATAACTATATCAGTGATGTCCTGTAAATTACTAAGTTAAATGGAGTTTCTCGTGTCTATATATGCATGCATTTCACAATATCAGTAGTATTCCTCTGGCAAGGCATTTCAGAAGGCTTTATTCACTGTTCATACCACTAAGCCTTTGGCCTTGTGCCTTAAACTACCTGAGGCATTCTATTTAGAAGTGCGCTGTCTTTTATTGCTTAAATGAGTGAAACATCTTGCATTATGAAGTACTTCACACAGAACAGACTGTTGGTGCTCTCAAATGCTTGCTATCACTGCCAGTAGCACAAAAGCGTGCACACTGTATGTAATATGCAAGGGTTGTCTGAAGGATTCCGTGATCTCCTGAAAACAATCTATTTTTAATAAATTGTTCTTGTTTTATTTCATCGTAGGAAATGATAATTTCTGGGCTTCAGCCTGAAACTACATACTCCTTCACTGTGACAGCCTATACAACAAAAGGTGATGGAGCACGCAGCAAGCCCAAACTCATATCTACTACTGGTGCAGGTAATACTCACAAAACTGTTAATGTCTGAATAAATCCTTTGACTTTTCCTGCTAGTGTTTTACTCCTACTATTTGGAAGTCTCCTGTTGTATAAAAAGTGTTTACAGGAAGTAGGATTTTCTGTTTCACTCTTTGGCCCTTCATTTATTTAGATAAAAACAGAACCAGTGTCCCCCTTTGTCCCTTTCTCAGTTCAAGATGCAGCCAAAATGTAATACTTAACTTCATACTTTCTAGTAGCTCTTCCATTCTGACTGGTGTCTTCTTCTTGGAGAGGAAAAAAAAGCAATTCAGAGCTGAGAAGGCTATTTGAAAAACTTGTAAAGGGCTTTCCTGATCTCTGTGAGAGCAGCATGCTGCTGCCTGTCAGTACGAACATAGAAAGAACCTATCTTTATGACAGTCATAACTTATCTCAGAAGAACGTGATTATTAAAGCAGAGAATTAGAAAACGGAGTGAGAGTCCAGCCTGTGAAACCCTGAAATCCATAGTGCTTCAGTGGCAATTTGAGGCATAAACTGGGGCAAAATACACCATGCCACTGTGTTCAGTCTGCATTTGATCACAGTTGATACTAGATGGTGGGTATCTGACTGCATGACTAATTCAGCTGATTCAGTTAGCACTGATGGGATGAAGTGAATTGCTTTTAGATGAGGAACAAATTTTTTTAAAATTTAAGTGGTTCACTGTGACACAGCTTAACTAAATGATGCCACCACAGCCTTAGTGTGGTGTTCATCTACAGGTGCTCAGAGCCCATAGGTGTTCATTTTCTTGGTTTTGTAGTGTAGCCATTAAGAATATTCCATTACAATCACATGGAAACCTTTGTAGCACCATTACAAGCTCTCTTAATAACAATGTATTATTTATGCTAAGATATATAAAGTCCAAAAGGCATATGTATTTGTATTTATATTAATTGGGTCAATTTTTAAAACAATCACCGAATGTAAAGCACATCTTGTACTAATATCAGAAACATCTATATCCTTGTCTTATTAGCTTACTTGCAAAAATCTCAGCCTTGGTGGCTAGGTATATCATATAGTTTCATTTCAGACTTTAGAGTACCTTCTAGTCATTACTCTTGACTGATGCTGAAACTTACCTTCCAGCTTCTTATCTTTCCTGAATTCTCATGGTCTGAGAAAAAAAGTGATATATACTTCTCGCTTGCACTTGATTTAAGAAAAAAGACACTTGATCCATTATTCTTTTTAAAGTTCAGTTCCCAATTTAAATAAACACAATTATATAGATTATGATTTGGTTAGTTTCTAGATATAAACATAGGCTATGCAAACCTGCTTGCAAAACGTAAAGCTTCTGTGCATTTAGTCCTTGTTGACTATTCATGTTTCACTCTTCTAAGATCTCTGATGTTTCTACTTTAGAAAGACGAACAAATCCCATGTCCCATAAAACCCTGGTTGACTGAAGAGCAATTGAGAATCAGAGGCATGCCTGTAAATGTAATACATATTACACTTTTCTTGCTGTTTGCTTCACCCTGTAGACAAGTAATGTTTGTTCCTGGTTTCTAGGATAACAGCTGGTTACCATTTTGCTCTTTCATACATTCCAGGTTGTATGAACACCTCTTCACTTGCTGTTACAGCTTGCTGTGGTTGAGCTCTTTTTGTAAGGAAAATTCATATGCAGGTTTTTGAAAAAGGAGACAATAAATATAGTCAGTACCAAGAGTTTCCAGCTCACTGTCTTTCTATGAGAATACCTCAGGCAAGTGAAGGAATGATGCATAATACCAGGGGCTTGTAGGTCTGAAATACACCCTCCTATTCTCTGAGAGTTTCCATTTGATTTTTTTTCCTAAAAAGGTGCTATTCAAATACTACAATAAACCAAATGAAGGGTCTGACTTTCTAGTCTGATTTTTAACGGTTTAAATCAGGTGAAGCTCTATTAGAATGAGTGAGATTATATCCGTAAGAGATATGAAAGGGTAATAAAAATCTAAATATTTACTGGAGAAGCTTACTATTCGTAAGTTATTCAGATGATAAGTAACTATTCAGCTGTGTCCAGTTAGTGATATAAAAGTATCATTTACATTTTTAGATGGGAAACATTCACCAAATGTAAGTGAGCCTACAGTATGGTAACTGCAGTACAGTAACTGAATGCAGTTAATATTTTCACTCCAGAGTGTCTTTTTGTCTTACATTCAGTTCCCTTTCCTAGTTTTTTAAATAAGATGGAAGAAAAAATGTTACTGAACATTTCCAAGTCCAAGTATTTGAAAATTTTAAATTACTTGGGGCAGAAGTTACAAAATATGTGATTAACAAGACCTTGATAAAAATTAAGACTTACTAGTCAGTGATATCATACAATTTTTGCAGATAATTTAATCAGACCTTTAATTTCAGTGTCATAGTAGTTGAAGAATCTCATAGCACAACAGCTTGTCCGTTACTTGGAATTTACTCTCTGTGCTGGACAGCACTCTTGAAATACAGATTTCAGCTAAGAGGAGAAAATTTACATTAAGACGGTGGTGTACTGTATAGCAGCTAACAGAAACAAATTACTTCAGGTAATTTGGCAAAGGCAGCTTGCATGAACTTCTACTAGTAATGGCATGCCATTACAACTGTTTGGTGTAATGACTGTTGCAAAGGGATGTGTGAGGGTCATCTTGCTATGTAGTAACGGATGTGGACTTCACTAGATCAGAGAATATATTTTTTCATGGGCAATTTCACCTCATTTGGCTTATGGCAAATTCAGGTATTATTACCAGAAGTTTCTAGATAGAGCTATTCCATGACACTAGTGTATATAGGGCTGCACAGAATCCTGCTGTTTGTCCCACAAGACTGTAATATTCACAAGTGGTCATACTGAAAGAAAATGTTAATTGAAAGCTATCTGGAAATAAAAACAGAGAGAAAAAACCATTGTCTTCCTCTATCAATAGTTGTATGTTAACAAAAAGGAAATTCATACACTTCGCAAAATCAGATAGGCTTCATATTAAAAAAGAAAGTGACTGTTGTTATTTACCATTTTAATCACAGGGTATTTTATTGGATAAGTAAGCTTTATTAGTTCCCCTGTTCTGATTAAGAGCAAGTAGTAATTTCTTTCTTTCTCTGTAGTTACCACAAAGGTTATAAAATAGTTCTGTGAGGTTTGCCACAAGAAAAAAAAGTGATTTATCACAAAAATAATTTAGTGACACCTTCCAGCAGACTCTCCTCTAGAAAGCTGAAGGAGTTATTATTCTATTTGTGTGGACTCTTCTTCTCTTTCATATGCTCCATTGGTTTCAGTAATATTTATAATGTAGAGAAAAATAAGGCCTGCAAAAAGCCTTCACAGCCTTTTCTTTGTTCCATAAAGGCTCATAATAATCAATGAGGAAAAGTCAGAACTAGTCAGAGAGATTCTTTACGCAGCAGAAAGTGTAGGAAAAAACTTACAAGATTCCTGGGAATAATACTTGCAGGTGAACTACATATTTAAAGGGAAGGATATTTGGAAAATGTATATAAAAACTAGCCATAATTCTTATGCAATCAGAAGCAACATCACAACTTACGACAGATATAATGAGGAAAGAGCTTATTAAATGCAGAATTTTCTTCAAGCCATGCCATTCCTCCCTCCTTATTCCTAATTCATTATGGAATGGTAGTCAGAACTTCTGACAAATAAGAATCTGATTTTCTGGGTGCCTGAGAACTGAAGATAAGTAATAAAGTCCATTGAAATGTTTAAATACAGGAACCAGAGCTCACAGTGCAGCAGTTACATTCACGTGGGAAGGCTTTGAATGTGGATGGAACTAATTAGTCTTCGTGGAAGACTATGTTATCGTGGCACTACTACTCCGAAAATGATTCTAGTCTCTTGACCTGTCAGGCATTGGTACACAATGAACACCAAATTTCTAAATAGTTATGGATATGCTTCATTATCAAATAAGTCATTGTAATAGAAACAGACTATTTTGAAATAAAAATATTAATGAATATATAAATTAAATATATATGTATATAAATGAATATGAATAAATGAATAAATACAAATAAATATATAAATTAAATACAAACAGTAAATGAGAGCAATTGATATTGGGACTCCAAAAATGTACAACATATAATTTGTATAATGGGATTTGTCCCTTGATTAGGGCTAATTCGATCCTGTAGACTGGACATCCTCACCACACTTACAGTCTGAACTTCTCTGAAAAACAAATCATCAGTTTAGACCAATAGCTCCCAGTTAAGGATTTGAGTGTATCTGGATAAGAAGAGCTTCCAATTTAGCCTTCTTCAGAAGAAATCCAGTTCACGTGCACCAAGACTATGCTGGGAACTAAATCATATGTGATAAGCCAGGACAATCAAGAAATTGAATTCCAAACTGTGCTACCGCTCCAAGCTGAAACAACCTGTGCTGGAGGTGATTTGTGTATGGAAAGTGGAATGATAGGGTTCTAATATACATAGTAATGATTGTTGATGACAAGGCTGATCTGACTTCGCTTCTACCACAATTTAACTATCAATGGTGAAAGTTATGTTAGACACATCTAGAAACTTGTAATTTCTCCATTATTATTATTACTACTACTACTACTATTATTATTATTTTCATTAATTATTTTTCCATTTACAGGAATGGCAGAAATGTGCCTTGGATTAAATTAATGAATACTTATGACAATACTCTTTTTTTGCAAGCAAGGATTTGTAAGTGAGACAGAACCATTCATAAGATGTCTGTTTGAAGTTTTACTTCTTGACTTGTGTTCCTAAGTCCTGTGCCTCTGAATGTTCTCTGTATTTAGAAATAATGGTAAGGGAAGAAGACAACAAACAGTAAATGGCTTTACTATCATAGTTCATTACACTGTATGACTCAATAGTGCAGGAGGCAGACATTATTTTTTCTGTAAGACGGTAATTTGTGGAACTAAGAGTGAGTGAAGAGAACTTTTATCCTTATTCCTGGTAAAACTAGCCTCAAGAATTGTACATGCAATTCTGTTTGTATTTATCATCTTTAAATAACATTGTGCTACAGTTCCAGGCAAACCTCGACTTGTGATTAGCCACACACAGATGAACACGGCTCTAATTCAGTGGCACCCTCCTGTGGACACTTTTGGCCCGCTGCAGGGTTATCGCCTGAAGTTTGGTCGCAAAGACGTGGATACATTTACGACCATGGAGTTCTCAGAGAAGGAAGATCACTTCACGGCCACAGACATTCACAAAGGAGCTTCTTACGTCTTCAGGCTCTCAGCTAGAAATAAAGTGGGCTTTGGGGAGGAGATGGTTAAAGAGATTTCTGTCCCTGAAGAGGTACCCAGTGGATTTCCCCAAAATCTTCACTCGGAAAGCTCTACTTCTACATCAGTTCAATTAACTTGGCAGATGCCACTCTTGGCAGAGAGAAATGGCATTATCACCAAATACACCATCTTGTACAGAGATATCAATGTTGCTTACCAGCCAGTTGAACTCCCTGTTGTTCCTGCTGATACCACTATGACACTTTCTGGCTTAAAACCAGATACCACGTATGATGTAAAAGTACGTGCCCACACAAGCAAAGGGCCTGGTCCATATAGTCCAAGTGTCCAGTTCAGGACACTACCCGTGGATCAAGGTAGGATTTGTCTGCTTATGGCGTTGACCTTTAAAGGAGTATCGGTCTTTGGATATCAGTGTTTTTGAAGCTGTAAATAAAACTGACCGGCCCATTCATAAAAATAGGTTCATCAAACACAAAAGGTAAAGTATGTAAATCTTAATATGTTTTGGATGCCTTAGAATTCAGTTGTCCCTTGCCAAGCAAGTTCTGGCTAACATCTTCACAATTTTTTCAGGTAAGGAAAATGTACGTGTTGGGTTGTCACTAGATAAGAGTAAGAATGACTTTAAAAGTGATATTTAAATATGAGCAAACAGGTAGGACAATTGAATCCTTGTTGTTTTTTGACCTAAATGGAAAGCTAATACTCCCAAGTAGCAGTGGAAATATGATAAGATCTAAGCACCAAGATGTTGTTTATATACATTGTTTCTTTTTTTCCAGCAGTGTTTGCAAAAAATTTTCATGTTAAAGCAGTAATGAAGACTTCTGTTTTGCTGTCCTGGGAAATTCCAGAAAATTACAATTCAGCCTTGCCTTTCAAAGTAAGTTACTTTCCATTTGTACAAGAGAAAATACAGAAACCAAAGGATGTCATTCACCTGGTTAAGTAGCTTACTGAATATCTGGATTTTTTTGGTATTGCTGTATTTAAGAATGCAAACTAATAGCAATATTGACCCAAGCTGTTAAATTCAATCGTTTGGCAATATGAGCTTTCCACAGTTACAACAGTATTTCCAAGTCAGGCTCATACTGGTTATTATGCATGGTATGAACACCTTGCTAATAATTAGTAGTTCGTTGCTACTATATTTTAGAGAAAACAGTGAAAGAAAATAATAATTTTCTTCTTTTTTTTAGTCATTTCTGTAGTGACTGTAGCTGAGTACCATTTTGGGTTTTTTCTCCTCACATTTACAACACATTTTTGCGTTATAACTCCTTTACTTCACTAACTATAGCATTAGTCAGTTAAAGAAACTCAACGTAACCTGCAGTCTGGCTGGCATTTCTTCTGCATCATTCTTCATCACTTGTGTCATCTCAGGCAGTGGCGAGTGAAGAGCAGTGTTTTATAAACTAAATGTTGCAAAAACTTTTCTGAATAAGGAATGTAAATGAAAAAGTCAAGGTACCTTTAACAAGTGTGCCTTAATATAAATGCTGGGTTCAAGCAAAACTACTGAATTTGAATAAGTTAAACTGGATTTTAGGAGTGCTTTAACTGCTTTAAATTGATGTTGTTCTTTTTTTCCCCTGAAAGTGAGAAGTTTAATCGCAGTAGTGAATTCAGTACTATCTTACAGCCTAAAATGCCCAGTAACTTTCATTTTAAAAGCTAGGTTCATTCCTGAATCCAGTGTGACAGTATCAGTTGCCTTCTCTTAGTAACCAAAACCACCTTCAATTTATGTATTAACTTAGATCCTTTATGATGATGGAAAAATGGTGGTGGAGGTTGATGGACGTGCTACTCAAAAGCTGATCACTAACCTGAAGCCAGAGACATCATATTCATTTGTGCTGACAAACAGAGGGAATAGTGCTGGGGGTCTTCAGCACAGAGTGACAGCAAAGACTGCACCAGATGTGCTTCGCACCAAGCCAGTCTTCATTGGAAAGACCAACTTAGACGGCATGATAACTGTGGAACTTCCAGAAGTACCTTCAAATGAGAATATAAAGTGAGTGAATGAATGACATACCATTGTTTTTATCTCCAGAAAGATGATTATTCTTACTGTTAATAAAAACTAGAGCTGTAGTGGTGGATCAGGGCTTTATTCTTCATAATGGTACAGAGAGTACAGCTCTCTGCAGTAGTATTTGGACTAATATTGGACTAATATTTGACGGTACTAAACTGGAGGTGCTGTTGACTCTCTCAAGGGCAAGAGGTCTTGCAGAGGGATCTAGATAGATTGGAGCATTAGGCAATAATCAATGGCATTAAATTTAACAAGAATAAATGCTAGATTCTTGTTGTTAAGGTATTTGAATGCATCCAGCGGAGGGCAACAAAGCTGGTGGAAGGGCTGGAAGGCATGTCCTATGAGGAGCAGCTGAAGAATTTGGGCTTGTCTAGTTTGGAGAAAAGGAGGCTGAGGGGTGACCTCGTTGCTCTCTACAGCTTCCTGAGAAGGGGAGGTGGAGAGGGAGGTGCTGATCTCTCCTCCCCGGTATCCTGTGGTAGGACACTTGGGAATGGTTCAAAGCTGTGTCAGGGGAGGTTTAGACTGGACATTAGGAAGCATTTCTTTACCGAGATGGTGGTCAAACCCTGGCACAGGCTTCCTAGAGAGGTGGTTGATGCCCCAAGCCTGTCAGTGTTTAAGAGGCATTTGGACAGCCCTTAATAATTTGCTTTAACTTTAGGTCAGCCCTGAAGTGGTTAGGCATTTGGACTAGACAATCAGTGTAGGTCCTTTCCAGCTGGAACTATTCCATAAGTTTGTCACTTAGCCAACTATGTAAGACTCAGTAAAATCTAGATGGAAATATATGGAGAAGGATTGTCCTTCAGCATGTAGCTGTTTCTCAGAATACTATTGTGTTTCATCACTGATTTCAAATAGCAAAGAGGGATTAAGGAAGCCAGTTGTGTTTTGAACAGTGTGTTGTCTCAAGAAGAATGGATAACCCATCGATGGGTAGCCACCCTGCTGCAGCATCTTGAAGTACTCAGACAGTCATTCCAGATTTATGTGGAATGACTGAGAATTAAAGAATTGTTACTGCACTTATATTAATTTGGATGAATTAATTCTGAAGTTTTTTATTAAAAGAAAAATCTGAGGTCCTCTCCACTGCTCCCAGAAATAAAGCAGGACATTTTGCTGAAAAAATTGGCAGAGAGTTTACTAGAGGTTACTTAGGTTTTTGGGGAAAAGGTGCTGTGGACATTTAAACAGCAGAAACAGGACTAAAGAGCTCTCAGCACACGGTCAGCAGGGATTAGAAAGGTTAGACAATAAAGATTTGCCAAGAAAACATGAAGCATGGTACAATCAATAAGTGTTATTGCTCTGCTTATAGTGATTCTTGTTGGTCTATAAGGTTCCCATGTGTAATGTAAAGGAAATGGGGAGGAAAATGAGCAAGTCATTAAATATTGTTGGGGATTCAACTTGTCCTCTCCCTGGTGGATTTTTACTGACAGCTTTGTAGAAAGCTGCTCCCCTTTTTCATTACTGACTGAGGATTTTGAGGCAGGTGAGGTCAAGAAAGAAATGACTTTGAGACATTAAAAGGATGAAAAACTGAAAAATGTAGCCATTATCATTAGATTGAGTAAGATGCGGTCAGTAACAAATGCAGCTAAGCAAGACTGAAGATGGAATGAGTCAAAAAAGATTTATGAGGCAGAGCATTCACAGAGAGAAAAAAGTGCAGGCTAGCTGGTCAAACAATAGCAGAAGATAGCAGTAGAAAAAGAGCCAATGCCCTTCCTTTTATGTAGTGTAAAAAAATAAAAGAGGCTAAGTGACATCAGGAAGGGTGCATTAAACTATGTACGTCCAACTGCCAATTTTGCAAATAATGTATCTCTTCCTTCTATATCTATTTCCTAAGAAGATGTGATCCAGCTTGAGGTAGAAAAACAAAACAAAACAAAACAAGATTGACTTGACCCTTGCAAGCGGGCATACCAAAACAACTACATACTGAACAGAAAAAGCTTATCCGATGCTTGCTAGAATAAGTAAGATTATTGCAGCTATCGTCTTTGTATAGGGAAGAACAATTTTGTGTGATAGTTATGCTGACATTTTTACAGTTGCTGTTCCTCTATGGGTATGTTATATGCTCATGATTGTCTCTATCTGACTATGAAGTACTATACACTAAGAATCTTTCAATAGTACTAATTACAAAGAAGATGAAACAGTTAATGGTTTGCTCTAATTAATTATAGTTAAATATTAATGGGATTGAGGGTAATGTTATAAGAGCCTTTGTAATTTATTAAAGATGGTAGAAGTAATTTTCATTATTTCAATGTTTGATGGTGATACAGCATAGAAATTGGAGCAGAGCTCACCTATGCTCGGTAAAATGCATCTCTTTTGCTGGCGTCATCTCAAGTGAGCAATTTCTTCATTTTCCTGTAGTATTTTGGGCTAATCCAAAGCAATTTTTATGTGTAAAGGACAGTTCATATTTCTCTGGATCTCTTCCATCTTTGCAAAGTCTGAGGCAAAAACAGAGTTTTATGGAAGACTTTGGCCTATGTAATATTCAGTAGTTCAAGCAATATCCAAGCAAACCCTCCACTTCTCACCCTTTCCCCCCAAAAAAAACCCTCAAAACAAACAAGCAAGTAATAAAGCATATGATAAAACATGTTTTTCAAGAGGTGCTGCATTTTCTGGAGTTAGCTAGAAATAACAGAACTTTGTTGTCCTTTACAATTTGCAGCACTGTATATTTATGTGAACAGTTTCATTTTTCTGCTTGCTGTTGATGTACTTGTGCTTTCGGCTTTAAAATACTCTGTATATGCTGAAAGTCTTAGTGGATGATCAAAGTTATGAGTGGGAGGCATGCATGAAGAAAGTGTGAAAGAGTGTAAAAGTAACATTTACATGCTGGATGTTCCTTGATTAAAAAAAAAAGTATGAACATTCTCTTAGCTTAAAAGAGAAAAAGAAGAAGAAGAAAAAATGATAAGGAAGAAACTGCTGTAGAGTTCATCCAGCAGATGTATCTTTGATGTCTGAAAGGCATAGAGGGCCAATTCTCAATTGCATTTTGTCTTGATTCTTAAGCTTCTTTTAAAGAAAAAGTATGTAGGTTTTAATTATTGTATACATGGATAAATCAGCATTCACTAGGATTTGTTATTCATGTAACCAAAGAATTATTTAAAATACATACTCAGGTTTAAAATCTGGGTTCTATGAGTCTTACTAGTTTTGAATAAGAACATCAGTGTAAAAGATTATTTATCATATTGTTACTATAAGAATGCATGCTGCAGATTTCATTTAAATACTGGAATACAGCAAGTGAGCAGCAGTTAAAAATCTGTGGCCAACACTTCTTATTTCCAGCACCTCCTGTTGGATCTCAGCATTTCAACAGAGAAATTTCTCAAATTTCTTAACACAAGAATTAATAAATATGTGCATTTACTACAGTAGTTAAAAATCCAAAGTTTTGTTACATTTCTTTTATGGGAAGGAGCTTTAATTAAGAAGAGACCATTAAAATGGGCTAATGGCATGCACTGGTGTGGAAGAAAGATAGTTTACAGAGTCAGTTTAGACTGAGATAGTTTCTGATCAATTTTAAGGCAAGTCTTTTCTGTAGACTCTCTTTCGTTAATTACTTTAGGTTTTTCAACTGCATTGCATGAGTAAAATGAATAGTCAGTGCTGCAAAAGGTTGAACAGGCTGTAAAAAATGGCAGACTGGAAGAGAAGATGGTCCATGAGACAATAAAATTATCTTCTGTAATGGAGAGCCAGAGGCACCTTCTTAATAAGCTCTGTTGTTACTAGAAACAAAGGAGAGCAGCTTCTTTCCCTCTCCTCTGAGATGGAGAGTGCTTGACTTTTTGACAAGTGTGTTTATCAAGAAGATGTATGTTATATCATCCTGGATGTCCTGCTGTTGTGATTCTACTGCTCCTTTCCTCACACTAATGTGAAATTATGGATCTGCCTGACATGTATCCAGACTTGGCAAAGGAAACAAGGAAAGTGCCATATCTCTATTATACTAGAAAGTATAATTTACTAGTCTCCATGGGGGGGAGGAGGAAGATATTTTCAGGAAAATGTTTCTGAGGAAAACTGATATATGTAATTTGCAAACCCTAGCTGTAAAGAGAGCATACATCAAGCTCTCTTGTCTATGACTGTGAACAGAATACTTAAGTAGATAAAGCTGATGGTGATTGATACTCAAAAGTAAAGACTGTGTGGGTGGAGTGTATGCTATGTCTTCTTTATTTTCTGTTTATAATAGTATTGGCATCAACAAGCACATTATGTTAACCTACTCTTCTGATTATACATGAAAATGGGGTAAGATGGGGTGATAATTGAGATTTAAATATATGGTAATATGTTTCAATTTAGGGGTTTGGGTTTCTTTCCCAGTGTGATAGTGGCAGGGCACAAATACTCCATGGCTTTTGTATTTCAAATGAAATAATAAACTACAGTCAAACATGCAGGCATTTTAGAACATTGTAATTAAAGTTTCTTATACATATTTATATGTTTACATGAAAATGCAGGTAATTAGTGCCATTTATTTGTCAAATGTTTTACACTGGATGTGGTTGCAAGAGTGTGAATCTTTACAACTATGTTTGGAAGGCTGCAGTGGCACAATAATGTGCAAAAGTTCACTCTCAGTGTTCTGTTAAGTTCCGCTGTTCTGTTAAGTTGCTCTGAACAGACACCTACTCCATCAATTTATCTATTACTTTTCCTTCAACTTCACTTTTGACCAATGTTTCCTTTACAGAGGTTATTACATAGTTATTGTGCCTTTGAAGAGGTCTCGTGGAAAGTTTATCAAACCATGGGAGAGTCCAGATGAAATGGAACTAGATGAGGTATTGTATGTTTTTGTTGTCGTCTTCTCCTCTATTAAAGAAACAGTCTTAGTGGTATGTGATTAACTCACCAGTTTTAGAAGTTTTGGTTGTCAGGATATTTTATATTTATATTTGAATTAGCCTGTGGGGACTGAAACAAAAGTTCAAATTACTTAAATTAGAAGACAGTAAAGACATAATGTTGCAATAAAGCACACGAAGTGTCTGATCTTTGTTGGCATTAATATTTTATTCTTTTTCTATTGTAAAGTGTAATGCAAAAGTGCAGGAGGTGAAATGAGTTGTCAGCAAAAGCTTAATCACCAATGATATGAACTCTAATAAAGGTCTGGTTCATTAGTGGGGTGTTTACTAAGCCTGTAACAAATGCTAAATTGCAATTTGCACTGCAGTTTAACATTTGACCTTCTTGTGGTGTTTTTACCTGATTCTCGCATACTGTAATACTTCTGGTTAGAAAACTTTTACAGTAGTCTCCATTCTGCTGACAGTTTGCGCTCAGAAATAAATCAATGAAGTAGGAAAGAGCAACATTGTGTCATCATTCGACACTATAAATGAAATTAACCCAAAGTATTTTCATTTTAGGAATAAGCCCAGTAATACTAGAAATCAATTCATTATGTTATTGACGTAATAATACTTCCAGGAAGTACAGTGTCAGCGTTCAGTCCTGTCTTCTGTTTTACTGAAGGACAATATAGCTCACGCAAAATTGTCTTTTTTCTTTCAAGCTGTAAATTTGGAATAATACTAATATTTATCATTGTAAAGCTCTTTTGAGAGCCCCATATGAAAGCGCTGTACAAAAGCCAGGTGGTGGTGTTATTATTGTTATTGTCATATCTGGCTAGGATTTTAGATCTCATTCAGATGCTATGGTAATTTGTGCATGTAATATCTCTGCAATTCAAAGACCAGAGTTCAAAGTCAGTTTCTTTACTTCTGATTTAGTGATCTTTTGACTAGATCCTGTCTATTTTTCCATTTTCTTTTGGTGGATTCAAGAGTTTTATGTTACAGAGATGCTTCAACATATGCTTCCCCATAATACAATCACTGGGGAATGATGATCTGCAAGCAATCACAAGGCTTTTTTTCCCTCCTCCCATTGACAAAATGGGTATCAATTTCAATGTTTGCACCAAAATGTAAGGAAAATAAAGATCTTCACCAAACTAACACTGCTGTAGAAAGCTTTGATAATATAAACAGAGATCTTTCAGTCTTTAGTCTGTTTTCTGATCAGAAAAGTCAAAGAAGAATATGTACGGCAACAGGAGAATCCTTAATCAGAAGATTAAAAATAACTGTTTAAAGGAAGGCATGGTTTTCATTGACTGACTGATTGAAGCTTGTGTTTCCTCTTGACCAATTTCATTTATGTGATCATCTCATTTGATTCAATTGCAGCAATGACTTGCTTTGATCTATTAACTTCTTCCCTTTAAAAGAACTTGGATTGTAAATGCCATCAGCTCATGATCATAGACCTAGGTGACATCAAATATGTTTAAACTGTAAAACTCTTGACAGCAAGATCCATACAGTAATGGAAAACTGATTTAATATGACCACCCACTTTTAACATCCAAAGACTGTAGTCACATTCAGCAGCATTAACAGATTAAAGGATAGGTACCAGATGACATTGAACTTTTTGGCAATTAAATTCTACAGGTCCTGCTGATTCCCATAACAAAGGGTCATTTTAATCATTGTGCAAGTTGCAGTGCATTAATCTGTATAACAGATTGATAAAGAGCATTT
Source organism: Mycteria americana (assembly GCF_035582795.1). Lineage (NCBI taxonomy): Eukaryota > Metazoa > Chordata > Aves > Ciconiiformes > Ciconiidae > Mycteria > Mycteria americana. The sequence continues at coordinate 25,185,585 of NC_134396.1, read as the reverse complement.
ATTAATTCAGAAATATTTGGGTCAGGATGGGTTGTTTCCCACTTCTTCTGATATAATTGAGACCACATTGTAGAATTAATGGTGGAAGAAATAAGATATGCATTGACTGGAAAATGAAAATTATTTCTGATAAAGAACTAAAACCCTTGATATATCTTTTACAATTGCCACCAATACATATAGTAAGTACTGAGTAGGGAAAAAATCAAAAGCAGGCAGTGACTGTATTTCATGCTAACTCATCCAGTTTCTATTACTTAAAAGACTGTTTTACTTCCAGCTTTAGAAAATATATACATATTGTTATTAGCTGTGCTATTCCTGACAAACATGTGAAAGCAGTGGCACAATAAATAAATTTTGAAAAAAACCCACAAAAACTGACCACACTACTCTCTGAGCAAATAGTTCCTGATGGTCAAGTGAAGATAGTTGTGCATATCTTTTTCTAGTACAATCTCAGATATCTGGCTAGTATCAGAAAGGGTTGGGCAATAGATTTTCCAAAGAAGTATGTTCCAAATACTTTGCTTGGATTGTCAGAAGAAAAGTATTTGCTGAAAACACTACTCTGGAGTGTTAACTCCAGTACATAACTGACCAGTCCAAAAGAATCTCCAGCCATATTGTGGTTACCTAATCTTCCTGGTTCCTTAAATCTCAATTATGAAACTAAGAGAGATGCAGAATCTAAAAAGAACAGACAATGGACTAGATATTTTGTATCTAAAAATAATAGTTATTAGAGATATAATCCTTTTTTATTAACTCAAAATTTCGTTTTATTTTGAATATCATGAGATCTAGTGACTTTAAATAGATATGTCATGCAAATAAATGAAATATAAACAAAATATTATGATTGCAGTAAGTATTACCTAGTAGGATTACTTTAGATTTGTAAGCAATAAAACCTAAATGAAAGCCTGCATGTTAAGTCTTAAATCAGTTCAGTAATTTTATTGAAATCCTGGTATAAAGTACAACAGGAGGTATATGTGCAAGTAATGATATTTGGCAACAACCCCATTTATATATGAAGCATGAATGAGGCCAGAGGTTCACCTGAGGTCTGCTCAGTCATGTGTAATCAATGTCACAGAAAAAAATTTTATCTACACACTAACACACCTAAGTTTAGCTGGCCTTAGGTGATGAATAACCACCTTTGAAAAAGTTGAACACATTTTGATTGACTCAGGCTAATTAACTTTCAGGATTCATAGCCAAAACTCAGGTTCTGATCACTTCACTCTCTGTAATACAGTACTTCAGTGTTGCTATCTGTTAAATATATGCATTTTATGTTACTAATTCAAATGCAAGAAATAATTAAGATCAAACATTTTTCTCCCCTTTTCACTCTCAATCTGATTTTGATTGCAGTACTCTTGCAGTATTTTGACATTTTATTATGAGTTATTTAAAATCTAAATTGTAAATATGGTGTAATCTGGAAACATATGATAAAGAATTTATTTGAGGTAGCCACACAAATAACTTTAAATTCCAGTGGAAACTGTACCCATAAATGAATATATTAGTTATCTTCAGGGATGGCTCAGGCCATGTACCTCTCCTCATACTGCAGTACTTGCAGCTCCTGACTTCCAGTTAGAATACATATCACATTGTTATTACCTGAATATGTACCTTCGTGTTGCAGCAGACATCAGGATAGTCAGTACTCAGCCCTCTGCATAGCTGTTAGTATCTTTATAAAATATGGCTTCATCTAGATATAACCGTTTCACAGAGTGCTTCCCTCAGCAGATCTTATAAGGGCTGAAGTAACCTGGAACAAACTTTGATTAGTCTCTGCCTCATGTTCTGCCCTCAGTAACTCTACTCGGGGCATAGGAAGCTACCAACAGATGTGAGAGTCACCTTCAATAAAGCAACTAAATAGAAATCTTCTAACATTACAGTTCTCTACTGCCCTCATTTTTATACCATGCAAATTTACTCTAGCTGCTCATTAAACTGTTTAGGAAGAATGAAAGAGAAATATGGACTGCTGATTGTAATAGAGTCCTTGAGTAATGAATAAGGATTTCTAGCCTCAAATTATGGCCAGTTCTTTTTTGCTCAGGGGATCCATTGCAGTGTACCAGCTTTTGTGTTGGAGAATGGAAATTGATAGAGTTAAATGAATGTAAAATCTCTGCAACAGAGAACAGACTCAACCTTAGGGGTGGAAAGAAGCTGACTGTGTAGATCTTCGAAGGGGTAACATTAAATGCCCTCAATGCTAAGGAAGTTTGGATTCAAGTGGTACAGGTTGCTTCTGTGTCTGTCTGTAGCCTGTGTTTGAAATACATACTTCAGTGAGAAGGGGTGTTAAAGTAATCAGTATTACAAGCTTCTGTCTCAGTAGCAGAGTGAATAGTAGATTGTTTTACATGCATCAGAATTGTTAATTGTGTAATTGCAAAATACAAGATCCCATGTGGGGAAGGCAAGGAGATGTGCTAGCTAAGCTGAGGCCTAACACTGAAGAAGAGGCTGAAGCAAGAGAGAGCTTCTCTGACTGAACATGTGCTTTAAACTGAAAATATATAGTGAAGATTAGATTTTAATCTCTTTTTTTATTGATCTCTATCTAGCTCTGGAGATTTGTCTCCTCTTCCGAACAAAGAAGTTTGTGCTAATCTGTTGTATTATCACTGTGTGCTGAAAAGCCTAAAAGAACTGTGTGACCTTGGAAAAATTTATGATTGGAGTCTGAGACTACAGGACATTGAATAAGTTTCATAAGTGAAAAATGAGGGGAACCGTAAAGAGGCCTTAGAAGTCATCACTTATCACCTAGGAAAAGTTCAGGCTCCTTGTAATCAAATCAGACTAATATTTGTTAAATGCTAGTACATCTAAAGTGATAAAAGATACTGAATAAGCATTTGTATCATTTAATAAGTAATTCATCAATAGATTATACCAGCTGAGCTTAAGTTGCTTCATTAGTTAGTATATGTAAGTTTGAACCTAGCATCTAATCTGTCATAAATGTGCTGGTATAAATTTTAGTTTTGTTCATCAGAAGAATATTTTATGAAACAAGGAAAAGTTACATTTTGAAAGTCAGATTAGGCAGTTAAAATCTGAAGTGTGGGCTCTGTGTGATAGGGTGGTAGATAATATTTTGTAGTCTAGCAGTAGAAAAGTTGTCTTAGAATTCATAGGTCCTGTGATTGATTCCTGTCACCAGTCTATTGTATAGTGTTGTACAAATCATGAATAACACAACTTTTGGTGCTTTTGAACAAATAAAATGGCAGTCAATTTCGGGTTTGGGGTGGAAGATATGTTAACATATCATTCCTATAAACTCTTGTGCACTTCATTTACTGTTTGTGAAGTACATTGGAAAGCACTCTTTTCCCTGAGATGTTCAGGAATTTAATATTGCCAAGAGTGCTTGGTAGTTGTCGTGGTTTAACCCCAGCCAGCAACTAAGCCCCACACAGCCGCTTGCTCACTCCCCCCTGCTGGGATGGGGGAGAGAATTGGAAGAGTAAAAGTGACAAAACTCGTGGGTTGAGGTAAAGGCAGTTTAACAGGGAAAGCAAAAGCTGCGCACGCAAGCAAAGCAAAATAAGGAATTCATTCACTACTTCCCATGGGCAGGCAGGTGTTCAGCCATCTCCAGGAAAGCAGGGCTCCATCACACGTAACGGTTACTTGGGAAGGCAAACGCCATCACTCCGAACGTCCCCCCCTTCCTTCTTCCCCAGCTCTATATGCTGAGCATGACATCATATGGTATGGAATAGCCCTTTGGTCAGTTGGGGTCAGCTATCCCAGCTGTGTCCCCTCCCAGCTCCTTGTGCACCCCCAGCCTACTCGCTGGTGTGGTGGGGTGAGAAGCAGAAAAGGCCTTGACTCTGTGTAAGCACTGCTCAGCGGTAACTAAAACATCCCTGTGTTATCAACACTGTTTCCAGCACAAATCCAAAACATAGCCTCATACTAGCTACTATGAATAAAATTAACTGTATCCCAGCCAAAACCAGCCTATTCTCCACCCCTTATTCCATACCATTTACATCATGCTCAGGTCCCACACTGTTCAATACATCCTACTTAACCTCCACTCTCCTTCCCATCCTTTGATATAATACACAGATATCATTCCCTTAGTCTATGGACCACCCTTGTTAAATGTCTGTAAAATGTCCAGAAATGTCCACAAAATGTCCATTGAGTTCATTTAGTCCATGACTTTGGGCTCCATCTCTTATGGTGGTCACTCAGGACAGGAGAGGTGGTGTGTTGCATGGAGTTACTGGGCACCAAAGCCAGCTCAGTTCAGGTCACTGCTGCACTTGCACTGCTTCTTGTAAGGCTTCTCCTCCATTGGTTCAGGTGGTTCCTGCTATAATAACGCCTATAACACGCAACTCAAATCCCGGGTTACAACAATTTAAAGGTATTTCCATTACAATCTCTACCCCTGGTACCTTCGGACCAGACTACAGGGTTTAACATTGCAATTAACTCCTCCTCTTACCCCTACTCCAGCTTGGACTTACCCACAGACTGCAGTCCCTCCAGGGGAGTACCTGCTCTGTTGTGGGCTTATCCATGGCCACATACTTTGAGGAGCTCTAGCACAGCCACAGGTGCTTCAAGGTGTACATTCTCCAGCATGGACTTATCCTTGGGCCACAAGCCCTTCAGGGGTACACTTGCTGCAGCATAGACATAACCACGGCCACAGATGCGTCAAGATGTACCCGTTCTGGCATGGGCTTATTCACAGCCACAGACACTCAGGGTGTCCTGCTCCCATGTCAACTCATGCACAGGTCACAGTCCCTTTGACTCGAGTTCACACTGGAGTTCCAGCCTGTCCAGTACAACAGCACAGTAACAGCAGCGATGCCCTGGCCACCTGCCAGCCCAGGCACATGGCCATTGCTGTTATCAAAAGGTACCCAGGCACGGCAGAGTCAGATGATCAGCAGCACAGCAGCACGGCAAGCAGTGAAAGCAAAAAGCAGCCACTAACGAGCACTAGATTCTAATATACAGCAAGGCAAGCAAGCCCCATGGCAAGCACAGAAGCTTGTCAATTAATCACTAAACAGCAATAAGAGCTATAAATTGTTGGTCAGCTGGGGTCAGCTGTCCCAGCCGTGTCCCCTCCCAACTCCTTGTGCACCCCCAGCCTGCTCACTGGTGGGGTGGGGTGAGAAGCAGAAAAGGCCTTGACTCTGTGTGAGCACTGCTCAGCAATAGTGAAAACATCCCTGTATCAACAACACTGTTTTCAGCACAAATCCAAAAAATAGCCCCATACTAGCTACTGTGAAGAAAATTAACTCTTATCCCAGCCAAAACCAGCATAGTAGTCCTCATGTTAGAGAGAAAAAAAATATAGCTATTCATAGCTACTTTGTATTGTGTTGTTCGTATGTCAGACTTACCAGAGAAAGTTAAAAATAGTTAATAGAAATTTATTTTCAAAAATTGGAATTTTTTTTCAATTCTGTATTTTTTATTCCTGGTTTTTAAATAACTACATCATAGGACTTCCTAAGTTTTGTTGTATCAAACAGGAGATAAGAAAGTCCTTGCATATTCATAGGGAGGGGAAAAATATTATTATGCATTAGGGAAGTGATTGTGCCCCTGTACTCAGCACTGGTGAGGCCGCACCTGGAATACTGTGTTCAATTTTGGGCCCCTCACTGCAAGAAAGACACTGAGGTGCTGCAGTTCATCCAAAGAAGGGCAACAAAGCTGGTGAAGGGTCTGGAGCAGAAGTCTGATGAGGAGCGGCTGAGGGAACTGGGGTTGTTTAACCTGGAGAAGGGGAGGCTGAGGGGAGACCTCATCGCTCTCTACAACCACCTGAAAGGAGGTTGTAGAGAGGTGGGGGTCGGTCTCTTCTCCCAGGTAACAAGTGACAGGACGAGAGGAAATGGCCTCAAGTTGCACCAGGGGAAGTTTAGACTGGATATTAGGAAAAGTTTCTTTACCAAAAGGGTTGTCAAGCATTGGACCAGGCTGCCCAGGGAAGTGGTTGAGTCACCATCCCTGGGGTTGTTTAAAAGATGTGTAGATGTGGTGCTTAGGGACATGGTTTAGTGGTGGACTTGGCAGTGTTAGGTTAACAGTTGGACTTGATGATCTTAAGGGTCTTTTCCAACATAAATGATTCTATGATTCTATTCTGTGACTGACTTCATATATATATATACACACACATATATCTATATGGTGTGTAATAGGATGTGTGTGTATATATATCCCTAGAGAAGATATATTGCTTTATTAGCTTTTTCACCCACCCCCAGAAACAACAATATCAGACACTGAAAACTGATCTAATTGTTTTATGTTTGTAGTCTGGGCAGTGCAATTGCTACCTAGTATCTTATCTTAACAAGGATGGCAAGAAATTGGACGATTTTGCAATAACTGATTTAGTAATACTGATACGCCCCATGAAATGTGGATAAATTGTACTTTTGTAGTTCCTGGTCATGCATTAAATTTCCTCATTACATTGTCAATAAGTTACATCAAAATTGTTTACAGTTATCTTCTGTTCTTGCTTTCTCTCTCTCTCTCTCTTTCCCCTCCCTTCATTCTAAAGCTGCTTAGGGAGATAGCTAGGAAACGCAGAAGCATTCGTCTTGGGAGGGAAGTTGAATTAAAGCCATATATTGCAGCTCACTTTGAAGTTCTTCCTACGGAGTTCACGTTGGGGGATAAGAAGCATTACGGTGGCTTTGAGAACAAGCAACTGCAGAGCGGTCAAGAATATGTCTTCTTTGTGTTGGCTGTAATGGAGCACTCAGAATCTGTAAGTTAGTTAATATTTTTAATCCCCAAATTACCTTTCCACAATCATGAACACATTTTTTCAATGCTTATTCCCAAAAGCTATTTTTTTACAATATGTGTCAGAGCATGTCTAAAGCGAGTGTTTCCTTGCTTAGTTCCAATTAATTCCTTGACCTTTTCTATTTTGCTTGTATCTTTGTATGTTACTTCTGTGTATAACTGAAACCTAAGGATCATCTTTTATTAGCTGTGTTGTGATCCTTCGCACATTACATGCTCTGCTGTTTGAGATCATTGACACAGGTTCTGAGGCATGAACTTCACAGCAGCATCTTTCTTGACGTATTTAAAAAAGAGTTCCTCTCTTGCCTTAATACTACCATTGAATAGTGGTGTTGGATATGCAGGATTCTTGGAAAGATCTGTTGAATAAGAGGCATGCACAGCTAGCCTCTTCAGTTACAGTCATTCCCTAACAACTTTATCAGTGAATTGTTAGAAAGCTAGAAATAATTCAATAATAAGGAAAATTCCGGAGGTGAGCTAAATAATGAGCTGTCATTCCTTTATGTAATTCATTTCGTAGTTATGTCCCTTTATGCTTGAGTTAATCTACTGCATGTAATATAATAAAAAAAAAAGAAGACAGAAATAGAACTGTTGAAAGAAGTTGCAATAGACAGTAACATTTTAACATACAGTGTGTAATATGGTATCTTTCTAATTGGTACCTAAACCTGACAGGTACATTTGCTGGCTCAACTACTTGAAACTACTACACCAATAATCTGAATTCTAATCAAATGCTTCCAGTGTGTAACCTTACAATTGCTTTCTTGATGTCAACAGAATTCGCCTACTTAAACACAATGAGAAAGTAGTTTCAATTTGGATACTTTTGGATATATAGCTTCATTTGAAAATAAAATAAGTGCCTCCTGGATGCTCTAAGATAAATCAAAAGTTCTCCTTTCACTTTTTGACAGTGGCTGTGTAGACGGAGAATTCTGAAGGCACTGCATCAGAAAGCTTCAAACTGGAGAAAGTAGACAGCTTTTGGCTATAAAGTTAGATAGCCAAAAATCTGTGTGCCAGAAATTACCTGCACTAAAATTGATCTTTTCAATACAAAATACCGTTTCTTATTTATTTTTCTATGTTAATTAAGGCATTGGTCATTTCATACAACCCTAAGGTTATTACTTTGTTAGAGAGAAATCAGGATGAAAAAGCAGGAATAAATAGGGTTGTAAATTTACAGCTGAAAAGGCTGGTATGGCAAAATATATCCAGGGGCCTACTGTTGATGATTTCAAAAGGCATTACTAAACTTACAATATGGACAATATCTTAGCATGCCATCTGAAACATCTATGTGATTAAGTAGAATGAGGTAGTCACAGAGAGTGAAGAGTTTGTAATGGTGAGTGGGCTTCAACTCCCAATGCTCCAGTGTATCTGCTCTCAATATAGCTGGTTTTCTTCTAGGTCTATAGATCCTACTGCTGCCTGAGTTATAACTTGTGAGGGATGTTTTTCCCAATATTCAAAATACTTTTTACATAAGGTTTCTCCTTCAGAGAACACAAAATTTCTTGTTGATTGTGAGAATGACTGTGTGAAAATTTGATTGTTGATTGTGAGAATGGAGAACTTGCTTTACAAGAGGGCATGGGGAGGTCTGAATTTGCTTAACTTAGTAAAATGGAAGCTGAGAGAGCTTATGATTATGGTCTATAAATATGTTAAGCATGTTATCAAGAGGCAGGAAAAAAAACCAATAGATAAATTTGGCAAAATAATAAATGAGTTTAAATGAGTCATTAATACAGGTAGGTTGAAAATTAAAAGCAAAATCCTATTTATTGGAGAACAGATAGTAAGTGCTCATAATATTGTCCCTCAGTGTCCCTCTGTATCCCTTTCCAGGCATTTTTTCTGCCTGCTCCAAAGGAAGAGGCTAAATACAAAGAGTTTCTTACTGTAGCAATGGGATTTTTTCTATCTTTTGAGAATACTGAAGCTGGGAAAAAAACCTCAGTCAGATCAGGTGTTTCAGGAATGGAACATGGAGACTCCCCAGTTTCTAAACAGCAATCACAGACTTTTAAAACATTTGGTGCCAGGTTTAGTAACAGAGCATAACATAACTGGACATAGTTGTCATGGGTACTAGCTCAGTACCAGCTAGTGTAAGTGCCTCAGCTTTGCCGGACCTAATCCTATCTCTAACCTTAAACCCAGACATGGTCGTAGCCCAAAGCCCAAAACAAGGCTAAATGAAGTGTAAAAATACATGTCTCTTTTGATAACACTTGTCCTGGCTTAGGGCATCTTTCAGAATACAGTGCAAATATGGAAATGAAAACTGATCTCTTTTCCTGGTTATCTTATTCTATCTTAGCTAGCATTCCTGATCTACTGGTGAATCAAGTTTTTAAGTCCTTTGCAAGAGCTGTAGTTCAAATCCTAGTTTAGTGCTGGTGGAGACACTCCAGCAAAGACAAGAAATAAGTACAAACCATTCTCCACTTCTGACTTTACTGTAGCTCGGAGTTCTTTACATGATCCAATTTTAGCAGGCTGGCTCCTCAGCCTCTCCTGTCTGCTGTTTTAACTCTGCACTCAGCCATAGATCAGACATCTCAGGTCAGACCAGAATAAAAAAAAAGTTACTATTTTCTTATCACAGGTCTTAACCTAGGCCAGCTGGCTTTGCACCATCCGGTAAGGCAAAGATTTTCAACAGCCTCTGTTGGTTCATAATTCCAGTTCCATCCCTAAGAAAGACTTTGAATATTTAGCTTCCCTTCATATTCAACAGTGGCTTCCCTTGTTTTTCAGTCTTAAATTCAAGTTGTCTCCATCTGCTGTAAGAACACTCTGTCAGACAGTTTTTGACTGATCAAAATGCACCCTACTATTGCCACAGGACCCTTTTCTAGGAACTTCCTACCTTCAGTCCCCTTTATTTTTCCCTATAGTACTCTTTCTTTCAGAAGTATCCTTTCATGTCTTGCAGGAAGAAGTAGCATTAAGCCAATATGAAACTAAAACAAAAGCCAAAAACGAGTAACAGATGGGTTATATTCCTAATACTTCATTTTCTCATTCTCTGCTTAAGTTGCAAAGTGTTCTGGGAAGGACTGTGTTACCTCATTTGTCTGCAGATCACTGCTAATATGTGGAACACAAAATAAAGACAGTAATAACAACACATCATTAAGTTTGCAAGTTTATATACTTCCTGACTTGAAGAAAAATAGCATTTTTGCAGCTATGTTCATTGCATCATTATCTTGTATAGATCTATTTTAGATCTAGGATAGTTAATATTTTAAATGCACTCCTTTCTCATTAAGTTAAGATTTATTTTATTTGTATAGACCATGTATGCAACCAGCCCGTATTCTGATCCTGTTGTGTCGATGGATCTTGATCCCCAACCAATTACAGATGAGGAAGAAGGCTTGATTTGGGTTGTTGGACCAGTTCTTGCAGTTGTGTTTATCATCTGTATTGTTATTGCTATACTTCTTTATAAAAGGTAAGTTTTCTTACCAAGTGTGTAACTTCCTGATATATTGGCCATTTTATAATACTGTTCCACACTGTATTTTTTTGTACTACAGTAGTAACTGTCATTGCTTTGGGATATTTCCATATTTATTAATGGTTTCCAGAACACTGCAGAAATTTTAGTAGATTGACTGAAAGTTTCCAATAATTACAGGTATGTGGGTAATTTTTTCTGCTGATGACACTCTATTAACATTTCTGCATTTAAATGCTTTTTCTACTTTGCATACGTTTGAAGAAAATATGTGCTTGCATATAAATATGAATGAAATTCACACATTTGACGTTTTAAAACTTATTTTTAGATGTGTAATAGTAATACATTAGGGGTTACATTCAGCTTGATGTTAAACATGATTTTCATCTCCACTCAAATAATTTGAGTTTTTACTTTTGACAGTTGGCCTCAATTTGGCAGTGTATCTATATGAATTTGAAGCTCTGAACTGAGAGATTAAAGAAACATCAGTAGCTGTTTTGTACTAATCTTGCAGTGACATCAAACTTCACTTATGCTTCCTTCACTGTCTATGACACAGGTGTAAGTTTGCTATGACACAAAGGAATTTCCTCTGCCTTACAAGACACTAGATGAAAACTGTGGATGGTGCCTTAATTTATACATAGCGACCTTTTACAGTATAAATGAGTTCACAGGGGTCAAGATACTAAATCAAAACCAAAGATCCAAATCCACAAAGTTTATTTTAATGTTTAAATTTTAACTAATACATTTTTTAAATATCCTGATAAAGTATAATTGGGGAATACTATAAAGATGCTGTGACCTTGTCGGAGGCGGGGGGACACACTAGGGATAATTTCATTAAATGGAGTATGTCTTCTAAAATTAATGGCTATGATGCTATCACCTGCATATAAATATTTAAATTCTGCTACCCTGTACACTCTTCCCACCCTAAGCATCTCCAGTCAAATACCTCTGAAGCTGCATGTAGAAAGCTAGTTTCAGGGTTTGGAAAGAGAATTCTCTGTTCAGCAGTAAAAAAAACAGTCCAGGGTTAACCTTAACTTTGGATTCCAGATAGATACACATTTATAGAATGTTCTTTAGGGCTGTAATCATACAGCAGCATAATACATGGTCTGTTGCTTGCAGATACTATGTCTCCTGAAGGTTTCTATTAGTGCCTACTGTCTCAGCTAATCTAATTGATTAGCAACCAGTGAACCTCTATTTGTGTCTGTCTGTCACTTCAAAAACTAGTCATTACAGATGTGCTAAAAGTGAAATACTCCTTTCTTCTGATTATTTTGGAATATTAAAAGTAAAACTTCTTCTGTACTACAAAACAAATCCAAACAATGGCATATAAAGCAGATGTGTAACTGCTTCTGGAAATATTGATTTTTATAACAATCTTCAATTCTATTACCAAAAAAATTATAGGCATATTCCACAAATGATCAAGTAAAATTTGTTCATCAGTACTGTGAAGAGATTGTCATTCACTGAAAATGGGGGACACATTTTCCATCTGTTATTTACTACTGGTACTAGAATTGTTCAGGTCAATGTCCATATTTATTTATTTATTTTTCTATTTTCAGCTATAAGCTGTACATTGTTAAACTGCATTGATTTGGCAAATTACCTTTAAGAAATTATTACTACAGTTTTACCAGTCTATGCTCCTCTGTGAATTCTTCATTTCTGTTTAAAAAGTAATATATAATTGATTTTTTTTTTTCTAGAGTATGCAACCTGGATGCAGGCTAACAGCTAGCGTTTGATAGCTTTACTCTCTGTAGAACAGCAATAACTAGACAAGACAGTAGGGCTATTTAGCATAATGCTTTGAGAAAACAGTGAAATTTAATTTCTGAGTTGACTCTGTTAAAGGGAATTACTGTGGCTACAGGAGTTGGACATGGTAAAAATATGCAATAAAAAATAGGAAAACAAGACATTTTCATGGATACAGGAAATTTTACAAGTATATTTCTAGAATATATTGGGGCATAAGTGCTGCAGTGTCGTGGTTTAGCTTCAGTTGGTGACTAAGCACCACACAGCCTCTCACTCACCCTTCCCCCTTGCGTGCGGTGGGTTGGGGGGGATAATCTGAAGAGCAAAAGGAAGAAAACCTGTGGGCTGAGATAAGAACAGTTTAATAATTGAAATAAAATAAAATAAAATAATAATAATAATAAGAAGAAGAAGAAAAAGAAGTAATGAAAAGGAAAACAACGAGAGAGAGATAGAGGAACAAAACCGAAGGAAAAACAACAAAAAAACTCCAAGTGGTCCAACCACTCACCACCCGCTGACCGATGCCAAGCCCGTCCTCAAGCAGCGATCGCTGCCCCCTGGCCAACTCCCCCCATTTTGTATACTGATCCATACCATATGACATTCCATATGGTATGGAATGTCCCTGTGGCCAGTTGGGGTCAGCTGTCCCAGCTGTGTCCTCTCCCAGCTTCTTGTGCCCCTGGCAGAGCATGGGAAGCTGAAAAGTCCTTGACCAGTGTAAGCACTGCTTAGCAACAACCAAAACATCAGTGTGTTATCCACAGTATTCTCATCCTAAATCCAAAACACAGAACTATACCAGCTACTAGGAAGAAAATTAACTCTATCCTGGCCGAAACCAGGACAAACAGGTATGATAAGGAGAGAAGATAACAAACGATAGAGGACATCTGCCTAATACATGAAAACACATGCAAAAAGTATTAAAAAAGGGAAGATGATGTTGAAGGATGTGCAGTGGGAAGAAGATGACTGGGAATTGACCATGTCTTTTGAAGTGCGAAGGGTAGTAACTCAAATAATGTTTAATTCCCTTTGTCCACAGAAGCCTTTATGAACAGACTTGGACCGCTAATCTCATGATTTACAATACTACTTTTACATTTTAATTTCAATCATAGAGAAAGGACTACTTCAGTTTCTAAAAGAATCATTTTAAGGGGAGAAGTCTTGCCCTCCTTTAAAACAGATGCTATCACAGATAGTGTGGATAAGTTGTGTGGGTTGGTGTGAAGCATATTTAACTGTCCCAAAAAGTAGGAGAGCATGTTTGACCCCTTTATTATTTGTTGGTCAGTTTGTATAAAGCTTATTGCCTCTGCATTTACTCTTCTTAAAATCTGAAAGCAAAGATACTGCATAGAAAGATTTTTTGGATCATATATTAGAATATAGCCAAAAGGTCATTGCAGCTTAGTACTTAACAGTAATAGATGGGGAAAATAGTGAAGAGTACGTTTTGTTGTCATTGGATATAGCTGCAATATAATATCCAACAGAATTGAGGCTGATTAATGTACTGTGTGCAGAAGAGCTCACAGATTTCACAGAGCCAAAGGGTCACACCTCTAGAGATTGCCCCATCCCAGCCCTGCTCAGAGCATGGCCAGCTACAGCAGGTTGCTCAGAGGTATGTCCAGGCAAGTATCAGTATATCCAAAAATGGAAACTCCACAAACTCTCTGGGCAACCTGTTCCAGTGTTCAACTATCCTCACAGTAAAAATTATTTTTTCCTAAGTTACAGTTGAGTTTCCTGTCTTTCTGGAGCTGATGTCTTGGCAAACGGAACTGACTCGGCCAGTGACCAGTTCAGTGTTCTCTGTCATTGCAGCAGTGATACCACTGTCATAGTGAAGGGAGGGAGCAGTTCTTTAATGTATTGGACTTAAATCTAAACAATCAAATTTAGGGATCCAAGTAAACTAACTAAACAGCACTTTCTTTTTGGACATATTCTTGCCCTCAAGAAAATAAAATTTTTGCTGGTTCAAACATGGAATAAAATATACAGCATAGTAAGATTTATATCCAAAATCTCAAACACTGCCTAGAGACAATGCCTAACTACTATGAGGGCTGTTTGAGTCACAGTTTATATCTCAAGGTGGTTTTGATAAAGCACTACCCTACTGCAACTTACAGCTTAGGCAAACCTACAGTAAATCCTTTCTACTAATTTTTGAATGTGTGATACACGTTAAGTTACACAGGATTTAGATGGTTAGGAACCCAGTTAGTGAATGTTAAAGAGCTCTAGAAATTGTTCGGTGTATCTCAGAAACTGACAAACTAGAAAGAGAGCGTGTGTCCCCATGAAGCATCCTTTCATCCCCCCCCTTTTTTTTTTTCAACGTATGAATTTATGTGGCTATTCCTCCTGCTTTTTAAGAAATCACAAGTTCTCTAATTTCAGCCTTTTGCAGATGCAGAATAAAATGTTCCTCATTCTAGATCTTTCTAGAGTCAAGTTTGTTTGTGGAGTGGGTTTCCATTTGTAGGGAAAAGAAATGAAAGCCATCTTGACAGACTTTGTGTTATTTGCTCTTATAAAGTGCAAGCTTTTTGATTTGGTTCACAAGGCAGGAGCCTAAGCTTGAATCTTTTGAACATAGTGAACTTTTGCACTTTGAATCATAGAATCATAGAATAGTTTGGGTTGGAAGGGACCTTTAAAGGTCATCTAGTCCAAACCTCCTGCAAGGACAACTAGATCAGGTTGCTCAGAGCCCCATCCAACCTGACCTTGAATGTTTCCAGGGATGGGGCATCTACCACCTCTCTGGGTACCTGTGCCAGTGTTTCACCACCCTCATTGTAAAAAAATTCTTCCTTATATCTAGTCTGAATCTACCCTCCTTTAGTTTAAAACCATTACCCCTTGTCCTGTTGCAACAGGGCCTGCTAAAATATTTGTCCCCATCTTTCTTAAAGCCCCCTTTAAGTACTGAAAGGCTGCTATAAGGTCTCCCCAGAGCCTTCTCTTCTCCAGGCTGAACAACCGCAACTCTCTCAGCCTTTCCTCATAGGAGAGGTGTTTCATCCCTCTGATCATTTTTGTGGCCCTCCTCTGGACCCACTCCAACAGCTCCATGTCTTTCCTGTACTGAGGGCTCCAGAGCTGGATGCAGTACTCCAGCTGGGGTCTCACCAGAGTGGAGTAGAGGGGCAGAATCACCTCCTTTGGCCTGCTGGCCACCTGCTGAATCTTGAGCTATAAGAAGAAACATGCTTCTAAGGGAAAAAAACAGACATTAAAAAAAGCATAGAAATTAAAATGGGGGAATCTTAAGTGATGATAAAGGGTTCTATAAAAACTTTTTCATGACATGCGAGTAATCTGGTCATTGCAGACTCCAGGTTATTAAAAGTTTGTAGAAACCCCATTTATTATGATCAACAGACAGACAGAAAAATAGACACTGTAAATACAGTGTTTGTATAGTAGGACCTGTTGGTGGGAGATAATAAATTATTTTCCCTGTTTAGCTGATCTTTGTAGATCATAGATCACTGTAGATCTATATAGATCACTGTAGACCTCAAGTATGTTGTGTTCCTTCTAAATCTAAAAAGGTGTGTAATACTTTGTTGGAGAAAGATTTATGCCTACCTTACTTTCCAGGGTACTGTTAAAAATTTCTTGCTATTTTATTACCTGGTTTTGTAAAATAGTTTTAAAAGTTTTCTTTTTTTCTTTTTTTTAGTTTAGTACAAGTCTTTTATGTATTGCATGTATTTAACGTTGTTCTTCACTTGCCTTTCTCTCCCTCTTCTTCTCCCTTTCTCTCCTTCCCTTTCTCCTCTGCCCTCCACTTCCATCTTTCCTCTCCTCCCTCCTCTCATCTTTCTTCTCTCTAGACTGTAAGAGGGAACTACATCTTAGTGAGATGTCATTTGTCAATGTAATGTTAACATTACTTTGATAGCTCAAATTAAACACCCATTCTCCATTATCTCACTGGCTAGAATTTGAGGTGGCACTACTTTGCAGATAATGTCTAAAAGAGATGTTTTTTTCAGCAGAAGAAGATTCTCTTTGGACTTAACCTTGTGTCCTCCATTTATTCTATGAATCCCAAGCATTAAATATTTTGATGAACTGTCATTTCTTAATTTGGTTTAGTTATATATCTTTACTGTAAGTCAACATTTGTTACATCTCCTGTTGTCATGCTTACCCTGTTTGCTGCTGGTCAACTAACTTTTCACCTTTTCTTCCCTCTTTGCTACATTAAAATGGAGCAGTAAACCTGACAGGTGAGAAGTGAGAAGTAATCACTCTTTGTGTAATCCAGAAAAGGAGAAAAAAAAGACAAAAAAAAAAGTTATCATGATAATGATCTAAGACAAGGCATCTGTCAATCTAAGTGAATATAGAGAGTAATCTATCGCAACTGATATGAAGGCAACTGAAAGATTTGTTATGTTGTTTACAGCACATACGTAACATATGCAGCCAAGTTCCACTGCCTTTTTTTTTGTGTCTCCATGAGGTACATTTTTAAGAGACAGCACAGCTATACAAAGTATATATGGTTCTATTTGTGTTTTAATGAAATTAAAACAGTGGTTCTTTGCTATAATGAAAGCAGTTGAAGGAATGCATGATTGTGGTTGAAGTGTTAGCCGCTCTAAATCTCCATAATGCTCTGTACACATAGACTCAATGCTGACTTACAGTTCTATAAGTGAAAATGATATGGTGATCTCATTTGTCCTTTGTGGATTTTTTCCACCTGTCTCAAAACCATTGCATAATTTGAAAGAATCACAATGTCTTGTATAGTCTGGAAAGATACAAAAAAGCCAGAATGATCCTGACAGTAATAATAAAATATAAACCGTTCTATTGTCCTGCAAGTATTCAAAATATTCAAGTATATGATTAGTAGAGATTTTAGTGCTTTTATATGAATTTATATATGAATATGAATTTCATATGAATATATGATTAATATGAAGTTGTGCTGCCCAGTACTGACTTGCAAGTGGAAAAAAGGTAAATGAAGCTTGTCTCTGGACAGTTCCACTGATATGTAGACTTCTGGAGAAGGAAATAGAGATAAAAATACTTCCTGCAAGCTTGAAATCACACACCTTTACTTAAGAAGAAAGAACGCTAGGGTATTGTGCTACTGTGGTAGCAGTTTTAGATAGAATCAAAAGTAAAAAAGGGATTTCAACTGAATTTCTCCATAATAATTTTTAAGAAAAAGGGTAAAAACAGAAGAATCAGATTTAAATCTTCATTGTTTCACTAAAGAGAAGTTAATACATGTGTTAAGGTATTTACCAGAGAACAGATGGAATGTTTTTACAGCAAAACTTTTTTTTTTTTCCATAAAATCATAGGACTAGTAACTTCCAAATAATTCCTGCGACGATGTTGCTGTTTGGCTTCTTTGCATAGTCTTTGAAATCTTGCTGTATGCACCTTTCATGAATGCCACCAGGTGTTCATCATTTCAAGAACAGCAAGAAATCTGTTGAAGCATTTCTAAGAGGGGAGCCCAGCGGAATAATAACAGATTTAGCATTGTTACATTATGAGTCAATTAGAAAAAAAGAAAGAAAAAAAAACCCCAACAATAGTTGTATGTTAGAGCAAATATTGGACACCTGGAAAAGGTTTTTTATCGTAAACCTAAAATCATCTCAGTTCTGTTTTTGCAAATCAACTCTTTGCCGCTGTTTGCATTGCCATTTTATATTACATGTAGAATATCAACCAGTTTGCATTTTCATTCAGGAACTTACAGAGGACTAGTGAAGAAGGATTCTACTTCAAATTAAAGCATTAAATTTCCAGATTCCTGAATGAAAATACAGAGTGGTAGATATTCTTCATGTAACATATTTCTCCATGTTTTGCATCAGAAAATGATACTCTCAAATGATGGGAGTTCATTTTACCAGAACAGTCGCAGTCAGAACACACGTGGACTCTGCTTCTCTCTAGAGAAAGGGGAGCATACACAATTTTTTTTCTTTCCTTCCTTCTTTCTTTCTTTCTCTCTTTCTTTCTCTCGTTCTCTCTCTTCCTTCCTTCCTTTCTTCCTTCCTTCCTTTTCTTTCTTTTACTTTTCTTTCTTTCTGTCTTTCTTTCTCTTTCTCTCTCTTTCTTTCTCTTTCTTTCTTTCTTTCTTTCTTTCTTTCTTTCTTTCTTTCTTTCTTTCTTTCTTTCTTTCTTTCTTTCTTTCTTTCTTTCTTTCTTTTTCTTTCTCTTTCTCTCTTTCTTTCTCTCTCTCTCCCCCCCCCCCCCCTCCTCTCTTCCCCAGCTTGATTTGGACAGATTGACAGGAGTACTATAATTGCAGTGAAAGTCTTAATTTGATCAGAAGCATTCATACAGAATCTGAGCCTTGAATATGTAGGTGTGATCAAATGCATGAAGATTGTGTAGTGCAGCTCTTACAGAGATGAGAGGCAACAGAGCAGATTCTTACTTCCTAGAAAGTGAAAGGAATACGTGTCTTCTGGGATAGGTGTCTTCTGTACTCTGTCATACTGAAAGTACCCGAAGAATTCAGGTTATTTTTTATAAGCAATGCAGAGCTTTGCATATAAAATATGAAGTATTCAATGATGATAACTTGGCATGTTCATTCTTAATTACATGCTCAAGAGTTGGCTACTTTTTAATAAAGGTATAGCTAGCTAGCTTTTAAAATAGAGATAGTGTGATTTTTTTTAAGTTTCATGTTATATCTTATAATAGTTAACTATTCGGGTGCCCAGAATGATGATCTAGAGGATTAGTCTAGGGCAGAATGCAGTTATTTTCCCTCTGACATTACTATATTTAGATTCATTTTGCCATTGCAAATTGTAGCTGCTGTACCCACCTTGCATAGTTATTTTACCTTTGCAATGGATCAAATACTCTTTCAGAAATAAGCATCTCACGTTTAGAATAGAATGATTAAACACTCAGGCACCTTTATTTGTCAAGCTAACACTTCAATCTTATGTTTACATGTATTCGCCTTCTCCATGCAGGAAGAGGGCTGAATCTGATTCTAGGAAGAGCAGCATACCCAACAGCAAGGAGGTCCCCTCTCACCACCCCACAGACCCAGTGGAGCTGCGACGCCTTAATTTTCAAACTCCGGGTAAGAGACAATAATACCTCACTGAGAGCTCTGTGATCACAAACTGGCCAGTGGTGCTGTTACAGAAAAGAAAGATTGATTATTTAGAAAAATACATTTTGAATGCTTATGAGTTTTTGCATAATGTATTTCTTTGTTAGTTTTGGAAATAATTCTGTAATTTCTTTATTTAAAGAAAAATCCTGCATGAAACAAAGTTAAAGTTCTGTAAAGAAGACCCCAAAGTCACTTGTGTTGTATGGATGTGTTTTATGTGCTAAAATTCCAAGTTAAACCTAATAGTGATAGAAAAGATTATTGGGAAATATACATCCCTTTATTTATTAATTATATTCTTACAGCTACTTCTTTGTAAATAAGCTTCCTTCTTATCTACTGCATTATCAGGTAATCTATTGACATCATTGGGAATTCCACTACATTGCAAATGTACAATACAGAAAAGAAATACTAACTAGAGAAATGGTCTTGTCTATTAAAATCAGGCTATATATTAGGGTTAAGGAGGATATTAACTTGTCAGTAGTTCTGAAGGTAGAAACAGCACACTCCCAAATATTTTATTTACTTATTTTATTAAGAATTGTTTTCTAAAGCTGTTTTGTTTGATAGTCAAGAAACATCGGGAGAGAAACACTTAAAATAGTATTGATTTTTTTACCACCTTTTCATGAGTCGATTTTTTTTTTATTTAATTGGCTTTATTTTGATCATGATGTATTCTGGTAGACTTGTTTTCTATTACAGTATGATTGCACACCGTCCCGGTCTGATGCTAATTACTTACAGAATCTTCCTGAGCCTTGTGTTTGTCAAATTTATTACATTAAGTACAAAAAATAATGAATTCAAGCTCATAAAGGCAGGAAATTAAGTACTTGAGATGTTGAGAGATTAGCTGCAGAAGCTGACATACTAAATATTACAAAAGGGTTAACTGGACTTGCAAATCTCATTTCTGATCTTCTAAACAGTGGCTATATTAAGATACTGTTGCCCCAGCAGGAGTGGATCTGCAGAGCAATTAATTTGGGGCTAAAGACCCAACATCCACACTGCATGCATATGGCAGAGGTAGCAAGGCAAGAGTCTGGAGGTTTGAGTTTTACCCCAGCCTTGCTTTTTTAGTCTGTTCCAGTATACTGGATGCTCTTTAGCAGCTGGGGCAAATTAGGAGTGTTTCAGGAGTGCATCTTCTAGTTTAGCAATCTTGTTGACGTGTGCTGGGACCTCTCTACAATACAAACCTAAGTGCGGTAAATGGAAATGATTGAAAGTTTTGATTCACAGTTGTGCTTCTGAGACTGCAATATTAATGTAGACTAATCCTTACTGAGCAAAGGTTGCGTATGTTATTCAGCACTTTCATACAAAGTTTTAAAGGTTGTTACAGAGATAGAAGTATACGTACAAGTCTCTGAAACATGAAAAGAAAAATTACAGTTCTTACAGTTTAGCTTATGCCTAAGAGAAGTCATTATCTGTATACAGATATATACTGAGTAGAGTGGATGGCTTAATATCTAGGTATATAAGCATAATTTTCTGCTGTCCATGTATTTAGATGTGGAGTCTTACCTATCCATTTAGTATTCATCATAAATTAAAATAAAATGTGGGCACAAAAAAAATGCTGCCAAATCTTAACAACTTTACATATAAAATTAATTTATTGTCATTAATTGTAAATTTACATTTAGAATGTATAGTTATTAAGAAATTGAAGAATTCATGGCACTTGTAGACACTGTAATTCCACCTCATTGATCTGAAAAGAACTAGAGAGGAGTGGAAGTGTACCTTTCCTTACAGTGCTATAGTTTATCTGGGAAGTTTGCAGTTTTCTGTGAAGCTAGTTGAGCAGAACATCTGCAATCCATTTCCACTATGAGGTCTTTTTCTTTGCAGTAAACCTTTTCACAAAATGGAGGATTAAAATTATTATTAAAAATACAGTACAGAAATCAAATGACAATCTTTTTTCCTACTATTGTACCACCTAAGATCCCTAGGCACAGGTCAGGCCATTATGTTACTCAGCATGCAACCAAATATTAAGGAGAAAATTCCTACCCCAGGAGATTTGTCGTGCTGTGTAATACTGGCTAATTAACATGTTCTTAATATGTAATCTTAGCCCCAGTGAGTCAAGGTACAGTTCTTGTGCTAGTAAAAGCAGAACCTCACTTAACTCAAATTAACTTCAATTAGGGCTACTATTTCATTAAAATCCAGCTGAATTTAACTTAGATATTTAGATCCTGCTGGAATGTTTATCCAACTCCACACATGTTAAATAACATGGAAGACAAAGCTTTTCAAGATAAATGTAGACAAACTACAGAAAGGCTGTACATTCAGGAAACCAGTTTTGTTGGTTTTGTTGTTCTTTCACTCTCAGATGTGTGGTAGCAGAAGTAGGCAGTAGGGTACTGCTGGGACAAAGCAGATAGCTGAGCGAAGGGATTGGGGCTGATGTGGTTATGTGTTGGGTTTCTTTTACTGAGACATCTGCAGTTACCCTCATACAATGGCCTTATCTACTCTGTAAGATGTTACCATTTCTGAACATTGCCTACAGATAAATAAATGACAGAGCGGTGAATGTACTTTAATAATCAGTGTATGCCAAGTCAGTACAACTCCATCAGGACAGATGATTTGACAACATTGTTATTATAATTATTTATTTATTTAGATCATGAAAGCATCCACAATTTGCTTGGAGCTTTCCAGGCACACCACTTGCTTCCAGTGGGAGGGGAAAAAAACAAGTTTATAATGAATCCATAATGTGAAGAAGTGTTAGAGAAGAAAATTTTAAATTACAATGACTTATCCAGATTGCCAGTTTTCACTGGGAGAGGTGAATGAGACACTCCTATAAAATTCTGGGTTGTCATAAACTTTAATACTTTAAAAGATTTCTAAACAGCCTCTTTCCAAAAATGCTAGCAATCATATATTTTGTGTAAGGAAAGGTCTGATCAGATATAACTATCAAAATAATTTGAAAGTGAAATTTACCTTTCTGTGTTAAATTTGAATTTTTAACCACAACAGGCATAACTTTTTGAAAGAAATTATGAGAAAGCACTGCTTTATCTTTGGTGATATTTAGGCAATGATTTAGGCATAATTATGTTGTTCTTGTCCTAAAATTGTCAATTCAGCATGAAGATGCCATAAAAAAACATAGTCTAAACTACCAGAACAGCAAATGTCTTGCTTTCCTTTCACCTTTTCTTGTCCTGTCAATACAGAACTTAATTCTTCACTAATCTATTACTTACCTAAACGGTTTCCTATCTTACCTGGTCCAGGAAGGATCAAATTCATCTCTGGCTTCACTCCTCACTGGATGGAGTAACTCCATAGATAAATTTGACATTTTGTCTTGACATTTGGAATAGCCCACAGTTCTACATCTGAGAACAAGATCCCATGTCCATATGTGTTATCCAAAAATGTATATTTGTTAGATAAGCCCATATGCCAGTGAGTGGGTCACAGTATTGCCAAGTTTTCTTTGAGTAAACTTGAAAATACCCAATCTCTCAGTAGCATACAGGATTTAATTTATAAGTCTGTAATTCTTCCGGAACTAGAGTAGCTGAGGAAAAGTCAGTCACATTCTTCCCGTTCTACAAGTTTCCTAAGAAACACAGGATTAAAATCATTAACCTGGTGCGCAAATTTTAGAAGTCTCTATGCCACATGGGAGAGTAAAGGTAAGGAAGGGGTGATAATTAAGCCCTCACAAAAGGCTTCATCAAATGAGGAAGCCCGGTTTTGCATAGGGGAAAATAACTGATGTTAAGTGGTTTGAGTGGGTTATGAGAGCCCCAAGGCTCAGGCAAAGACTTCAATCTGCCAATCAGCCAAAGAACTCAATTGAGTCATGCCTCAGAAATGACTGGGTTTTTTCCTCATTTAAGTATAAAATGTGTCACACTTATAAGTAATTTGTGTAATTGGGTGCCAATTAAACAATTATCTCATTATCTCTTACGAACTAAATAAGATGCTTTGAAATACAAGAAAAATAAATAGAATTATTACAGCTCTGAATGAAAGACTCTGCTTTTTATTAGATAAGTAAGTAAGTGCTCACAAAACACTTACTCCCTGAGTTCCTAAGGAATTTCCACTAACTTATTTCCAAGATAAGGGAGAAAAAGGGTAAAACGGGTCCAGAGGAAAAAGGTGCAAACAACAAAAGTGGAAAAAGTGATGTCTGGATTTAGTCACCTGCTTTGCAAGATAGCAGGAAATTTCTTCCCTTAGTTTATCCACACAATTTCTGTTTATGAGAGTCATGACAATGCTGAAGGAAGTACTGTGGTTTGTCTCCATGGCAAAACCAAACTGGAATAGCTTTCTCACAGTGAGCGATCCTTCATATAGCTCTTCATGTGAACTTGACTTACACGAAGGATTTAGGCACCTAAAAGAGGTATAGGCTTCAAAGTGCAAATGGCACTTCTCTGATATCGCACTTGGTTGCTTTCAAACCTAGAGGCAATCAAAATCTGCTTAGCTGGGAGATGGAGTTGAAAGTTCTGCTCCTCACAAGAGTAATTTTTTTTTTTTCTGGATTTTAGCCAATAGTTTTGCAACCTGTTACTGTATTGAACAATTTTAGATCAGGGTCTGAAAACTAGGTTTCCCCTTTTCTCAGTGTAGACACCTCTTCTGCCTCAGAGCTGGGGCTTCTGCCATGAGTCTCCAGAGCCCCTACAGCTGCTTGGTAGAGCTAAGTCTTTGATACAGAACAAAAATTACTTTCATTCCAGAATAATTAATCTAGTTTTGAAGAACTTAAATTCTTCTGGAATAAAAGTGACTTCATTTTGCAATATTATATCCACATTGGTAACTATTTTAGAATACCTGTTACAGAACAACATATTTCTCTAGAGCTAATCTTGTAAATTTAGCTTTGTACACAAGATGTAAGATCACTCTCTGGCTTAGTTCTAACTGTATGAAAAAGAAACTTTAAAGTAACAGTAATTTTTTTGTCAAATATACTAAAGGCATCCTTGCTAAATTTTCTTGAATGCCAAATTCCTACTGAATCAGGTTCATCCTTCATTTTTTCCATTTTCCACATCCAAATTTTAAATAGGTATTTCTTTCTATCTTTTTCATAAGGGTAAGTATGAGTAACAATAGCCACTGTTTCTGATTCCTTCTTTTTTCTATAAAGGGGCAACATCTTAATCAACATAGATTGGTGTGTGGGAGGGTATTCTATGTTATTAAATAAAAATGAGGATGTAATAAATCAGTTTTTTTAATCACAGGGTATTAATTCAATGTGGACCTGAAATACAACTCATTTCATAAAGAAATTTCTGTGAAAATAATGTGTCACATTTTCAGTTCATCTAGATTGTAGCCTGTATGCTAGCAGCTATGCACTTTGTTTAATTTCTAACTTCCTTCTCGTTTATTGTGGGTGTGTCAACCTAGAGGTCCAAATTCGTAAATAATTGTGTGTTTCTTAAATGTTTTTAAAAGCCCTTATCCTAAAACCCCGACAACAAACAAAATCATAATTTAACACACTAACGACAAGGCCAAAACACCCACTTGTTTCAGTGGGGTAAAGGAGTATACTTAACAGGTTTAATGTCTGTTAATGTGCAGATGAATTCTGACCTTGGTTTCTCAGTTTTTCATTGAAATTGTGGCACATATGGTATCCCATGTTCCTTAGTCATGTATTTACCACAGATTAACCAAAGATAATTCTACACTGTAATTAAACTATACATTGTCATTTAATTCATGTGGAGGTGTTACTACTAGGCTGCATAAGATCAATCACGTTTTGCAATCTTCTACCAAATCTGAAATTAAAAGCTTCTTATGGATACAATTTCAGCTGTGTTTTGCATGTGGTGGTTTGGGTTGTTTTTTTTTTCTGTTTAAGTTTTAAAGTGTTTTTGTGTCTTTATTTTCTTACTTTAAAGAAAGTTTGAAAGCATGTTTTCAGCATGGTGTTTCTTTTGACTTTCTAGCATGTCAAAGGATCTGTTGTAATTTAGCTGTATTTTGTCTTTAATTTTTTGTGTTTTCATAGCATATGTTGATTGATGTGGAGGTGTGTCAGCAAATAAGTGTATTTTCTTATTTGTAGCCACAGAAATAAGTGTGTTTAGTGTATTTTGGGTGGGTTTTGTGAGTCAACTTCTACACCTGCTGTTCACATGCAACTCACAATTAAGCTCAGTAGGAGCCTCATGCTTTTGCATGAGATATGATAAGATCTTAAAATGTTCATTCATAGCATATTCTGTTATGATGCTTGTTATGATTCATAGACTGATTACATAACAAAAGCCCTTCAGCAGTTCTTTTAAAAAGTAGCTACTTTTATCATCTCAGTAGAGCACATTTTATATAGTTAAAAGATGAAAATATATCAAATGCAATTCCTTCACTTCATAAGTTAGCTGCAAAAGTATTATTTAAAGAAAGTTAATGCGTCAAAGTGTAAGTGCCTAAAATGAGTTGTGGAGAAAGGAGGTATATGCAGTCAAAATTTACCAGTTTCTGAAGTTGGAAGTAGTTCCTTTTTTTCCTTAGAAAAGAAAGTTTATGTCAAGTTCCATTTTGCACAGGGTGTTTAATATGAAATCTCCCCTTAGGAATGTCAAGTGGGATACAGAGGAGCATATAAACAAAAACAGTTTAAAAAAGAATAGATGTTCAGTATCTTTAAAAAAAAAATCCTGCACAGTAAGCTAATTATTTAGATCTGTGTTCATGATGCTGGTGATTTAGTCAGGTTCATCATGTAATGAGCGAGTCTCATTCTCTTTGGGTTTATGTCCTTTATATTTACAGTAGGGTAACTGGACCTTTAGACATCTTCTTAGTTGAGTTTCCAGACGCTGTTTTGTGCATGTCTGAACTGCCTGTATGTACGAGATTGATTGATTATGATGGTCTACTGCTGTTACTAATTTGTTTCCCATTTCCGATTGGCTTTTACTTTTTACAGCTTTGAGCAGTAATTCAGTCCCCTACGCCTCCCTGATTGGCTCTGTGTCCTCCCTCTCTAGCCAAACTACCACTCAGTCCTTATATGATAATAACTCTCTCCCACGATTCGCTCGAAAAGGTCTAAACATCTTTGTCTCTATTATTTTCTCTGTTCAAGCACTGTTTTAGATGTACATCAGTCCACCTCCATTTCTGGATCAATCTGGAGTTCTCTTGTGTCTTTCCACTCACATATTTTCCATAGGGGTGCTTGATCTGGATCAATCAGTGTAATTTTTAGATGACTGTCACCCACATTCATTTTGAGAATAGCCAAGTTCTATTAAGTGAAATTTCTAAGAAAATGGTAGACAACCAGAACTGATTCAAATAAATTTGTACTTACAGACTAATTTGTTAATTGAAATTTATAAGAAATCTTCCCATTATATCTGAATATTCTGCTTTGTTAGTTGACTGACAGCTTGCCTTAATATCTACTTTAAATAATGTTTCACCATCACAGATGTGCTATGAAGGTAATATATATGTACAGGGTCAGAAAAATTAGGGCCAGTGCTGCTGGACATTATTTCAGACTCTAGTATGATGCCTGAAATGTCAAATAATCAAAAAGAAAACAAGGCTCTAAAAAAGAGAAAAAAGAAAAACATGCTATAGTGTGACTGTGTTGTAACCACATGGTCATTTTCAGCTACGTTTACAGGAAATGCAAGTTAACTGTCTTAGGCATGCTCTTGAAATTCACGGTGACAAAGCAAACTGCATTGTGCAACATGGCTTCCAGCTTGAGCCCCCTTGAGTCATCACTGTTTTCACTTTGTAATTTCAAGAGATCCTGGGGTTCACTAGCTTAATTTTTCTAGCCAGCTCTGATTTCTTCCCACAAGCAATTGAAAACTCACTTTCATTTTAGGTGTGATAATATAAAGCATGAAGAGAAGAATGTAAGCATTTTGGAGAAGGGTCATGAAGACTAATAGCGTGAAACAAACGTGTTCACAAATTTTTGCCTGGCAAATCTTCAGCTGGCAGATTGTTCTAGTTGACCCCACATCTTTTCTGTCTTTCTTTTGCCTTGCTGTCCCTATACTGCCTTCCACACCCATCTCTATCTCTGATTCCCAGCTATTCTTCTTTTTCACTCAGTATCTTCATCATGGACAAAGATGTTTACACCTGAAGTAGATTGTAGGTACTTTTGGGGGTTGATAAATGGGGTTTCAGATTAAGCATATTTTAAGGTACTAGTGCAGTCAGTATGTGTGTCCAGCCAAACTGTACAACCCCTGCCTCTACAATCTGCTACTAGTGAAAACATTTTTGAAGTTCTAATTGTCTGATGTCCAATGTTGTCTTCAGTGACTGTTGTCTAAAAGCAATGGTGCATGTTATTCTAGTCATTCATAGTTGCATGTGAATGTCAGTCACCTCAAAATTTCATAAAATATTTAAGTATTTCTAATTTAGTCAGAATATGTAGTCAGTCTTCTGGACCTTGATGCATTATTATTAATCCTCAAGCTATCCATTTCATTTTTTATACTTTATTTTATAAGTCAGTTTTATGTTGGTTTGAGGTTTCTTTGGTTTTTACCATTTCCTTTGCAGGTTCAGCTGTCTCCGGTTACCTCGGTAACCTTCATTCTTCAAGTTCATTTTTCTTGATTATGCATAAGTCACTTTGTTTTCTGTCAAAACACTATTCTTTCCCCTTTAGGGCTCTTTCAGTGTCTGTTTCTCAGCTCACCTTTCCTCATCTAGTTCAATGGATTTTCCATTTCACGCAGTGCAGGAGAAGGAGTTTGAAATTACATTAAGAGTCATTACTCAAAGCAGAGGTCGACATCAGGTCTAACTGTCTCATTTTTCCATGCCTAGCTAACCTCATTGACTCATATCACAGTAACTCTTTCCTCTACACTAGGAATGTTAGCTTTGGGAATATGCTTGGTGACTTCTTTTAATTTGGCTTCAGAGCTCATCTATCCAGAGCATGTCCTGCTTTGAGTAACCAAACTATTTGCCTGCTTTTCTCACATATGACATCTTTACTACTTACACATTTCTAGCCATTCTAACTACTGCATTTTCTAAATTTTAGAGTGATGCCATCACTGTAGTTTAGTTTAAATTCTGTTCTTCCTTCTTGTTCAACAGGTATGGCCAGTCATCCCCCAATACCTATCTTGGAACTTGCAGATCACATTGAAAGATTGAAAGCAAATGACAATTTGAAGTTCTCACAGGAGTATGAGGTAATTTTCCCCACTTTCTCATTATTCAAATTGTTTAAAATGTCATGGTGTCTGTTTCTCTAGACTTTTCTCTGATATGTACCCACCCTGATGGTGCCAGTTTTGTATGATATTAAAACCATGATAAAAAAAGTTCTTTGTGTAAAATGACTGTCTTGGTGAGGTGGCAATCTTTGCTTGTAACAATCTATTCTCTTTTTATAAGGATACATGTCAGGGTAGATTCCATGGGCACATACTTGAAGTAGTGTGTGAATGATACAGCACTTACTCTTTTTAATATACACAAATATCATATACTCTGCAGTTAAAAGATCCTTAGATTATTTTAAAAATCTCCTGTGTAATGTTGACAGGACACATATAGTACAAGCTCCAAGGAAGTTACAGTCCAATGTGTTAATTTTGCATGGATTAAAAGAATTTGCAATTGCCTGGTGTCTTTCCTAATATAACAGTTTCAAGACATTGTATTTTCCTCCTGTCAATAATACTACATTGATAATCTGTGAATGATGGTCTATAAGAGCATGAAAGAATTTCACTGGAAGAGAGTAATCATTTACAAGCCACCTTGTCAGTAATCCATGGAGTATTCCTCCCCAGACATGCATTGGTACTGTGGAGAGTAACAGCCTCTCATGTCAGTAATTTGTGGCTAAAGGGACTTAGATAGCCATCCATTAAACACAGTAAATTATAGCTTTCTTCAATGCCAATATGGTGTATGTCAAAAATCTGAGGATAAAGTATGCACTGAACCATCAAAAAAAGAATGCTTCTTTAGAGGAGCTATAAGCAGTCATGTCAGTGATCCAAGGATTAACAGCTCCCAGAGGGATCACTGACACGGTATTTTCTTTGTAGTCTGTTGTGTCACTAATCCTTGCTTAAAACTCCTCAAGACTTTGTTAGCATGGTGGAGTAAAAACCCATGTTACTCTAATTTTTTTAGGGACTGCACATTCATTGTATTTGAAGGTTTGTACGAACACTGACAGTACAATAAAAAACACTGAAGAAGACTTTCACATGTTGGTTCCATAGTAACAGGTGACTGCATGGGACAGATCCTCTAAATGCCCAACGTATTTAAAAAGTCTTGACAGAAAATGTTAAAAATGAATACTAACTACTATGACAGAGAACTAAAATTGCTTATTATTTAATTGAACACACTGTTCAGAAAGACCTTAAGACTGCTCTAAAAAATAATCTTATTAGATGTCAAAAGGAAAATATAGTCCCAACAATTCATGGAAATGAATTCGTTTGAAAAGCATATCAGGATTGCTGTTTACTGTTGCAATCACAAAAAATGTCGGAGTATCTTCTCACATTTCTGTGTGTAAATCCTGTGTTCTTAAGAACAAAGATGTATCATATAAAGTATCAGACAGGGAAATTTATGTAACAGAACGTTCACCATAAAAAAAGCTAACATTTGGTACGAATTTGACAATCATTTCCTGTTGTACTATGGACAAATTCCTTGGAATATCTGTATAGGAAATCCCATTTAATAAATAAAAAATGTAATTACAAGTCATATAATCTAGTATAACTTCCATAAAAATAGACAATACACCTTTACTGTGTCTTGAGCATGTGGAGATGACATGATTCTTCTTATGCTGTAATATAACTTAAAAGTTTTGGTGTTTTAAATTTCCTTTATTATTTAAATCATTAAAATCATCTTGAGAATGTAATCTTAAGCATTTATAACCAGCATTGTGACGATACATTAAATCATTAAATTCTTAGTATCTGTGCCTCCAGATCTTTTTACCAGACTGTGTAAACAGCCCAGCTTTCACTTTTTTTTTTTTCTTTAACAAAACATATGATCTGGGTCAGGCATTCAAGACGAAAATGTGGGCAACTGTAGGTCAGCATCAAGCTTCATCCACATTGCTTTGCCCGAGGGGGTTCAACATTTATCTTTGAAATCCCAGCTTTAGAGATACCACTTCCTTTCCATCTAGTCCAAGATTCATCCATTTTGAAACAGAATTAGTGAAAAGCACTGCTATTTGATTTCATGGTGTAGTCTAGGCAGTGGACTAAGGCTGCAGTTTGATGATCACTGTAAGTCATCTCCCTGTCTTGGCTGTGCATTCCTGTTGCCTCTCTTGTGCCAATCCTGGCACTAGTGCATGTGCAGCTGTTCAAGGATTATCTCAGGAAATAGATTCAGCTGAAAACTAATTGTTTTATTTTTCTTTGCTGTTTTCAGTTGGATCAATTCCCTGAACTAGCTCACCACATGGCTGCATGAGCTGTAGTGCCAGCACAAGGGAGCTGGTGGGAACATTTGTGGTCGGGGACCGGGACCTTCTCTTTCAGCAGCAGTCCTCACTAATGTCCCCTAAAAGCAGCTATCCGATTCCGAGACAGAAATGGGTACAGATGGTAACAGTTCGGTTATTATCACTTCAGATTATGTTTGAACTGGTGACACAGAAGGAAAAAGATATATTTTTAATCTTCAAGAGTTAAAGGTGTAACATGCAACAGGAAGCCACTGACCTTTATTGATAGTAATAAAGTCTTCCAGTTAATTCCCATTTGGGGAAGCAAACATTTTTTATCAGTTACCGCTGATGAAATATTTTTTTTCATAATGCCCTTTCCTCCTTGGCATTCCATTATTTTATTTTACTTTTTATGGAATTTCTTACATTGTATGGAGGAAATTCTTCAAAAATAGGCTGACAGTATACAACAACTGTTATGACAACTTTGTGATACCATAAAATAATATATATATATACAGTTTCCTGATGAACACTGACTTCTCATCCAGCTTGTAGAATTTCTTTCGGGAGGTTAGCTCCATTTCAAAAGGATATTTTGATTTTTTTTTAGCACACCCTACCTTAGTTGCAGCTTCAAAAGAATTACTTGCTTCACAACTCAATCACATCTTTTCATATTATATGCACCCTTTTCAGCTCTTCAGAAGTATTTGAATACTTGCTGCTGTTCTATCCTTGCTCCTATTCTATCCACTGCATTTTGGTCAGAATTTGTAATCAAAATTGCATAGAAGTTTGGTTTCTCCTTTTGGAAGAGTACCGCTTCCTTGCCTGTTCCCACTTTCTCTTCAGACAGACAGAAACCTCCCCATCTCTTCACTACTTCCAAAAGAGAGAAAAAATTATCTCACAGAAGGTGCACATCTACATGCTGTCTCCTCTGCTGATTTGTACCCTCTGGCATCATTTTCTAATGAAATGCCCTAACTTCCTTGCACCCTCCCAGGGAAAGTGAAGGAACTTCTTTGTAGACCTGGACCATGAGAGAAGCCAGGATTGCTTTCTTCAAATAATCCCAAATGCAACCCACTATTCTCCATTCACCTGGCACAAAGCTTCCCAAACGGAGCGGGGGTTGGTGTTTTTTATTTTTTATGATAATATGTTCCTTTTTGTGCTGCATGAAATCTAGTTGAGAAAGAATCTGAAATTACCATTAAAGAAATAATAAGTCCAAACTACATCCGTCTGCACTCTGGTTCTGAAAGGAATGCCCAGGGTAATGTGGCAAGTTGGGAGAGTAGGTATCGCAAAAAAATAAGTAGCAATATGCATAGTATAAACAATATATTCTCAGGGGAAAAAGGAAAAAAAAAAGAACCCCTTCACTGCTATGATGTGATAAAAGGAGTGTATTCTCCAGTGTAGACTGTCTTCCAGCTGTGTAATGTTTTTGAAGCTTTAATGTCGATTGGAGGAGTTCCTACTACGACAAGTCTTCAGAAACTTTTTCATAGTGTCTTCTTCAGGGCTTCTTCTACCCCAGCTCTTACAGGAGATGATCGTGAGAACAGTGGAGACTTCTGTCATTATACTTTTCTCACAACTTTACCTTGAATACCAGATTTCATGGCAGAACAGGTGCCAAGCCTTGAAGATTATGACTATTGCAAGATTTAAATAAACTTGTAATTCACCTGTTGGATAAACTGGTTTTGTAGTTTTAGCATAGATAGTGCTATGTCCTCTTCTCCATAAAGTTCATTTCTACTTCAAAATAAATTTTTCATAATCCTTCATTAATTATTATTAGCTTGCAATCCCCAAGCCTTAGCAGACTGTTGGCTTACCTTGTTAACATGACATATCCTTTATGTGACATAGTTCTTTAGTGTTCCCTAATTTAAAGACGAAGTTTTGACCCCAACTGATTATTATTAAGCTTTTGCTGACTTTGGCAATTTCAGTAGGATTTTTATGTAATGCAAGGCTCCATATGGACTTGACAGCTGCTAAGCAGAAAGCCATATTCATAAGAAACTGACCTTTATATCGTACCTTCTTCTTAACTCAGGCTTCAGAACTTAACAATAAAAAGTGGTCATGGAGACAGACTGAATCAGAACAGTAATGTTCTGCCTACTTTATGCAATACACTAGATGTATTTGTAAAGTCAATTCCTCCTATAACATAGAACAGAAAATCTATTCCTCCAAAGCAGATTCCTGGGTCTTGTGTAAAATAGTTCCACATTTATTATCCAAGATCTGTAGTCATAGCTTTACACCCTTAAGGAAGTAGATTCAGATTCATACCATTTTTGTGTGAGAACCTGTCACTGCAACACAAAAATTACACTATGTGTTATAGTGTTAACACTATGTGTTATTGTATGATTTACTGTGTATGTGTGTGTGTGCACTGGTTAACTAATGTTACAAGAAATTGTATGTATGTTATTCTAATGTTTTTCCTCATCAGGCTTCTTTCTGTAAATTACAGCCAGTCTTTTGCTTTAACACTGAGTATTGGAAAAGATGAAGATGCATTTTGACTCTGTGCCACACTGCTGTATTATTACAAGTTTTATTGTAGCTTTTCAGTATCAGTGGGTAGGATTTGTGATGAGAAGACAATTTACTAAATATAGTACATTTATCTTTTTGTACCTCAAGCTGCAACAAGATTAACACTGGACACTAAAACACAATAAATTTTATATAGTAGAAGCACATATAAAACTTATTATTGATCTAAAACACTTTAAAAGTCCATGAAAAACAGATAACTTACTGAATGAATCTGTACCAAAGAAACAGCTGCACTTAACTGCCATTTCATTACAGATAATAGTGACTCATATGCAAAAATCAATTTCTTCTCAGCAAAAATTTGTTTTCTATTCTTCATCTCTACAATAGTTTCCTCTTTCTAATAACAAACATCATTTATTGGTATTCTGTAACTTTACTTTCTTAGAATGTGCTCCATTTATTGAGAAACAATTAGTGTAGTCAGTGAACGATGAAAAGTTGTTTGTCTTCTTATTAGTAGCACATATGCTGTTGCATTCGCCTAGGTTCTTTGGTGCTTAGTTCCACCTAGGATAGTATCCGAGCCAGCATGATAGTTATGATACAGAATTTTAAAGACATAATGCAGGAATCTGAAGTGGCACTAGTCAAGATTTATAGCAGTGTATTACCTCCTTCCTTTGTGCTGTGAATGCTTCCTAGGGATAACAGCATTTGTTTATGCTTATATAATTAAAAGAATATTCAGATAAAAGAAAGCTCGTGTTACCATATTAGGATGCTAGGTTTAGGTCTGATACCTAATGCTATTTTGCCAAGGAAGTCCACAGAGACAGTTTAAATAGTCAAATACTGTAATAAATGTGAGTTTTATTTTGCCAGCTGAAAACAGTGATATGTGTAGGAAGAGAAAAGTAGTCCACTTCTTATAGCAAGAAAAATTATTCAAGGACAGACTATGTAGGTCATTATAGGTAAAACTGAGGTTTTGGGGGGCTTTTTAGAAAGATTCATTTGGAATATTTTTAGGGGGTTTATGGAGAGAAATAGAGGAATCAGTGAAGAATTTCACTCCTTTACTCCTGTCTTAAAAAAATAAATGTTGACAGTGCTTTAAAAATACGTTGAAAATTTAAAGCAGCACCAGTGTCTCATATGAGACAATTACAAAGTTTAGTGTTTAAGAACTGCTGTTTTTCATGTACTATATTAAAAAAACCCAACAGGATGCTTTAATCACAAAAATATTTAAATTAAGCAAGGTTTTTCATTACTCAGGTATTCTGCTCCTGATATTTATTTCCTACCTGAAGTTGAGTGTAATCCTCTGTTTTCAACACAAAATTATTTCCAACACAAGTGGTTATGATATCACGGACAAAGGATTTTAGTTGCAGATGGGGAATAAACAGATTACACTTAAGATTGGGGGCAAAGAAATACAAAATAGTAGGATTGATTCATAAAAACTTAGGTTTTCTAAAGCTTTTTGTGTAATGGACACTCTCCTTCAAAGATGTTTTCAAATAATGGTTATTCTCCTCATTAAGTATACTTTAGTTATATGCATATATAGCTTGTTTGATTCCATTGGAATCAGGTTTTACATGATCTCATTTGGTCATAAGAATATTAGCTTGATATTGGAGAGGAAATATCTTTGTTCTTGAGAGGAGTTTGGCAAAAGCCTTAGTTGTATTTCCAGCTACTCTTGAACAGTTGAGTCACTTTCCTTCGAGAGTCAACAGTAAATGTCTCATCTGTGCGTTTTTAACTGTTCTTAGGACCAGGATACAAACTTATATTTGAGTTCCAAAGAAGATTTAGCAATGCAAAAAATGTGGGTTTGTCCCCCCATATCTCTTGAAAATGGCAGCCTTTACAGTGCAATGTGAAAAACTCTGCCTTAATAAGAAAACGTAATTCCACTTGGCACATTGCCATGATCGTGTATTAATGTTCATGCATCTAGCATTCACGTTTTGGTAATGCAGTATGTAATTCACATTCTATTAGCAAGTTTCCTACATAATACAATAGCATCCTATTATAGATTCATCAGCTATGATACAAAATTCTCATTGCAATTGCTGACATTGGTAAAAGAGGGTCAAATTTTTCATTTTTATGGGTAGCTGACCACTTTCTCCAGTTGTGCAGAGTCTATTTGCATTGACATCCTCACAAATTTGTCTTTTTCATTCTTCTTTCTCTACCTGGTCTTAGGTTTTTCTGTGACCCAGTGCTTTTTGATTATTTAATTTGAGCCTCAAACACAGCACCTACAGTGCTGGGAAATTCTTTACAGGACGTGCTTCCTTCCCCTTCTGGGCTTGCAAAACCTACACAGTAACTCACAATCCCCACGACACACAAAGACTCAGACCTGCTGGCTCTTAATTTGCTGGCATAGTGCCCCTTAGTAGAGCACTGTTCTAGGGCAGGCAGGCATATGTCAGCTTACACCAGGAAGGGTGGCATTTTGTCATACTCATTCCTTCCCCAGTACTGTACCAGGATATACTCCTGGAAGGCTCACGATCACAGCAGGGAACATTTACCTTCTGTTTAAGTAGTGTAGAGGAAAACTTCACAATGAGCAGGTACAGAGTTTATGGGAGAGGGGTTGTTTGAAATTCTTCTGGAAACACATTTTGGTTACCATGATTCATAGTCAAAGAACTATTTTATGGATGGTGCGTTGTACTAGTAAATATTGCTCAAGTCTTTTCCCAGTAACAGATCAGACTTTTTTTCAGCAGCCAACCATTTAGAACACAATAGCTGAAAGATTAGTCAAAGCATGGGAGGGTAATAACAGTATTACAGATACCTTTATTTCTTTTGCACAAAGCACCCATACTACACAGTTATGCTATGAAGAAATCCAGTTCTTTGTTAATGACAGCTTTATTGAAGGCAAGCTTTCAGAATGAATATACTGGAAATCCTATTAAAGTGCCATCCATTAAACCATTAAAGCACTCATTAAAACTGTTAGTACAGACTTGTTATTCATGAGTTATTGGTCTTTCACACTTCTGAAATGTGTCTGCCAATACCACTCTACTCTTTGTTCCAGTGTGGCTATTAAGTCTGAGGAAATATAGATTAACTTTCTTTTGCCAAAACAGTGCTTTGTGGGAGGATAGTAAGGCCACAAAGTGGTTCAGATTGGTAAGAAAAACAGGCAAGATTAAAGTTCAGTCCATTTGCCTGGTTTTGACATAATTTATGTTAACTATGTCTGCATGTGGGCCTAAATATTAATCACTGACTTACACCATCTGGCCATACATCATACAAAGAAGTGAATGGGGAATATAGTATGCTGCTGTGATGAACATATCCTCATCTACTTCTACAAAGAGGTGACAGAGAAAGCTGCTGTTTGATTTTTTTGTTGCTATTGAAAAGCAGCTTTAAGATCACTTAAACAGGAGGGAGTGAATAGGGGAAGAATAATATTGAATAGTTGAAGCTAAGCTTTAAATGTAAAGTATTCTTAATAATCTAAAAATTCACATAACAATAGGTATAATATAGAGCTGAAGCTTTTTCTCATAATGGGTAAGAATCTACTTAGACCATAGTTTTCTAAGTGCAACTGTATATGCAAAAATGCACCTAAAACTTTATGTTTATAAGTAGTTGAAATTATGAATAGATAATTTATGGGGTTTTTAAATTTGTGTACATCCTTTTTATTTTTGATAGGGTAAAGCCTGAGTCCTGCAGTAGTCCAGGCTCAAAACTAGCAGCATGTTAGTCAGTCAGCTTACTCTGTTATTTTCTAGTTTTCTTGTCAAGTGTGAAGAGAAAGTGTATGTTACATCTTACATTGTGAAGTAATTCCCAGAATATTTGGGCACTATAGATAAAAAGCTAAAAGATCAAGCAGAGTATCTCCTTCAGTTATATATCTAGAACAATGCAGAGCAGTGTTGTCTCATTCTGGTACAGTGGGCTGCTCTTTATCTAGCTATGTTTGCATATATGCCTCTCAAAAAATTCTGACTAGGTAGTCACAGATAGTGTAGATATGCTTTATTCCTGGCCAAATACTTGTTTTTTTATTTAAAAATTTATTTAGAGTAAAAGGCACTAATATATTGAAATTATTTTGACATTACTATGTTTATGTTCTACATTATTACTAGAATTCTGAGCCTATACTTATACTGCCTTCTTTGCCTCAGTCTTTAATAGTCAGACCAGTTATCCCCAGGGTATTCAGCCCCCTGAGCTGGAAGACAGGGACGGAGAGCAGGATAAACCCCCCATAATCCAGGAGGAAGCAGTTAACGACCTGCTACACCACCTGGACACTCACAAGTCTGTGTGGCCAGATGGGATCCATCCAAGAGTACTGAGGGAGCTGGCGGGGAAGCTTGCCAAGCCACTCTCCATCCTTTATCAGCAGTCCTGGTTAACAGGGGAGGTCCCAGGTGACTGGAGATTAGCAAATGTGACGCCCATCTACAAGAAGGGCCAGAAGGAGGATCCAGGGAACTACAGGCCTGTCAGGCTGGCCTCAGTGCTGGGGAAGGGAATGGAGCAGATCATCTTGAGTGTGCTCAACAGGCATGTGCAGGCCAACCAGGGGATCAGGACAGGCCAGCATAGGTTCATGAAAGGCAGGTCCTGCTTCACTAACCTGATCTCCTTCTACGACCAAGTGACCCACCTAATGGATGAGGGAAAGGCTGTAGATGTTGTCCTCGTGGACTTTAGTAAAGCCTTTGACACTGTCTCCCACAGCATTCTCCTGGAGAAACTGGCGGCTTATGGCTTGGACACGCATAGTCTTCACTGGGTAAAAAACTGGCTGGATGGCCAGGCCCAAAGAGTTGTGGTGAATGGAGTTAAAACCAGTTGGTGGCCGGTTACAAGCGGTGTTACCCAGGGCTCAGTTGTGGAGCCAATCTTGTTTAGTATCTTTATCAATGATCTGGAAGAGGGGATCGAGTGCACCCTCAGTAAGTTTGCAGATGACACCAAGTTATGCAGGAGTGTTGATCTGCTCAAGGGTAGGAAGGCTTTGCAGAGAGGTCTGCACAGGCTGGATCCATGGGCCGAGGCCAGTTGTTTGAGGTTCAACAAGGCCAAGTGTCGGGTCCTGCACTTGGGTCACAACAACCCCATGCAACGCTACAGGCTTGGGGAAGAGTGGCTGGAAAGCTGCCCGGCGGAAAAGGACCTGGGAGTGTTGGTTGACAGCCAGCTGAACGTGAGCCGGCAGTGTGCCCAGGTGGCCAAGAAGGCCAACAGCATCCTGGCTTGTATCAGGAATGGTGTGGCCAGCAGGAGTAGGGAAGTGATCGTCCCCCTGTGCTCGGCACTGGTGAGGCCGCACCTCGAATACTGTGTTCAGTTTTGGGCCCCTCACTACAAGAGAGACATTGAGGTGCTGGAGCGTGTCCAGAGAAGGGCAACAAAGCTGGTGAAGGGTCTAGAGCAGAAGTCTTATGAGGAGCAGCTGAGGGAACTGGGGTTGTTTAGCCTGGAGAAAAGGAGGCTGAGGGGAGACCTTATCCGTCTCTACAACTGCCTGAAAGGAGGTTGTAGCGAGGTGGGTGTCAGTCTCTTCTCCCAAGTAACTAGTAATAGGACGAGAGGAAATGCCCTCAAGTTGCATTGGGAGAGGTTTAGATTGGATATTAGGAAAAATTTATTTACTGAAAGGGTGGTCAAGCATTGGAACAGGCTGCCCAGAGAGGTGGTGGAGTCACCATCCCTGGAGGAGTTCAAAAAATGTGTAGACGTGGCACTTTGGACATTGTTTAGTAGGCATGGAGGTGTTGGGTTGATGGTTGGACTAGATGATATTAGAAGTCTTTTCCAACCTTAATGATTCTATGATTCTATGATTATTACTTTCTAAAATACTGAAAACTTGACCTGCAGACATCTTGCACAAGTTATCTTATTCACCTCCATTCACTCAAAAAGGAAAAGAGGGGAGACTCTTGCTGAGAGAAGTCATTATGTAAATTTGATTGCTTTTCAAGTCGTATTATGTAGATGAATTGCTGGTCAGCTGATAAAGAGGTATATTACATGTCTTAAATATACTATATATGTATATGACTCTCCTCTTCCTAATGCTGACAGAAATGTGGTCCAAATTCTTTCTCTTCACCTTAGATGAAATAAATAGCACTTAGCAGTAAAGATAAAAATATTTATGTTTTCAAATGAAGCAGTGCTTACCTGCATCAAAGTTCTATCAGCCATCCATCTCAGAGGATGGGAAAACATTACTGTGATGAAACTAAAATTTAAGAAAACAGATTAAAAATTTTACAGAGTAAAATTGCTTTCCTTTATTGATAAATAGGAATTTCACTGTGTAGTTAGAAAAAGTAATGTTTTGGTTGAAGAAGGACCAACCCCTAATATTGAAAGGATCAGGTTGCTATGTTTATACTTAAGCACAGCATGGAAGTGATGTCTACTTTTGCAAGTTGCAGAATACCAATTGGGTGATAGTTTGTTGTTCCTGTATATGAAAACAAAATACAATAAGGCTAAAAAAAAGCCATCAACAGTTTTGTAAAACTCTTAATAACTAGTCTATTAAGATACTAGCTTAATAATAGTAAGATATTAATACTGTTAACATATTAAGATATGTTAAGCATAGTCCCACAAATTGCTAAGATTGTGATCCCAAATACTGCTTTTTAAAAAAAAAAATCAGAGGGGGGACAAAAATTGTGTGGAAATTAAAAGAAATCAGATTCATTCAGAGCTGCAAACCATTTAAGAACACCTTTTGAACTGTTAGTAAGACACATAGCGATACAACTGAAGTGAATGATATCCAAACCACAAGTAAAATTTTCGTGGCCTTCATCATGCTCCCAAGCAGTTTATTTCTTCCTCATTCCTCTAAAAAGTCCCATTTCATTTTGTCTTGAGGGAGGAGCTGCCACACACTCTGCCTCAGCTACTGTAAGTAAAGCAGTATGCAAAGGGTGAGCCAGAACCTGAACCATCACACTCATCTGCTCAGCAGATCTCAGCTAGGTTATACAGAGGAGCTCAGCCAGGCCCAGCTCCAGAGGACTGTAATGAAAGTTAGCAAAATTCAGGAAAATTAGCTGGTAACTGTTATAAAAGTTAGTTGAGTCTAGGGTATTAGTTGATAGGGTAAGGTACTGGGACTTGGTTTCCCAAACAGAAATTCTGGGGTGTTCTAAGACCTCTCTATCAGGCAGCCAGGCAAAATGAATTTTTTTAGAATCATCTCAAGAAAGAAGCAAAGTCATTCTCTGAATGTTACGTAAATAAATTGTATAAGATATGTAAAGATGCATAAGAACGAAGCAGTTTTCTGACTGGCCAAGTAGTAATTATTAATCTAAGGGATAAATCCTAATAGATCACTCTAATTAATTTTGCACATGTTCATTGTCTGATAATACCTACTCTAATGGACTACAGGTCATGTTTCACTTCCATTAACATAAAATGGACTCACAGCTGTTGTAACCCTGGGAGGAATCAGTATAAGTGATTTAAAAGTGATGGCTTGATGCTGTAGTGGCAGTATGGAGCTCCCAACTTGTGCTTTGTTGCTGGTCTACTCATGGAAAGTGAACATAGTGTTGGTGAACTGCCCCATCTAGGCTTATCTGTGTCATTAAGTTTTTAATAATTTACAGCAACCTGGCATAGGGAGCTGCTGATTGTTACCAAGATTAAGCAAAGGGCATGAGCCACAAACCATAATTGCATGTGCGTGTTGATGAAACAATTTTAAGGTCTCTAAAGTTACAGAAGGGGAAAGTAAAACAGTATGTGATTAATTGTGACTTCTCAGTATGAGATGACCTTTCATACAGCCACTGCCATAGAACCATAAGCAGGTACCATCTGTTACGTATTTTGTATTTACCCAGCTGTACGTATACCTCAACCATAGAGGTAGAGCAGAGTGGAGTAGAGCCTGGAGTCTTCCTACTGGTGAAGGACGAAGGAGTGTGGAACAAGCTTCAGTAACTCAAACCTGGAACATGAAGGAAGCAGGAAATAAACAGTGATTCTGGGACCATATAGTTATGTGTATAAATAAGAGGTCATTAAAATTTCAAATGTGCCTAAATTGCTTTCTTATTTATGACTCAAGGAAGTAAAAATCAAGTCTCTTTACGTTGTCCCTGGATGATAGGCAGTTGGTTCCCTGAGCAACACTAGTATCATGTGTTGGCCTGGCATCAAAATGAAAGAACAGAAACAACATTATTTTTCTTGTGGAGAACTTCTTCAGGAACATTTGGAGTTTATTTAGTAAACACCGAATTGTTTGAACATGTGCATTTAGTAATAGAGAAAGACAAAAATATTTATTCCCCTTCATCCCAGTGTTTTTGAGATTTCTGACATTTTTTTCATTCTCTGTTATGCTAGAACCTCTCACTTGCCAAACTGAGTGAAAAGATAAAAAAATGGATAGCATACCCTTGCCTTTCTGAAGAGAAAGCCTTGGATTTGAAAAGCTTATGGTTTAAATTCCTGATGGAAATTTCAGATGCATAAATACAAAATGCTTTATATAATATGATATAATACAATATAATATGTTACAATGTGTCCCAAAGTCATAATTTTCTTTCAAAAGCAAAATATGTCTAGAGTAAACTATGGGAGCACGTGGTTTGTAATCATTATAAATACAAGTATGTAGTCCTTAGCTAAAAGTTTCCTTTTCTTTTTTTCTCTTTCTTCTTAAGTCTATTGATCCCGGTCAGCAGTTCACATGGGAACACTCTAACCTGGAAGTAAACAAACCAAAGAATAGATACGCGAATGTAATTGCATATGACCATTCTCGTGTTCTACTCTCAGCAATAGAAGGTAAGGAGACCTTTAAACTTAAACTAATTAAATCCTAAAATCCAGTATAATTTTACCTCCTGATATCTTTGCATAGTGATATAAAGAAGTACTTCCAGTAAATTCCTATAATGACAATCCTTTTCTGATGTTCATTCTCAATAATTCATTATGAAAACACACTAAAATTGACACAGGGTCACATATAGCACTGAATGCATCAGGTTCCTGTGTGTATGCCAATGTGTTATCTAAAGTAAATTATCGTTGCTGTTTACTTATACTAGTTCTACAAAGCAAATATAGCAGTAACCATGCATGAATTCAGGTTTTTGTTGATCAATGACATTATAAACATATCTGATTATTGAGTTTCAGTTGCCAAATCCTTAACGTGGGAAAAAAAATCAGTTCAACTTTATGTTCTCAGAGAGAATTTTGAGAACTCTCTGTTAAAACTTCCATTTTTTTCTTTTCATTTACAATTAATGTTAAACAAAGTGTTTAAACAAATGTCCACCTGCAGACATTGTTGGAACCTCAGTATTTCACTGCCAAAAGATTGGCGGAGAGGTATAATGAGAGCTCTTCATTATATCTTTCTTTGTCAAAAAGCTTTCCAAAAATTTGAACATTTTAGACTTCTAACTTAAGCAAACTGTCCAAGGTGATGAGCCCTGGGTGTTGTGTCTCTTACCAGTTGCTAAAGCAATGGGAAGCACTGGTTTTCACTCAGAGGATTTCTTTTCTTACCAGTTCTGCCTTACCATTAACCTGTTTCCTGGGATGAAAACAGATTTTCAGTTTATTCTATATTGTTGACAGTCAGATATTAATGATGGCCAGAATATAAATGAGTATATATTTAAGTGAAACAATTTAAATGAAAATAAAATTTGCCTTCAGTAACTCTGACAGGGCTTGCATATGATACATAAGATGTAGGGAACAGTATTCAAGGTCATAATTATTTCAGTCCTAACATGCTGCAAGTTAAGCTGCAAGGTGTTTTAATTTACAGTTATAAACAGCTTCTTATCTTAGGCTACTCCAAACTGGACGACACTGTATATAGGAGGGACAGTATTTATAGTTGTAATCCATTTTAATATTAGCTGCTTGGTAAAGAAAAAGGCGATCCTACTGATTGAAGTTTATATCTTCCCTTGTTTATTGCAGCTGCATACAGTCGGCTTTGATAACACAGATAATAGCTTCTCAAATGTATTAGAAAATTTAAATTATTGCAGTGCAGAATTTGCATATAATAATCTGCTTATGTTTGTTCCACCTCTGAGGCTCACCTAGCAGTTCTGACAAGATTTTTTGTAATGTCACTTACAATTTTTCACATTGCCTTGTAGAAGAATATAGCTGTATAGAAACCTGCCCCTACCTGGTAGAACTACCTGTCTCAACACTGAAGAGAGCATATTTTAATTAGCATTATATGTGATGTAATTCAAGAAAAATATCCCTTTCTGTGTCACTGGTCCAGACAAGAGAGCTAAGTACATGGTCAGGAAAGGCCAGGAAAAGCTATTGGACAGCCATTCTGAATTGTTATGTAAAGTTCTTTGGAATAAAATGTTTAACTCAGAAATAAGTCTGTTTGACAGAAGACAAGATTTTCACAGGATTTTGTTTGGAAAAAGAATTGTGTAATGGGGGGAAGAAGGAGAGGAAAAAATCTAATTGCAGATAAATTTATTTGTTAATTTATGTCAGACATCTGGGCTTAAAAAGTTCTGCCAGGTTCCCCTTCATGTAAATGACCCATGAAATTTGGTTCCCTTAAAGAAAATTAACATATTCAGAGAATGGGAAGAAAATTTAAGAGGCAAAACAGAAAATGTTAGTCGAAGTAATTAAAAGTAGCAAATTACACAGTACATTAAACTACTTTTTAAAAATAATAGATAGTAAAAGTATGAAAAAAATCTACATTGTACCTGTAGGAAAGGCCTGAGTATTTTAAGGAGCAGGGACCAACATACAGTTAAACTGTAAAGTTTGAGTCCCTTTTTTAGGTAAGAAATACCACGATGAGGCTAAAATTTCTAACCCTATAATAGTTGGTGACCCTAAACGAAGAAAAATATTATAGCCCTTTGAAATATCAGTGTTAGATGTAAAACCACAAATGGGATTTTGACCCATTTGGCGATTTGCATAATTGTAAATATTTTCTCAGTCTTCAGTTTATGATGAAAAAAGCAACAGAAATAAAATATTAAATGCCTTTTTATGCTATGACAATTTGTCTTGAAAACAGTAATGAATTAGTATTTAATTATCCTTTTATTTTTTTCCCCGCTCTGGGATTTTACATTTACAAATCCCCCTGGGATTGTTTTTCTGAAATTTTGTGTGTGTACCTTCGTAAGTTTAATACATTG
This sequence comes from Mycteria americana, assembly GCF_035582795.1. Taxonomy (NCBI): domain Eukaryota; kingdom Metazoa; phylum Chordata; class Aves; order Ciconiiformes; family Ciconiidae; genus Mycteria; species Mycteria americana. The sequence goes on along the minus strand of NC_134396.1, from coordinate 25,141,009 downwards.
GTCTTAGCATTTGGTAATAAGTGCTTCTCTTTCAAGTTTTAAGTAAATATTCCTACAATGAAAATATGCAGTCTGCCTAGCATTTTAATTAGTCAACAGCTGCGTTTGTTTTCTTGCTACCAGGGAAATCAATACTTTCACTATCACTTAAAAAAAAAAATTCTCCTTTACCTATGTTAGTATACAAGTTGACCAGGACCTAAATTTGGGCTACATTACATTTTGTTACAACTATCTGGAGAATATTTTGTTGGATTTTACATATAGGCCTTATCTGCAATTCTTTGGTGGCCATAAGAAAACTGGTATTGTCAGTGAGGTTTGAATAATAACTGTGCTGTTTCTAAGATGAAGAGCTCCATTCTACACCTAGACACTTGGTGTAGGTGTAAGAGCAAATATATATGAACCATAAACAAAGCATCTGCCAAACTGTAATCCTACACTGATGGTCACTTTACCTCTTGATGGTGTTGCACCAACATGGAATGCTGTAACTGCTACTCTAGAATGGGGTGTGAGGCCGGTTTTGTTCAATTGCCTGTCCCTGACTGTGGCCAATACGAAGCGATTCCTAGAAAGTCTTAAGAAGCATGTAGTAGGGATTTGAAATTATTTCTTTCCACCTATTGATAATATCAAGTTGTAAAAAATTGCATTAGCCCTGAAACACAAGGCTTAGTAACGCTTTCAAAGTGTTTATTTTGGCACCTTTTATAACTTGTTACACATGTTCAAACCTAGTTTTGAATCCCCGCTACATTCTTGGCCTCTGTAATTGCATATAGCACGGAGTTCCGCAACATAATTGCTCACTTTGTAAGAAATATTTTTGATATTATTAAACTCACCACTGTTTAAATTTTATTACATTAGATGTCCTTTTGGAAGGAAAACTCAGATTAGTTGTGGTAATTTCAATTTCCACCTGAAAGAAAATAGTACTTTGCAAAATTTTGTTCCCATGTTTTTGAAATTTCATTGCTCATGTTGTGCTGTCTTTGGATGTGTCCATTGTGTCCGTGTGTCCATCCCCAAGAGGGGCACTTGGAATTTTACGGTATAATGAAAGAATGTTATAATGTAGTGAAGTTTATTATAGGCATCTAAATGGATTCGAGGGCAGAATTTTCCAATTAAAAGAGAAATAGATCAAGTTAAAACAGCTAGGTCTGTGATCTTAAACCCCTAAAGAATAAATAAAATACTGGGGAAAAAATGATTAAACATTCTGCATTTTAAAAAGTCTTGCCAGTTCTTTTAGGAGGCATCCAAGACTAAAAGTCTGCCATCTGTGGCATGGATTTGCATAATGCTAGTGATTAAAAAAAATTAATAAATAATATCTATCATATTTCACCAGCGTAATTTTTATTTGATGGGAAATCTAGTGTCTTTAAAATGCTGCTAAAGCTAGAAGTCTCTGACTGTATTATAAATGGTCAAGAAAGAAAAAGGCAAGAAACTGCTAATACTCTTACCTGTCTGATTGCCATTTATCAGTAAATTATCATAGAGTATGCAGGCCATCATCTTTGGATTTAGAAAGTATTCTGGTCAATATAAATGCTTGAACATCTACTGAACAGTCATGGACTATATAAATTATTTGTGCTCTCTCACATTGCATTTGTGTTGCATTCTGCTAACAATATATAATTAGACACTTAGAGTAATTGTATGCCACTTCCCCCTGCAAGCCTCGAGTGCCTTAAAAACAACAAAAGTATTTCAGTGATGAGATAATGGGATACAGAAAGATCAGTGAAGTAGACTCCATGGTGTAGAAGTCCCTATGAAGTAGACTTCATAGAGTAGACTTCATGGTGGCTATCTCAACAGCAATGCCGAGGCAAGTTGTAGAGGTATAATAATTTTGGCCTATGGATCTACTTATGCTGTTATAGTTGTAACTTAACAACAAAAATGGTGTCATTCGTGATACCCTTGAAATCAGCTCAGAACAATTCTGACTTTTTCCTGTGTACATACCCATAGTGTCCATTGGGAAAGCTTCGGCAAAACATCCAGTGGTTTTGTTCTTGAATGGGTAATGAAGATTTGGCACCTCGCAATTTACTGTGCACACTCATATTGAAACTGTTTTTTGCAGGAATTATCAAACCAGAAATCATTTCTTTTTATATTAGTAGAGGCACTCATCGGCCCTTTTAGTGCATCATTTAGTGCATCATAGAAGATTTCTATCCAAAAAGAAATTCCTTTGATAGATAACTTTGGAGTTACTCAGTTTAAAGAGTTGGAGAATCACTAAATCAAGTTTCAGACAGCTGTAAAGTAATGTTCTTCTTGTTGGATGACTTCATGTTGGATTTCAATATCTGCTTTGCACTATCATGCAACATACTGCTATCTCAATGTATTGTGGCCAGTGTGCTGGCACAATGCTGCTATCTGTGTCTCTGAGGAACTGCACTGAACAATTTGTTTACTTTCATTCTGTACACTTTCTTAATACTAGCCAACTTTTAAAACAAAACAAAACAAAACAAAACAAATCAAAGCTTCCTTTTTTTTTCCTTAACAGAGCTCCTCCTGTTTCCTAGCCTGTTTTTCTGCTATTCACCTTCCAAGCTCCTCATCTTGCCTGCAGATCTTCTACAGCTCCTACTTCTTAGTTTCCATCCCTACATTTCACCTTTTCCAGATTTTTACTGCCTTTTTCTTTTCCTTTCAAATATTTGTCTTCTGTCCTCTGCACAATCCCTTTCTTTGTCCTGCTTAATTCTGCATCTTCTGCCCACCCCTTTTTGACGTGGCCTTCTTTCCATAATTCTCTGTAATGCAACATTTCACTTTGAGACTCCATATCTTTCACCTTTTCCCTCTTCACCAGACTCTCCTAGTCCTAATAGTCCATCCACAATCCAGCAATCTATAGGTTTTCTTTTTCTGTCATTTCTTTTTCCTTCGTACCTTACATTGTTAGGATGATACGTAGTGAATTTTCCTGTCTTTCTAAAAAGCTCTCATTTTACCAACGTTCATTACTACAGTATCTTCATTGGTCTTGTTCTGCTTCATTTTTCAGTGAGTTCTTACAGTACAGATTTGTGCTTAGACCATTTGAATTTTATAATCTCCTTAACTATATAGATTTCATGTTACAAAAACTTCCACATAGACAGTTGCTACTGGCACCTAGTAGCTGCCTTAGTTAATTTTTGCTCTGACATAATTCAAAAACATCAGTCATTGATTTAAACCAACAGTACAGCTTAATCAGCATTTTGAGTTCATCATTGCACTTTTCCAACTTGTTTACAAGCATGACAGAATTTAATCCTATTACTCCACACTCTTTTTATGACTAACAGCACATCTCTTAGGGAAGCAGCACAGAAACAAAGGTTTATGGTTTAATTTGTTTTAAATAGAAAGTCTGTTCAGTACTTAGCCTTTGTAAAGGCTTGAAATAATTTCATGATTTGATTTCAGTTTGTGAATAAAACGTGAAGTCTAATTAAAGCTATTTAAGATTATAACTGTCTTCAGGAAATCAAGTGAATAATTCTGAGGTCTACATTATTAGCCTTTGTGGATCTGAGTCTATGTTGCAGCAAGCTGTACTGTCAGCTCAGTTCATAAGTACAGTCTCAGCATAAATCTGGAGCTATAGAGTTCATTTTTTTTAATCTTTTGCACTTTAATTGTGGCATTGGCTAATTGTGTTTCATTGCTCATTCATTCTTACTCTGTAGAATCTGGACTGCTTTGTTCTCTTGAGATATTTGAAAATGGGATGTCTTTTATGCTCAACTACTCATCTGATTCTTCCCCCATTGTGCTCGATTCCTGTCTGGCAGCGTAAGGAGATTGCAGACTCTGGTCATTCATCACCGTAGTTGAAAAGGCTACTAGAAAATAGTTATGGTAGAATTACAATCTGGAAGCTTAGTCTTTAGCTGACTTTTTGTGCAGAAACTGTGTTTCTGCCTTCATGAAACTTGTAAAAGTCAGGTTATACTGTGTGGATTACCCTAAATTTACACTTCAGGTATGCCATCCTAAATCCCAGTAAACGCCACTGATGCCGATATACTTAGTTAAGGTTCATATCAGTATTACTGAAGGCAGAATTTGGTTGCTTTGTCCCCTTCTTGACCCATGTTTTTCCAGAACAACTGACCTCTCTTAACTATTAAACCCAAATTTAAGTAATGATGGCAATTGCTGCTGTGCTTGTGGGTATGTTGCCTTCAAGCTATAGCAGCTAACAAAGGTTTGCAGGATTTCATTGTACTGCAGTCAAACTAGTTGTCATTTCATTGTTTTTGCACTATTAGACTTGGCAGAGAATTGTTCAGCTTTCTCAGCTCAGAATGAGGTTATGGCCAGAAAAGTCATTGCAGAAAGTGACATTTTAATATTTAGATTTATTTGCCTTTGATGATTGTTTCTGCTTGGTCAGTATAGATATTTACAGATGTTCAGGTTTTGTATATGTTATTTTTAAACTGCACACACTTCATTAGGCCTCTTATGATAAGGCAGCTTCCCTAGAGGGCTTTAAGCGTATACATTGTGGGGACATAGCTGATGAAACAAAAACTGGTGTGGCAAAGTGTGAGACAGAAGGTGAGAGTGGAAAATGGCATTACAGAATACAAAAGGATTTTGGAACAGGATGTGAAACTGAGGTCAGGCATGAACACAGTGATGAAAAGAGACTCAGTATGGGAAATGGATATGATACTTGAAGGGACTATGAGAATGGATGGAGAACAAAGGAAACACCTAATGGATACTGTGGGTGAGAGAGACAATGGAGCTGAGCATTATGAATCCTATTGTTCTCTTGATCTCAGTAGAGATATAACCCTATAGAGTACTGTATTCTCCTAGAGGTAAACCCTTGATGAAAATCTTCTTGCAGTGCAAATTGTTGGAGCAGCACCTAGTTTTTCCCGAAACTGCATTAGTTAAGTCACTAACCGTTGCTCAGGTCCTGTGGTAAATGGACTTTCCTGTCCATGTCCCAGCCATATCCTTTTCATGTGCCAGGAGGCTGAGTTGCCATGTAAAAGGTTTTTTCTGGCTAAGGAACATACAGGATTTTTTGTGTCCTCTTGATAAAAGGCAAGTGGAGAAATAAAGAGGAAGCTGGCAAGAAATCCTTTTTGCAAATATCAGTAATTGTTAATCTTAATTCTCTCTTACTTGCATCTGTGATCAGGAAAGTATAATCTGGAAGCTTTTCTTCATTGTAATTTAAAGAATTAGAAATTATTTAATTTAGAAGTTATTTATTTTAATCTGATTTATCAATAAATTGAATACAAGTTAGTAAGTAGAAAGAGTATTTACAATTTTAGGCATTCTGGATTTTTCTACATCAGGTACTACGATTGGCTGCTAAGATTTGTAAAGATCATTCTTTAGTGCACAGTTTGCAACACTTCTCATGCTTAATTTTCACGCTGAGTTTGTGCAGTATCAGCTCCAGAGGACAGCTTTCCCAGAAGATCGTTTAACCACTTTACAAAGTGTTGTTTTTCTTTTTCATTTTTTCCTCAGGCTTTTATTTATAACATATGCTTCAAAGTATGATACCAGGCATCATAATATAATTCTAATTTATGCAGAAAACATTTCTTACCAGCTTTCTCAGTTCCTTTGGTAATAATACCCAGTTGGTGTAGATTTCTCCTGTTGGCTTCATTTTTCTTTCTCATCTGTTTTGTGCAAAAATGTTTTATTATCTTGAGAAAGGAAGAAAATACGGCATTGTGCCTAGCAGTTGTATTTTCTAAGTCATTAATTCCAATATCCACAATAAGAAGAGTCATGTAAAAAAGTTTCAAGTCTACAAGAGGGAGGCTTTTGAACTCCTATTTCTGCCTTTCATGGAGGGAAATCATGCTTTTCAGCTATAGACTATGCAGGTTTTAAAGGTTTTTTATTTTGTTTTATTTTTCTCCCAGAAGAGACTTTCAATCAGTTCTAATCAGAGTCAACCAGTCTTTCTGTGTCCATCCATGCATCTTGCCTGAGGAGTGCCATTTGCTGCCTCTCTTGTGCCCCTGAAGTTACAAACTCTTTCATTCCCTGAAATATCTTGTCAGATTTTTCTTTTAATTGTACAGAAAGTCAAATCAAATTAAAATTTGTGTTTAAATATAATTTGAACATATAATACAAGAAAATCTACTAAGCTTTCTTGGGCATAAAGGCAAAATTTTATGCCAGACTACAGCTGCAGTAACCCATAATCTGAAGCATTTCAAGATTATATTGGGTCTTAATTAGTGTCACAGTTAATCAGTTGGTTTCTTCATTACTAAATAAGTAAGTAGTGGAATGAAACATTAAGCTTACCCAGAATGAGTGGAGAAGGTCTTCAAATTGTAGTTAGAAACAAACAAGGAAAGTGTTAAGGAGGTACCTCTACTTTGCATTCAAATTCAAGTTATTTTGGAAGACATTTTTAGATGTATGCCACTGGTTGTCAGGAAAGATGGGCATGTGCAGCCCTTATAATTCCTGGTTTGGGATCACCAGCAGGAGATAATACATCAGAATAGATTTGGAGGTTCAGTTTCTGACAGAAAGCTTGAGGAACATTTCTTTAAACGTATTTGATAATTTATTGTGTTTCATAGCCAAAGAAGTTCAACTCTGTTGCTTTGTTGAGTGAAAATAGTCACAGCTTTAGAATAAGCCAAGGAGCTTGTATCACCTTGACTCTCTTCTGGAACAGTTTGTGGAACCTGCACCGTATCCTGGGGTTGTAGACTTGGGCATGTGTCATGGTTTAACCCCAGCCAGCAACTAAGCCCCACACAGCCACTTGCTCACTCCCCCCTGGTGGGACGGGGGAGAGAATCAGAAGAGTAAAAGTGAGAAAACTGGTGGGTTGAGATAAAGACAGTTTAACAGGGAAAGCAAAAGCTGCGCACGCAAGCAAAGCAAAGTAAGGAATTCATTCACTCCTTCCCATGGGCAGGCAGGTGTTCAGCCATCTCCAGGAAAGCAGGGCTCCATCACGCGTAACGGTTACTTGGGAAGACAAACACCATCACTCCCAACATCCCCGCCTTCCTTCTTCCCCAGCTCTATATGCTGAGCATGACGCCATATGGTATGGAATAGCCCTTTGGTCAGTTTGGATCAACTATCCTGGCTGTGTCCCCTCCCAGCTTCTGCTGCACCTGGCAGCTGAAAAGTCCTTGACTAGTGCAAACATTACTTAGCAACAATAAAACATCTCTGTATTATCAACACTGTTTTCAGCATGAATCCAATGGGTAGCTAGCCCCATACTAGCTACTATAAAGAAAATTAACTCTATCATAGCTGAAACCAGGACAGCATGGCAGATTCGCTGTGTAAACATAAATCATTCATTTCTGCTCAAAGAAGTAACTTCTGGTAATTACTTTAACAAACCTTTTATATCATTTTATTATGATGCACAGTTCTGTATTTCAGCTAACTCTTCTGGTGAACACTTCCATGTTCAACACTGCAGTAATGTGGGAAACACTACTTTGCCATCCCACCAGCACCAGGGTCTCACATAAGTATCGTTTCTTCCTCAAATCATCAGTTAAAAAACTTCAGTGACATCAAAACTTGTGCCTGCCATGCTTTGTCTTCCAACATGCACATAGTCTGAGTTAAAAGCTGGACACTGCACTGCTGAATGTAGAAGGGACAGGACTGAGACCTGTATGTCCATATTTACCCCTTTTTGTGAGCACGGCTGCCTTATTACTCCAGACTAGTAACATGATTTTCACTACAGCCAATACTCCTCCTCAGCATTGGGAGGCAGCATGTTACGGTCCTGCTCTCAGCACAGACATGGCACTGCATACCCTCAGTTAAATAGGTTCCAGTGAGGAGCTGCCTCGCTTCCATGTGGCTCAAAGCATGGACATGTGCCTGGTAGACACACCCCAAGTCCCTCTGGAAGTCTTGTCCAAAATACCTGAGCCTCGAGCAATTGACAGCGTAGGTCCAATGTGCCCACAGGTCTTGGATTCCACCTTCTTTTCATACATTTAATTTTTATTCAGACTTGCAGAGGTCTTTATTTCGTGCACACACCATGTAGCAGATTCCACTGTTTCTTAGACCTGACTTACGTAATGTGTTTTGTTAAAATAAAGCTCATAGTTATCTTCCCATATTTAATGGGAAAAATGAATGTAGCAGTAATATTAATAGTCTGACAACACTAACCCTTTTTCTATATTAAAAAAAAAATGCAATGAGCTCAATGAGAGTGTTAAATGGAGCCTACTCAGGGCATCTGATGGAGAGGCTTCCCTGTCTGGCCCAGGCAGAGGCTGCCGGACTGGTGGTTGACCACCTTTTAAATGCAGCTGTTTCTACTCCCAGGTCTCTCAATCTGCTACAGCTTTTCAGGCTTCTTTTATACTTCCTTATCTGACTGATTCCTTTGTTTCAAAAGAATGCATATTCCCAGAGAGGCCATCATACCCCTCGGCTCCATAAATGGCATACACTCACTTGCAAGTACCCATGTACTACTTGACATGCAGCAAGCTAAGATTCGCTAATCCAGCTGTGTCACAGGATTTTTTAGCCCTTGTACAATAGGACAGCACAGAAATGCTGCCCCGTGTTTTCACTCTTCTCTCTTTGCAGGCATACCGGGCAGTGACTATATCAATGCCAACTACATAGATGGATACAGAAAGCAGAATGCTTATATAGCAACACAAGGGGCATTGCCAGAAACCTTTGGTGACTTCTGGAGAATGATGTGGGAGCAACGGGGTGCAACTGTCGTCATGATGACAAAACTAGAGGAGAGGTCCAGGGTAAGGAAAGCATATACAATGTTAATAATATTGTACCTGAGTAGTCACTTACATAAGATTTTTGTTTCTTTCATGTATGTTTGTCTGCCTCCTGTATATGCACAAGAACTGATTTTCTTTTAGGTTGCCACCAGTAAAAAGTGTCCATACTATGAAAATCACTTCTATAGGAAATGTTAGTTCTGCTGTGAAATTACCAAGTCACACCACTTATTTTGTAGGTTTTTTTATACTATGAAAAACTTAAAATCTCTTGATCCCCAGTGATTTTTTTTTTTTTCTGTTTCAATCATACTGGAAATATTAGGTGGTGATTGAAAATGTTACTTCCTCTGTGCTATCAAGAATACAATTGTATCATCCTGTTATGAGGAAGTTAATGTATGTCAACAGCATTCAATTTTCAGTTTTATATCGTATAGATTAAACATTACTTAAGAACAGTGAGGGTTTGGATTTGCTTAAGAAACATAAGAATTTTTTTTAGCACATGCTGGGTGCTAGGAAAACTCTACAACAGCCTATGCAGTAATAGAATACAAAATTATCTGTGATATTTAAAATTCATTTTTAGAGGGCAAAGTTAAATTAGGAAAGTAAAGGACTAAAATGTAAGAATACTATTCTAATAATAGAAATGTTATAATAAAAGATGTGCTATATGTGAAGGGAAATCAAAAGTAATAATACTTTTTTGTTATATAATAAGGAAAGTGATGGACAGCGTAGTAACAGACCAGTGTGTATTGCATGAAGATTTACTAGCACGTCCGTATTTGATGGTGTTCATCAGTTCTAATGGTGGATGTTACTGGGGGGGGGAGGAGTGAATGAAAAAAAAATAAAAGAAGGAGAGAAAGATGGTGAGAAAAAGAAAAGGGAAAAACCCTTCTCAGTGGCCAATCAGAAAGAGAAGTGAGTGTCCAGCCCTCAGCATCCTCTCCAGTAGAGCAGGTTGTTTCCCCATCATATTTTTCCCACAATAACTCTCTATTTTATGTCAAGACGTATTCAAACTCCTTGTGGGTTGTTCCTGCTTATGAAGCTGTTATTGCTGGGAGCACGCGTTGACTGGGGAAGGTGCTACGCGGCCGGTTCATTGCTGAGCTTTCTGCAAACGCATTAATGAGTCCTGTAGTGTAAACCAGAAGCTACAACCAACTGTAGAAATCAGGAAAGGGTAGAAAGAAGGGGTGATTCTAACATCAGTAGCAATCGCTTCCCTTGGGAACCTGCCGTAACAACAGTATCAGGGATTGCAAGTATAAGACCAGGAGATGAATAACAAACAAGAGTGTCGTGGGAAAAGGACTGCTACAGGCATTCTGGGGTACACTGTCCTGGGAGCTTGTGCGAAGGGGTAGGGAGCTGCAAGTGGGAGGCAGGCTGCAGGATTGCAGGTGGAAGGCCCTTAGCAATACAAAAAACTAAGGTACCTAAGGTGCTGTGCAACATGTGTTAAAAAAGGCAATAAATACAGCGGATCAAGAACAGTTCAGAAAGAGAGAAAGAGACTGGGGAGGAGGAGAGGAGATTTATCATCCAGAAAAGCTTTTAAATCAGTAAAAAGTATCTTATGGAGGTAACTGGATAATAGTTGATATTTCAGTAATTCATGGGTGAGCTCCATTTCAAAATGAAAATGTTTTTGCATGTGTAATCTTGGAACGGGGGGGAATGCACCGTAAAGCCTAATGCTGTACTATGCTGCAATTGATGTTTTTTTCACATGCTTGGATACATATAATTTCAATTATTACATAACTTGTTGAACCTCTTGGCAACTGTCATTCCTTTCTGAAGGCTTATCAAAGTACGTATATATATTTATACTTTTACCATTTCATCACTTTTTAAAAATAGAGTAGGGTTTTTGCAGTTCAAGCAAGGTATAGCATTCTAATTATAGAATCACTTTCCGCATGTAAATTCAACCTGCATTAACACCACTGCCTGTACATACCTGATGGCAATTAGTACATAGCAGAGGGTAATTTTATCAGAAATTTTCATTTTATCTTGTCTAGTCTAGGCACTGACAGTTGTTTGGAATTAAGCAAATGAAATTTTTCCCATTTCTTCACTAATTCTTATATAATAAAGTTGCTGCTAAATAGCATCAGTGCTAAGAAAAAATTTGATCCTAATAAGCAACCTATTGCAGAAGGTGTACTTAAATACTTGAGAGTTTATCTTAATAGTGCAGGCCACAGACAGCCACTGTCTAGAAAGATGTTTTGATGTAATTAAATGGAATTCTACTCATTCTCTCCTATAATTGCTTAACAGAGTTTTAAGCTAACTCTAGCCTTTGCTGACTGCACCCTAAAAAAACACTGGTCAGAATAGTAATCACCTCCAGAAGTGATTAGCATTCAGCAGCAATACATTCCCTGAGTGTAATGATAGACCAGACAATCAAGTCAATGGATTGTCTGTGCATTCAGTGCTTATGTTTGCGTATTTTTTTGTGCATAGTTTAGCTCATTCTGTGTTCATAGGTCAAGTGAGTTTGATGCACTAAATGCAGAGCATTAGAGACCAGCTATCCAGTACATAATTCAGCTCCAATCTTAAGAGTCTGCAAATCTGTGAATATGGCATACCAGTTACCTCTTCTCCTAATACAGTAGCTACATGTAATGTAATTAATGGTATTGATGGTGAGGCAGCAATGGGAATCCCTGTGTGGGAAAAGAATACGATGACAACATTTCATTGTTAATTTTTCTTATGCTATCATTTTTATATAGCATATCCTTATAGCAGGCGACCAAGTGAAATTTCAAACATGAAATACAATACCACTGTTACATACCACTAGAGATGAAGATCTTCACTAATTTTGTTTCTCTTTTTCCTTTGATTCCTTTTTGATTGCTTTTGTGTCTTGGCAGCCTGATCATTATTCCTGCTGCAAGGCAAGATCATTTCTCTCTGGGACTTCATCTACTCTCCATCTCCATGTCGTCATTTCTGTTTAGCTTGATTTTTTCATTATGTAGTCCTGCAGCTTGATATCAGCCTTTTTAACCTGGACTGCATAGATAGAGATAGGGATTTTAATTGCATCTGCAGAAACAAAGTTGGTTCATTAGCATGTGTTAGATGTCTGAGTAACTTCAGCTTTGAGAATGTACATATTTTACAGCTGAGTACATCAAATGAAGATGTTACAGTGAATTCATTATTCATTTGTTTGCCTAAAAGGAACCTGCAGGAAAAGAGAAGCTCTTTCACTTATAACCTTTCACACTTTGTTGGTTTTATATGAAATGTCATCACCTGAATCTCACTTGACCTAAACCAGACTAGAGAGAGAAAGTCAGTCCCATCATTCAGCTACCATACACATAATTTATATCAAAAAGGATTATACACACTGGCAGTGCATGGAACAGTGTTGGTAGCATATTTGTCACATACATGAGTTTAATCTAAATGAAATAAAAGAATTATATTGAAGGTTGCAAATTAAAGATTAAAAAAAGCAGTTTTGTGTTACAGTAAGGAAAGCTGTAAAGCATGTAAAGTATTAATGTGTGATACCTCTCTTCCCCACTCCTCTGTCTTCCCCTCCGCCCCAGCACTGCAGATTTTCCTTTTTTTTTTTTTGATCCTCTGAATTAATTGAATATTCTGAGAACTCGCGTGCTGTAGTGAATGATGTGAAAGATCAGATGAAGATAGAGAATCTCACGTTCTAGCAAAAGATAATACTGCCTCAAACAGGAAACATTTAGTCCTGCCACCTGTTTCAGGGTAGGATACTGTTGTGGATCATCCACTTGAAAAAGATAATTCAATCCTTTCCTTCTTTGCTATGTAATTCCTTATTTTGAATACACTTATTATGTTATTTTGGAACTGATAGAAAATACTTACCTCCTTCCTTAACCTCATTGGCAATATTTTCTATGTTGGGACCATAATGCCTAGGATTAGAATCTTCTGTCAAAAAACACCAATCAGGTCAAAGGTCAACAATATAATGACCCTAGCAATTATTCAAATATGAGCCAGATTCTGAACTTGTATACTGATGAGGAAGGCTTTAGTTTTCATACTGATACTATTGGCTTCATTCAAATTTGCTAATGACTAAGTGAATACATGAGGAAACTACATTTGTGGCATTCTGCTAGCCTGATCCAGACACTCATTTGACTGTCAGGAAGTGGATATCATCATCAATATTATAAGCCAAGAATATGTAAAAATATAAGCATAGAATAATCATCTTGGTTTGTCAAAGGTTAACATCTTGAATTCTGAGTTTTCACTGGGAAAGGGGAGGTAGAAACAAGTCCAGTAGAAAAGTTATGTATGCTGTCTCAGATTTTGTTCCTCAGTATTGAAATAGGTGAGACTATTTGCATGGACCCTGTATCAGTTCCGTAAGAACATCTAAGGATAGTTAAAAGTCCCTGAACTTAGCTTCTCTCAACTGGTCACTGATACCCAAGAGAGTCAGGAGAGCTGGTACTGTCCTGAGAAAACCCAGGCGGAGTCTTCCTGAGGTTGCTGCAATGCTAAATAGGTACTTCTGTTGTTCCAAGTGTCATGCAGCAGGTCTGAACCTCCCCAAATCAGAACACTCCATCTGAGTCTTTCAACTTATTTTTTACAGACTATCCCATGTCTTAGAAAAATGGAGATTGGGTGACAGTAGAAATATCAGGTAGATGAAGATGTGTGTCTTGAATGTGGAAATTGGAGTAAAATCATTTTTGGGGTTATGTTTTGTTTGGTGGGTTTGGTTTTTTTTTTGAAGGAGTGGGATGTATTAAATTAAATCAGGGAAGCTTTTTTCAGATTCAAGTAATTAAAAAAAAAAAAATTTGAATAAGCACAGTGGAAAGTGTACTTGTACCTGGGAACTCTTTAGTAAGAATAGCTTTGAAACAAACTTCTGGCCACCAAAGGTTTCTAAGTCTTGCTATAGGCACGGAAAACTTAAAGGCAGGTCTGGGAAGAACCCTAAATTCTTCTACTCCAAATGCACAAATTGCTAACATTTTTAATGAATCTTCATTTGTTGATGGCAGAGTAGGCACTGATACCTAATGTAGCTGACTTCATAGCTAAGACAAAGCAATAGTACATGCACAACAGTAAGTAATAAGCAAAGAAAACTGAGAACATTGTTTCCTTGTCTGTGTGAAATGCATGAAGATCTTTCAGACAAATACAGGCTGTGCAGCAGAGTTTTATGTGATTGTGATTAAGGTCATTTTCCATTTGTTGTTCAGGGCTTCAGCAGCAAATTACAGATCTTTCCTCCTAAGTATGTTTTGACAGGTAATACTGGAGCTACTACCTGTCAAAATACTGGATCGAAAATAAGTGACAATAAGACATCTTCACTAATATGAGTAGAAAAGTCATCAATATATGCATTTAACAAATCGTTACAGATTATATCAATATGCTCCCAAGTGCACCTGTATTCTACTGTATTTAGACAAAATGTAATTGATTTGTGCATAAAAGCTGCACTGATGTTTTGTATTGGGCAGCACAGGTATGTAATTTTTTTTCTTTTTTGAAGTTGTGAAATATGTGTTTAAACATAGGAAAACATAAATAAAAATTTTAGCTACATTTTGCAGCAACAAGAAAAATATGCATGTCTTTATCTGGTAAGAGGTAAGTTAACATCTCTCTTAGCAGACATATTAGCAGATAGGACATGTGTTGCAGATGGCATTCTTTCATAATGAATTGCATTGTTTTACTAAAGAAGAATTAAATGTGCAGTTTTGTCATTGTTCGTTCCCTAATTTTAACAGCAAACCAATAACTTCTGTATCAATAATGCCCTATCAGAATTTTATTTGACCTCTTTAGTGCTCCCAGCATGCTAAGATATGAGTCAGAAAAAGAATGAATGAGACACCTGGCAAAAAAAAAGGAAAAATCCAAAGTCAAGTAGACCATGTGTTCACCAGATTTACAAAAATAAAAATAAAAATGTGTAGGTTTGTACTGGCTTTTTTTCACTGTAACAGAATGCGATGGCCACAGTCCAAGAATTCCTACACCATTGTACGAGCTGGAGTCACCAGTTACCGTGTCAGCATTGTGAAACTCGACCATATGGCTATTCATTATGGAAGGATTCACAGAGGCACAAGGGCAGGGACGTGCTTAACTCTCACTGAAATGCAGTCAGTCATAGGTGCTTAATTCATGTAAGAATCTAATCCTAGATGTATATTAACATAGACTTCACTCACCAGTAAAGCTTAAAGTTTCTTTTTCTAGGCACGTTACAGGTGGAATTCCTGTGCTGAGGTGCCTCAGCTAAAACTCAGACTATTACGTCACCCAGCAAAATAGCTGTGGAAATGCCAGACTGTAAGCAGGGTTAATTTTGTGTGGAAAGAAATGCTGTAACACCACTACATAGGCTGAAAGCAGTTTCGGCATGCTGTGTCTGGTTATTTCAGCTTATGCCCATTTGGAGTTGAGGACATACAGAATGAATGCCCAATGTGAAAAGATGTTGGTAAATTACAGAGAATCTAGAAGAGAACAGTAATGATCAGAGGTTGAAGAAATGATGTATGGGGAAGGTCAGAAAGAATTGGATTTGGTTTATATATAAGAGAGTGAAGGAAAACATACTAGTCTTCCAGCATGTGAAAGGCTGTTAAAAATTTCATGGCAATCAACCATTTTCCCTGCCTGTGGGGCTCTAGGAGGAAGAAATAAACTTTGCAGAAAAGGTGCTTTGTGTTAAACTGTTAAAGAACTTCCAAAATATGTCATGAATGGAGCAAATTCCATAGGATATTTTGTGCAGCCTCTTCCACTGTAAGCTTTCAAGAACTGTTTACACCAGAGTCTTACCTGAAATGATATGGCAATGCCTGGTATTGCCACACATATTTTTCAAGGCAACAATCCAGGTTTTTGTGTTATGATTCTGTGTCCATAAATGAAGTGGTTTCTCTTAGCTGTTAGGGTAAACTGATAGTTGTCTCAAAAATACCATGTCCCTGAAGCAAGTGTATAGCAAGTGGTTTAGTCAAAACTGTATTGTAACTCTGTAATTGGACTTTATTTGCTTAGTTCATTTGCTTTGTACTTGAAATAAGACATACATTACTACCTCATATAATTCTTCTCTTAATACAGACAGAGGGACTATGCCACATGTAGAGAATGGCCATTGACATTTTGAGTTAGAAGTTTTCCTTGCAAAACTAAAGATTCTGCATATTGGTTTTCAAAATGAGATGATTATTTCATGTTTGGTTTAGCACTACAACCTGTTACTTCAGTGCAGGGAGTTCTTTCAAGGAATTTCAGGCTTGAAAAGGTCAGTGAATTAACTATTGTTTAGGGAAAATAACCTCACATTTCCTTATTTAGCAGATTCTGGTGAAAGATTCAAGACCAGTTCTCCTTTATGGTGAGAAATACATCTGGAAAATTTAAGTTCTTCAGGCGGGTATCTCTGAAAGAGAATAATATGATTTACGTTTTCCATCATTTACAAATCTTTTCCTATTTTCTAAGGAAGTTAATGGATACAGCTGGCTACTGAAAGGCACATGTTGGTAATAGATGTTTTTTCTAGATGGTCTTTCTGGTTAATATCACAGGAACTCTATGAAATACATTTATGAGATTAAGAATTTTAACCATGTATTAAACTAGCAATAGAAAGCTCACAGTGACTCAAAATTCCATTCAAAAATCAAAATCCAAACTGAAACCTCTTAAGATCCCCAAAATGTTCTCCAATGTACTGTTTCTCATTTTTGTGCTGTTTCATCCATTCACTTCTGGCCTTCAGGAGAACCAAAACCATAAGAATAATAGAATTTTGTTGCTCTGATGTTTCACTCTTTTGATTATTTTGTTTCAGTCATTTCTTACATAATATTCATATCAGCTAAAACAGCTAGCTCTCTTGTATGGACAATAGAAAATCTTCGTTAGAGCACTTGAATAATAAGCTGAATTCTTCAATATGTTCTTCATACGGTACTGTAATATCTCGTTCAGTGAAAGCATTATTCAGGCTGCACACAGTGATCAGCCTTGAGTACAGGAAGAAGATGAAGCAAAAAGTAGTCAGCCCATTCACTTTTCTCCTCGGTTCCATTCATATAAACCTTTTCAAGACCTTTTTGGAAAATCTTGCTGTACTTAACTGTTTGACAGACTCATCCTTCAAAATGAATTTGCTAAGACCCTGCCTTCCCTGCTGTTAGGAAGAGTTCAAAAAGGGCATCTCACATTGATGCCAGCAATATAGTTTTGAACTATTCTTGGCTTTTATAGATGAAGATGAAAGATGATAGAGAAGACATTTCAAATATGCCCAAGATTCCTTTTAATGTCTGTTTCCTTTTGTTTTAATAACTGTACCACACTCTGTCATAAGGATCAGAATGGAGACAGTTTGGGGGTTATCTTTTTAATTATCAATTATCAATTAGTACCTCTTAGCCTACTAATCATATCTCAGAAATTTCAAAAAGTAACGGTGTAATGAGGGTTGTTTTGCAGACTTACTAGATGACTAAAGTTTGTTATGAATTGATTAGCCTAAAGTTCATTTATGTTGTCTCCAAATCCTGTTTGGAACTTCTTTTTCAAGGCTACTGTAATTAAGACCTTAGACAGAATTATATTGCACTGCAGAAGTGCTTATTTTATACCTAGTTTTTACACTCAAAATACTTGGTTCAGATGAGCTTCAACAATCGTAGAATCATAGAATCATTTAGGTTGGAAAAGACCTTTAAGATCATCAAGTCCAACTGTTAACCTAGCACTGCCAAGTCCACCACTAAACCATGTCCCTGAGCACCACATCTACACATCTTTTAAATACCTCCAGGGATGGTGACTCAACCGCTTCCCTGGGCAGCCTGTTCCAATGCTTGACAACCCTTCTGGTGAAGAAATTTTTCCTAATATCCAATCTAAACCTCCCCTGGTGCAACTTGAGGCCATTTCCTCCTGTCCTATTGCTTGTTACCTGGGCAAAGAGACCAACACCCACCTCTCTACAACCTCCTTTCAGGTAGTTGTAGAGAGCGATAAAGTCTCCCCTCAGCCTCCCTTTCTCCAGACTGAACATCAACATCTTTGCCTTTACGTACTCACAGGTACATATCTACTATAAATCGTTATTAGAGACCAGTGGGTACAAATGTTCTTTTTTCTGTAGTAAACAATGGATTCAAAGAACCACATTTCCAGAAGCGATTGTTTTGGGAATACATTTGGTGAGACTTAGAAGGATCTGTCTACCTGGGACTGGGTGCACAGTTCTTTCAGAATTTAGGATCCTATTCAATTCAGTGCCTCTCTGAAAGCAAAATCTAAACCTTTAAACTGTTTTATTTTCAGCCTTATTTCTGAGTAGGAGTTTATATTTTTAATCTGTTATTTGGAGTTAGACCAAAGTGAATGAGTAACACATGACCGAATCTTGTTCGAATAAGGCCTAGAAAAATGTGTTTCTGTATTCTCATTTTTAAAAAAAAATCTTTGCATTACAATCTCATGTACTAGTGTCAGTGCCTACGATCTTTAGACTCAAATCAGCCTAATCATTAGGAGGTAAGGCATTGTTGCAAAAAAAAGGAAAATGGCTTCAGAGTAACAACTGCTTGGAGGCAGAACGTTAGCTGGAATGTCTGAGGCACTAAGCTGGCCTGAGGGTTTGAGGCAGTTCCCATCACCAAAAACTGGCACTACCTTTTTTATTGCATAATTATTATTATCATTCAGTATCATTGTAGAGATACTTTATTTTTGAAGGAAGACCATCTGAAAATGTCATTAGAAAGTTTTGTCTGCAAAGACTATTATTATTAAGAAAACCAGAGCAAGAAGTTTGTTACATACTGCTGTTATTTCCTATTCCAGATTCAGCATAATTCATATGCTGTTCTTACAGCAAGGAATGTACTGTATGAATCTGCCTATTACTAGTTTGCTGTCTCTTTCCTGATCTGCGTTTTGTCTTTATAATCTGAGATAGCCTGTAACAGCTGGCTCATGTGTTAAGAATCACCTGAAGGGGCTTTTCAGCCTGAATGATGGAACTTTGTACTGGAAAATTATTTCTCTACCCTTGAATGTCAGGAATCTTTGTATTCATATGTTCATACGGAAATACACTTCCTTCAGCTCTGTTGATGCATGGCAGTGCCTTCTCTAGTGTCTGTGACTTGTTGAAGTGTGAACATCCATGAATATTCTTAGGAACACTGTAGCTACTTAAACCCCTCAAGTCTGAAATGGTCTCCAGCTTCTCATTTTTAATGGATAAGAAATTTACATTTTCTTACAGCTTTGCTTTCAGTGAATGCTCGTACTTACATGAAGAGCAAGGATTCGCATGGTCTGAGTGAAACAAATGTAGAGAAAGAAAACATGTGTATGTTTGAGGGGCAGGTTAAGAGAATGTGCCTATCATTAGTTATGTCTTCTAGCTATGTCTACTACTATGGTACTTAAAAGATTTCATAATATATTCAGTGCTCCTTTGAGAGCTGCTCAGATCTCAGATGTAGTGGTTTTGGCAGTGTGCAACCTATGATCATGAGATAGTGAAAGTAGTAGTAGAAGGTATGCTTGTCATTACATGTAATTTAATTTCTCTTTAAAAAACACTCTTTGAAATCACCAGTGTGTTCTTTCGTGCCTGTGTGTCTGTTTCATTCATCTTGCCATCTTTAGTGACAGGCAAGAGAACATTAGAGAATTATTGGTAAAAGCTGTTTTCTGTAACCATGTACAGTTAGTGGCACAGAAAAGCTCTATTGGGTGCAGGTGAATGTAGTCTGCGGAGGAAAAGATCAGCCCTTGTAACTGGGAGCTAGGTGGATAAGAGGAAGGTAAGGACTATGAAATTCACCAAAAGTATATTACGAACTAACTCTGAAAATAAATAAAACCTGTAATTTTATTTCTGAAGGAGGATGCATGTTATCCTCACCATACTTTACCACATTAAAGTTGTCTGTTTTCCAAACAATGTTGACAAGTGAGGAAGAATTGACCTAACTATAGGGAAACTAAACACAGATCAAAGAGCTAAAGAAAAAAAAAATTGGCAAATAATTTCAAAATTGTCTTATTGACATTTAGTGCTAAATTTTGGATGACTCAAGGGGTTTGAGAATTTTTTTCTGGAAAAAAACATTAATATGTAACCTCTGAAAAATAAACTTATTTTAAGTGCTGAAGGCTGGAATCTTAACATAGGATAAAACATTTAACAAGAACGCTGTCTCAGAAAATAGTGTCCTAACAATTAACTTATATTATTTGATTCTCTGCTGCTGGTGAAGTCCAATAGAAAACATTGTTCTGATCTCTCACAAAGATAAATCAGACTCTGAATTGTTAGGAGTATTGGGAATGTAAGGTTTATGATCACAGAGCAAAAGAGTGTAGGATGCAGGTAAGGGCACATCTGTGAAGAAGACCTCTTGTTCTGAGAAAAATCAAGAGTCAAAAGGAATAAAAGATGTAGTTCCATCAACTTATGCTTCGTGTGCTCTTCCAGAAGGTCAAATCCGCATCAATCCAAAGTCAGGTTTTCTTTCAAAAAACTGATACTTATTTTCGTCAATTTCCACTTTCAAATAATATATACACTGGTCTACAAATTGTATTTATTTTTGAACAGTTACTGTCTGCTTCCAGCAGCAGTCATCTGCATCAGCTAGCTCTCACAGAAAGTATTTTAGAAAAATTACAAAATGATTGGAGTTTATGTTAGATAAACTAATAAATGAAAAAAAAAAAGCTAAAATCTGCACCTAAAAGAGCTGGCACATTTATTTTCTCCCAGCCTAACTGAAAAGGAGCAATTTTCTAAAGACTTCTAAATATGAGTATATGCTTAACATTAGATTACTATACAAAATAAAAATAAAACAAGTATTTTCTGTTGTTTGCAAAGATGCTGGTAACCTACTATGTTCTGAATTTCCATTTAATTTTTGTGTTGAACATTTGTTTCCCTCTATTACATTTGGAAGTTGTTTTTATAAAGTCTTACTGGTGAGAAAGCTGGTTAATTTTTCAGGCGTGCTTTCTGGAAGCTAGCACTGCTTCTACGAGCATAGAATTTATATGTGGGAACTGCAGGGTAAAGAGGAGAACTACATGTTTAGGCATGCAAAGGCATGGCCAGACATTTATTTCTTGTATTCATTTCATTAAAAATACATAAAGTATTCTACCATTTTTATTCTTTTTTTAAAAAAAATCATTCAAACCAAACAGGTTTAGTCAGAAGTTTATAGTAAACCTGTAGTTGCTAAGATTACAAACAACAGCTATTACGTATCAACACTTTCCATAAAAAAATGTATGTCATTCTATGGGAATTAACAAATAATAAATAGTAAACAACTTGTTTGTCTAAAATACAGCTAACCAATACAGACACAAGTTACACTGTGTCTATATTAATGATAAAGTCAAACTAGATTTACTATAATTATATTGACATAACTCAATTGAAAATATACCTTTCTGTCTGCTTTGCAGAAGACCACAGTGGCTTCTTTTAGTATTAGGAATCTTGCAAATAAATCACTGATATTCATGAAGTACCTTCAATACTTACTCTTTCAGTATTTCAGTAAATGGCACAAGGAAGTAATTACTTAATTCCTCTTAATAAGAGGATTTTGTACACTATTAATCCCATTTTTAAGACTGTAGTGTCAATAAACATCTTTAGTTACTTTGTTACAATTCCTTATCTATAAATTAAGATATCAATTCCTATAAAAAATTGTTTCAGGTTTTTTTGCATCTAATGAATGTTCATCACCTTCTTCAGTGGTTAGAATTTTTTTTCCTCTTTATCTAGATAATTTGTTCTCAGACTGTGATTTGTGAACTGTTAGTGATCTGTGACCTGTGAGCCTCAAAATAAAATGATCTGCAAGCAAAAGCGATTCGGGACTGGGGAGTTTGAAAGTGTACTAAGTCTTTTTCAATAAGTACTGAGCAGAGTGAGAAACCTGGAGAACACATGAGTTTCAAAGATGCATTTCCTAATTTTCTATTTTGGGGAAATCATCAGGTTTTCTCTTGGATTAACATGATAATTCACATTTTTATCAGAAATACTGTGCAATATTCTTCTTTTGTTGTTTCTTACAGTTTATGTATTCTCACTGAATTGGGTATCAGTCTGGCTTAGAGTGATTAATGAAGACATTTAGTAAACAAAAGTGATGTATTATTACTGGACTCAGAATACACTTCTTTTCTGTACTGTATGCGGGGCTAATTGATAAGAAAGTATTGTTATAAATAGAATGGAAACTGACTGTCTCAGTTTCACCTATCAGTTACTGAAAGCAAAATATTTTCAATTATTTAACCCCCTACTACTTTGTACTATGTTTTCTGGTTGTTTTAGGGGTTCAGCATTTCTTTTTTCATAATAGTTTTCATCGTAAATACCTTTTTTAACTGAAACAAATTATCGAGCCTCAGCAATTGTAATAAGCATATGGTTCTCTTTTGCATCATCTTATACAGAATTATTTCAGCTCATTAATACTCTAAACTATGGTGTTTTGGAATGGAGATTTCTCTGAATGAAATGTCCTGTGTCTTTTAAAATTTGATGGATGAATTCTGTCTATCAAACCATGTTTTTTAAATGCCTGTGAACACAATTTCGTTATATGCTTCGTAACACTGATCTCGGAAGGAAATTGTAATTTCTCACAGTGCACTTAGTAGTTGTTGGTGCTCTTTCATTTATCTGTGTACTAAAATTATTTCTCAAAAAATTCAGGTTTTAACTGAGATATTTCTATACATACTAGATGTTAACATCCAAGCAACAGTTTATATGTTTGAGGACTAATGTCAAATAGGTGAAATATGGCAAATATTCAAAAAGTTGTCTGTCTACCTCTACTGGATTAGTACTGTAACTAAATTCTGGACTGTGAAAGGTGAGTTACTGAAGATATAGGTCATATTTTTAGCTACTATAAATTGTTTTTTCTTTAGTGTATCTATACTTACAAGTATTTCTTAATCATCTGCCCCACTGAATTTACAAATACCCATTATGGAAGAAGTTATTGTAAGAGCTACTACCAGAAGAGCAATTCTTGTTGATGATAAAATACATTTCCTGTGTTGGATCCTTAGCAGTTGTTTAACGTTCTAACTCCACGTACTTTAAAAACCTACAGTGATATATACTCAGATAGGTAATAAATGTCAGTTTTAAATGTATGCAGTAATTGCATATTTTTCACTACAGGTGAAGTGTGATCAATACTGGCCAAGCAGAGGCACAGAAACATATGGACTAATCCAAGTGACCCTTTTAGACACTGTTGAATTGGCAACGTACTGTGTTCGTACATTTGCACTTTACAAGGTATATATACTTATATATACTTACAATATACTTTAAAATTTAAATGTAGGCAACTTTTATCCTTTCCTTTTCCATTTCCTTTTCCGTTTTCCTTTCCTTCCCGTTTTCCTTTCCTTTCCATTTTCCTTTCCTTTCCATTTTCCTTTCCTTTCCATTTTCCTTCCCTTCCCTTCCCTTCCCTTCCCTTCCCTTCCCTTCCCTGCCCTGCCCTGCCCTGCCCTGCCCTGCCCTTTTCTCTTCCCCCGGCTCCTTTCCTTTCCTTTCCTTTTCCTTCCCTCCTTCCTTCCTTCCTTCCTTCCTTCCTTCCTTCCTTCCTTCCTTCCTTCCTTCCTTCCCTCCTTCCTATCACTCTCTCCCTCCTGCTGCCCTGCCCTCCTTCTTTCTTTTGCTTCCTGCCTTCCCTGCCTTTCTCCCTTATTTCCTCCCTCCCTTTCTTCCCTTTCCCTCCTTCCACTTTCCTTCCTCATTTCCTCCTATCAGTACTGAACAATGAGACCTCTACAGACAGAGTGTATTCTTCTTACAGCATGGAGTTTTCTAAGTTAATACAGAGCTCTTGCTATAAAAAACATTTAACTGAATCAAATACTAGCTAAAGCTCTGGCACTTGTTGTGATGCATTACTGTGCAGTATAGTTAAAGCTCTTAGGTTGTTTGAACCTTGCAATTTAGAATATAAGAAACATTTCCCTCCATAGCCTGAGTTCTGTTTCTCTCTGGCCCCAAATGTGATTTAAATATATTTCTCTGGTATATATGCTTCTGCCGTTGTTTCATTTAAAAGTGCCAATATCACATCAAGTGGCAGTTTTGCATGAAGTTTTTTAATTTCATAGAATGGTTCAAGTGAGAAAAGGGAAGTGAGGCAATTCCAGTTCACTGCCTGGCCTGACCATGGTGTCCCAGAACACCCAACACCGTTCTTAGCTTTCCTGCGACGAGTCAAGACCTGCAACCCACCTGATGCTGGACCTATGGTTGTACATTGCAGGTAAGCCCAGAATTTCTTTCAAAGCATCTTATGTCAAGATTACTGCTTTCTGTTTTGTTGCAGATGAAAACATAATCTTCTTTTAAAGATACTTCTGAGTCTGTCAAAGAAAAGGATGGTTGCATTGCAAACTGGGGACCTGAGTATGGTACTGCCAACTTGGATGGGCCAGAATTACTTTCTTTGGTCTGTGCAAGAGGAATTAATTTTTGAATATCTAAAGGTCTACAGTGAGAATGTCTGCAGGGAGAATACAAATGTATATATGTAAGGTGGCATGAAAAAGAAAGAAGACAGTGCTGATTTAAGAACCTGAATATTGAAGAAAATGTATTTTGAGCAATGAAACAGCATTTGAAATTATTACTTATATTGTGTATGAAAGTAAAGAACATGAAAATTAAGAAAGAATAATGGCAACTTTTATTGAAAATAGGTAGAAACCTTAATCTGTATTCAAGGTTAAACCCTCAGTTTAGGACTGTGAGGAGCTGGAACTGCAAACGATGTACCTAGGGAACAGCCTGAGCTCAGTTCCAGGGAAATGAGTGCTCCATGCTGTTTGCAAGGTAGCAGACCTCTTCAGGCTTTATAAAGTATGAATTAATAAACTTGCAAGAGAAAAACATCATCTCCTCTTAAAGTTCTGGGAGTAAGGAAAATGAAGAGGTAGAGATGGGGATTCGTTGGAAATCTTTGACAAGAGCAGATTTTTTAGAAAGCTTTAAAATCACACTGATAAGAACATTGTCAGGACATATGTGCCAATTCTGATAGAAGTAAGCTGTAAGATGGGCCCCCCTCATTCCAGGGCTATGTTGTTAGAGCTACATAGCTTACTGTGCTGCCCCTTTCAAAGCAAATTCCTAAGATCACTGATTTTTGTGAGCTTAATTTTGGGATACCTCCAGTTAGTAAGGCTGACACTTACTACTCCCTGTTCGAAGCTACAAATGCTTAGTGTATTTGAAAACCAGTCTTGCTTTTGTCATCCCAAAACTGAGGCATAGGAATTACAAGGATTACAGCATACCACCCCCTCTAGTTTTGTCTTCTTACATATTGGTAAGCTAGCCATGGAAGCTGGTTATTTGAACGTTTTTTAAGTGATTAAAAGAGCCTTTTGTAAATGAGACAGGAAAATAAAGTCAACAGGAAAACAAAATAAGTAGTCCTTCAATGTTGAAAGGCACAGACTGTTTAGAAAAGATCAGAAAACATGTAAGATAGACGTTTAATGTTTATTAAAACACCAGGGTTAGGAATGTGGAATAAATATAAAAAATAATGCAAATAGATTTATACAGTTTGCTGAGTATTTCCTGAATGGAACCAAATCTTTTTGTACCTATATTTACAGGATCTTAAAACACTTCCAATATTGCCTAGAATTATAGATTGCCTCACCTATAATTTCATCAGCTTGATCCATATAGAGTATACCTCCAAAGGTGCTGAGCAGTGAAGATGTTATACCCTAAATCAAAACCAAAATTAATAGAAGAAATGAATCCTCCCACTCTGGGAAGGCTGTTAAGTTAGTATAATTACCTAAATTCTCTCAATGCAAAAATAGATGAATTAAATTAGTTGTTAAGAGTCATACAGCAAGTCATTGGAAAAGATGAAATCAAATACAAGGCTTATTATCACTCAAGGTCATTATTTTCTCTTTGTCATTGGTTATGCATGCAAATTTCAGTGAAAGTGGTGGTCAGGTTAGGTAGTATGATTTGATGCCTGTTGAGGGACTTTTTCTCCCAATTTCCTATTGATTTATTTGTCGATACTCAACAATATGCATATCCTGGTAGTAAATTTGTTAAAGCTCTTTGCCTTATGTATAGCTTCTTGGGACATTAAGATTTTGGGCATTTCATACAACCTGTCCTCTGCAAAGCACACTTCCACATATTCTATTATTTTAGCAAGCCTTTTAAATCCCACTCCCAACAATTTGGCTATGAGCAGAACTAATGAAACCAGATTTCTTGCAAATTTGCAAATTTTTGTCTCTGTATTTAAAAATTTTATGTGGCTGGCACATAGCAGCAAGTGTTGTGGACAGACCAAAGCTTATGAACGTACTCATCAACTCATCAATGTTAATGTGCTAACTATCTAACTGACAGGCCAACAAAAATAAGTTACTAAACTCTTTCTTACAGTAGTAGTGTTAATGTGGGTGTCTCTTTTCAGGCATATTGTAGCAACATTATATTTTGAGATTTGTATTGCCTTATCATTTTGAATTTGGTATTATTAAATTGGTAAAAAGGATCAGAAGAGGAACAACAACAGACCATCAGCACAATTTTTTTTAGGCTAAAAGATACGTCTTTCAATCAGCAACATGAAAAACTTTCACATGTAGTTTGAAATTTAAGTACTGGACATGCCTAAACATTTCATTTCAAGTTCAGAAAAACTTTAGTTTTATGTTGAAACAGAAAAAGTAAGCAAGTTTTGCATGTTATGTGTTTTTTCTTATAATCTGCTTTCAGATTTTTCTTTCCTCTCTTCTCTGTTGCTCACTTTGTAAATTTCTCCATGCCACTCTTTCCTTTGCTTCTCATCCTCAGTCATTTCACTTTTTTTCAATTTTTTTCTCTCCAGTGTCTGGACTGCTCTTTATTCCATGGACTCCTCTAATTATATTCTATTTCTGTCCTTCAATTTCACTGTTTTCTGAAACTCATTTCACTGTTTTTTACCATATTACTGAACCATTTCAATATGAAATATGTTCCTACATATCTTAGTATTTTCTCTGAAGAAAGATCGTTGTTGTAATGGTAGCAGTCTCCTGCCAGTTTTTGTCATGCATCACCTTTCACTGCCTTCTAGTAGTCACCCTTTTCCACTGAAATATCTTATCTATTCTTGACAAACTTCTTGCTTTTCATTTCTTCCTTTGCTGGCCCCTAGTCTGCCTCTGTAGCCTTTTAAAAAAATCCTGTTTTCCTTGTTCTGTATAGTATCTGTCACTGTCTCCCATTTTGTATTCAGGGACTCCCTAAGTCCCTTTTCATTAAAGCTCATGTACTGCCATCATTCAGGTATTAAAAGTATTTCACACTTTCTCCACTAGAGCAAAACAATATAATACAAGACCATATCTTGTATCCTTTGCCTATGGTAGGCAGCGCTTTTCCAAGATATCCCACTGAAGGAATAATCTGAGTTTACTCCCCAGTGGGAACATGAGATTCATAGTCAAGACATCTGAAACAGCACTGGTACCTTCTTTTGTGTTTCTTCCAGTACTTAACAAACTGTCAGAGCTCAGGAAATTATAATAATGACATGTTATAGAAGTATAAATACAAGGGGGTTTACCTTTCAAAATACCTTTGGTAAAAAGAAGCAGCTGTGGAAGCATTTTTCTGCAAAGCTTTTAACCCATAAAAAACTGAAAATAAAAGCTAGCAGGCAACTAAGTACAGGAAGAAGCTATTTGTCTATAATACATCTGTGAATTTAGCTCAGAGTTTCTTACTGTTTGAAAGGTGAGCTCCTTTTCACTTTTGATTCATGTCAACACCCAGTAAAAGCAACAGGAGCCTGCCTGGGTGAGGAATAAATAAAAGAGCCAGCTATCTACATTTTGATCCTTGGAGAATAACCCCCTGTTTATTCTGTATTTATAAGTAGGTATTGTAAATGAGAAGTTTAGCCCAAGCTTTCCCTTACTGCATTCTCCTCATGTGCCTTAATATTGACCAGCAGTTGTCTTTCAGTCCACTTCATATTAAGAGATTAAGAGGTTTTTCCAGTTGGTGGTTTTGGGATGTGGCTATATATCCTATAGAGAATCAAGGTAGTTGGAGATCTGGTTCATGAGTGTGGCCCCAGACCAGTTTGTATCAAAGCCTCAGTTGCTGATAAGCTAGTTTAATATCCTGTTCCTAGGAAATGGTTGTTGGGTGTGTTAAGAATTTATTTAATAACTTGCAGTGTGCTTAGTGGGAAAAAGTCTGAGGTGAAAACAACTGACAACTGAAGAACTCACCCTGTAAACTTTTGGATGCATTTTATTCACATAACAGTGATCAGAAAAAAAATGCATAGTCTTAACTGGTGGAACTAACTGTTAATATAATATAAGTATTACCACTCAAAATTACTAGACTTTATAAGACATGTTCTGATAAATGCATGTCAAACAAATACAAGTGGAAGTCTTAATAACAAATTTTGTGTGATGAAAGCAAAGAAAAATACAGATTTATATGATCAGAATTTACAATAACATTAGTAATTATTTGTTACTAATGTCCAGGCAACAGACATCTTTACATGTCATTTACACATCTACTTCTGATAATTAGCAGTTTGGTTGCCTGTGCAGTATTGAATTTGAATCTAATATAGAAGGCAAAAACATGTTGAGAAACGTCATATGTACATTCTACCAGTCAAAGCTCTTACTTGTGCAGAAAAGTTGGCAGATTCGTAAGCTGAAAAGGTAATTAAAATATAGTTAAAGCTATGTTATTTTTAAGGAGAAAACATAGATCATTGCTGAAAGGATTGTGAAGCACCAAAGGTAACATCAAGGGCTAATATAAGTGCAGATTTTTTTATTTATGTAATCAGATATCCTGGTAGGACTACCTGTATGAAAAAGGTGTAGTGGTAATAATATAAATGCATAATGCCATTGCACTCTTTTTCCAGGAAAAAATCTATACTTTTCTGTCTATATCCACCAGGACAGATAGTTTAGCAAAGCCCAAATCAAGGTAAAGTTAAATTTAGAAATATATTTTTTGTAAACTGCCATGTTCCATGATCCTTGCTTGAGTTACATTCTCCCAAAGACAGAAGTATCATTATATTCAGTGTGAGATTTGGTAGAGGAAAGCAGCTAAATCAAAGGTAAAGCTGGATTAAAAAAAAAAAAAAAAAACAACCACAATCCCATCCTGTTTGTAGATACTTTTCATAATGTGTGTTCAAATCTTGTCTTAGCTTATGTCAAATAACTTATCTGAAGATTTTTCTATGGTGGTTGAAATACTTGATGCAGGTAGATGCTTTTTCATTTACAGACTGTTATATTTTAAGACTGTATCCTTTCAGTCCCTTTGCGCAGAAGTTGAGTAATACCACAATCCAACTGGTGTCTCTGCATGACTTGCCCTAATTTGCAGAGCTGATCTGGAAAAAAGGGTTTCTTTAATGAAAAAATGCAGGCTTAAACCCTAGGATTCTGCATTGGTGAGGCTGTAACGTGTGGTCTAATGATAGTGGGGAAAGCACATGTTTTTGTTTGAAGATGGATTACTGCAGGCAAACAGGTGCTAATCAGATCACTATAAAATAGCACCGGAGGGTGTTTGGAGCTTTATGCCACTATGTTTTCAAAACATCACAGAAACTTTAGTAGTTGGTTCAGTAACACTACATAAAAGCTTTATATGTAAGTGCAATCCCATATGTTTGAATCTCTCTTTTTAATACCAGCACCAAGGGGCATCTTTAAGATACGTTGTGAAATTTTGGCAGGTACCGTTAATGCTGCTATTGCAAACAGAAAAAAATTTGGAAGTTTGGAAGAATATGACTGTTTTAAGTAAATCTGAGTATACTGACATAACCAGTTAGCACAGTAAAAACAAGTTAATTTTCAAAAAATAACAGAACGCAATGTGATCTTTTATTTCTTAAAGTAGAATACTTACCTAATTTTTGTTCAAATTTTCAGAATAAAAAATAAAATTTAAAAATATATATGTATATCAAAGGCAATGATTTTCCAGTGGATTGTCTTACTTCACCTCTATATCTTTTGAACCTCCCTACCGCTTTTGCCACATGCCTCCCAAGTGCTCATTTTCTAATCCTGGCAGTGAGTAGGTTGCAGATTACTGGCTATCCGTTTTCACGGTGGGGGAAAAAATTCCTCCCAGTACATATGCAGAAATCTCTCAAAGGAGATTGAAAAATACTAAAAGCTACCTCGTACCTTCCCTCTCCCTACCCTGGGAACAACTCAGGATCTTTCCTAACTTCCCGGGACAGCTGAAAGCTCTGGAGAGGAAAAGATAGTAAAGGCAGTTTAGTGTAACAAGTCTTTTAATATCACAAATCTAAACTTTCTCTGCTTTACCCACATGTCTTTATCCAGCAGCTATTGGGTTGCTACTATATACTAGGCTGTGCTGGGTATAATCCATATACGAAAACACTGTAACACTATTTCCTCTCCAGCTGTTAGCTGTAGGTCACCATATATCTCATTTAGACAACTTCTTTCTCAAAGTCTTCATTCACCAATAAAAAGCAAAGGGAGAGGGATAAAGCTGTTGTTAGATTCTCTTCTTAAAACAATGCATAGTTGGTGACCCTGCTTAGGGTGTTTAGTTCCTCTTAATAAAAATACAGCAATGAGTAAATGTCCATGTTTTTCATTGTATGCCATTTGTATTGGTGGTCTCAGTTACTCTGACCATGCAGGCAGAGTAACTGACTGGGAGTCTTTTCATGTCTACACATACCTTTCTTCTTGGGAGTTACTTCATTTCTACATGTACCTTGTACAAAATACACAAAGGCTTGCAGAGTTTGATACCTTGGGAGCTTGATCTCTGTTTAAGGAATAGGAACTGGATTCTCTTCATTTAGAAATTTTTGGATGCTTGTTCTGTCTTCATTTAGTTGTTGGAATTGCAGAATCTACTGGAAAATGAGAGTCTAGAAGAAAGGTTAATAAATGCTAGCTGGCAGAAACAAAGACTGAAGTCCACCAGCACATTGATTGAGGGATCATCTGTATAGCAAGACACTGCTTGATAATCACTTGTGCGATGAGTGGCATCACAGAGGGACAGGATTTGGGACTTGCCTTCATATTCTCACCATAAAAACTTTCAAGGTTGTGAAAGTTTAGATTCCAAAAGCTTCACAGTTGAAGACCCTGGCTGTTTTATGCTGAACGTACAAGAGTTTTCACATGATTACTGTCTTATGCTCATGCAATTACATAGACAAAAAGTAGTCTCCGTCTGTATGCTGATAAAGCCAGTGATGGATGGGTAATCCTGGAATTCTTTTTCTCTGTTTCAAATTTGAGTGTCATTAGTTGGGACCATCTTGATTGCAAAAATGCCAGTTACCTTCCCCAACTGATAGCTAACTTAAGGGCAATCTGGGTCTTAGTAGTTTAGGTGTCTAATTTGTTTCCTTAAATTTAGGTGCTTACATATGAAAACCTGGAATTATGGACATGAGAAGGACTACCATACAGTAGTTAATGTGACAGTGTGCAGTGTCCTTAAAGATTGTCTGGGGTACCTTGATATTTTTAGTTTGAATAGGAAAATACTATGCTACCTTATCTAGAAATCTTCCATGAGGTGTCAAACACCAGCACACTGATGCTGATCCACTTTCAAGTTTTGTCTTAAGTTAGAAGCCAGTTCTGCACAGCAAACCAGCCTTTTCTAAAACCTGCACTGAAGCTGCTGTACGTACAGTATGTGCTTCCATTGTTTATAAGCATAAAAACGCAGTAAGTATCACTGGAACCATTATTAAAATTCAAAAGCATACAAATGGCAAATAATAGCAGTATTTCTTCATGCAGGTTCAAATAATGGAAAATACCTACTTGTGGTCTTTTTGATTAAATCAGTCCTATGTGTATAAATCCATCTTTGGTTGGCACTTCGCCTGTGGTTCAGGGGATTATAGCCCCACTGCTGTGACTCAGGGCTGGATTATCTTTTGAAATCCTAAAAAGCCTCTATGACTGCATAAGGCAAGATTTTGTTTCTGGCAGAAGTCAGAAAACTGTAAAGGAACATAGTGAATGCTGTTACTAGATAGAATCAGTGGTCTATCTAGGCCAGTATCCTGTGTCTGACAATGGCAAATGTCAGAACTTTCAGGGGAAAGTATAAAACTCCGAAGTCAACAATATTTCAGTGAAGTTTCCTCCCCAGCAGCAAGCAGTGACTAGTTTAGCCCTACTTCATGAAGATTTCAATTCTTTTCCCCCATTATTTTCCCCCACAGAAACTGGTGGATACTGTATTGTTCATATCTCTGATTGTACACAGATTTTTAAAGAACAAAATCAGACAGTCTTATGTTTAACTTTTTTCCCTGTCTACATATTATTCTCTGACAAGTAGTTTCACACATCATGTTAGAAGATATCTATTTACTGTTATTTTAAACATGTGTCTCTTCATTTCACTAAATTTCTTCGGATAAAGGGAGAAAAAAGAACATTCTTTAACTCTCTCTCTTGTTTTACATGTCTACAACTTTCCATTGTGTTCATCCATCATAGCAAACTAGGACAGCAACATATCCTAACCTGTTTCAGTACTTGTCATGTACAATCCTCACATCCCTAGTCTTTTTGCTGGCTGTCTTTGCTTCCTCATTTGCGACATACCCTTTTTCTGTAACCTTAGTAACAGTAACTATTCCCCAGTCTTTTTATATTTTTTTAATAAGAGGTAAGGCAGCAAAAATAGTTCCAGAATTATGCCACATTTTCTTGTAAGTTGTTCGGTGGAGGTACTGAGGCCTGACTTGGATTTGGCCAACAAATGGTTTCGGTTGAGCAGGTCTCCTGGAGACTGATGACTTTTTATTCAGTGAAGTAACCTGCCCCTTATTAAAATGTAATAATTTTCTCTAAGATTTTTTTAACAGAAGCGGTGCCTTTTCCATGTGTTATCTCAAATTACAAATATGTTGGTGCTGATAATTATTTCCATATATATATATTATCATGTCCTACAAGGCCTGTAATTTCCTTTGACCTAAGCTGTAGTTTGATACTTTATTTGATCAGCACTCTTAGTGAGTCATTTTATCCATATGTATTTAGTTAATTGGTTATTTTTCTCCCCGCCCATGTTTATATATAATATACTCTACAAAGGAAAAGGAAATCTGACTGCTTGCAGCTGAGTCTAGTAAAAGAGCAATTAGGTTCTATCAGAGCCAGCAGCTGTCTGTAATGAATTCTGAATTAAAATTATGAGTGAAGAAAAGAATCCAGCCATCTGCAGGAAATGTGAAAATATTTTTATAACCCAATAGCTGAATTCTGGAAAGGGGTATCTCTGAGATTTCCCAGCTGTACCTAGAGTAAATTCCGGAATATCCATGGACACACAGTATACTGGAACACATTGCATCAACTTGGCTACCCCACATGTTTGGCTAACTTTGAACAGGCTGTATTTTTATTTAAAGTAATCAGCATGAAAACCTCTTTAAATCATCTCCCTGTGTCTCTAGAAGTGAAATGAAGCTTTAAAAATAGTCCTGTTATCTTTTCATGGAGGCTTTCCAATCAGTATTCTGCCTTGAATATTAATCTTTCTTAGTTTTTCATACTTTTATAGATTTACTTCAGGGTGTCATCACTTACAGATTTTGTCAATGACTGCTGTTCCAAGTGAATCCTGCACTGTGGTACCTATTCTTTTTTGTCACCTGAATTTTAAAAATAGATTTAATTGTTTAAAAATTATTATAGTACTATCCAAGCTCATTTTACAGCTACTTTGAAACTTCTATGCCAAAACCCCCATGATTTTCATTATAACTTATCCACAATATTTGCTCATAAAGTTCAAAATCCTGCAAAAAAGAGAGAGATTAGTGTCCAACCTCTAAATGACAAATTGTGATTAAGAAATGCTTAGTAGTATTAACCTCTCACAACCTGGTTTTCTACTACATTGCAGAGAATTCTTGCTGTTATAAAGACTGCTGAGGTTAAAGAAAAGAAACATCAGAAGTAGTACTGGTAACCAAGCTCTTCAGCTGTCGGCAGAGTATTGTCAGAGATATTGAAAAGGGAGTTTATTCTTTTCACCACTTGGTCTAAGAAAACAGAGGCCTAGCAAGAGCCTTGATAGGAGCTCGTCAGAGAAGCTTCATAGTTTTTTCTTCTCTATTTCCAGCTGTATAACATCTCACTGCATTATTACCATATTGCAATCATTTCAGTTTAAACCAAATCTAAAGTGGCAAGATCACTTTTGTCTCATCCTCTGAATGTATTCTCTAGCTATATTAGTTCTCCATGGAAAAGGAAGAGACATCTTGAGATGGAGATCCAAAACAGTAGGTCTGCTGCTAAAGTCCCATCAGCTTCAAGCTTGAGGACTAATTTCTGGTTATTTACAAGTTTTCAAAGTAGGAAAAAAAAAGAAAAAAAAAGGATTTGTAGACAGGTAGAGCCCAGCTCATTTAGGGCTTTGAACTGTGGTTGGTACTGAAAAAAAAGCCAACGCACACTGAGGAGACCTGGTAGTATGTCTTCTTTTTTGCTTTGTACTTACCAGATGAAATACTATGTCCAGATGACAATCTGGGACCTCATCACTGTTCTATCAGTCTAAAACCCAAGCATAACAAATGGCAAATGGTAGTGTTCTGACTTTAAAAACAGGGATCCTGAGGGCAGCTGGTGTTAAGAAAAAGAAACAGTTGTTGGCCACAATAGGTATACAAACACCTAGAATCAGAGAGGAGTCCAGAAGGACTCTGAAACTAGGAAGCACCTTAGTGTTCAGCAAGCACTTTCAAGGTCATCCTGTTATCCAGTGCTGCAGAACACATTTCTTCCCACCTTCTTTAATTCATTTTCAGATAGCATCAGT
This sequence comes from Mycteria americana, assembly GCF_035582795.1. Lineage (NCBI taxonomy): Eukaryota > Metazoa > Chordata > Aves > Ciconiiformes > Ciconiidae > Mycteria > Mycteria americana. The sequence continues at coordinate 25,106,158 of NC_134396.1, read as the reverse complement.
TCACCTTCCTATTTCCCACACAGATAGGGTAATAGCTCTTCTACATGTTCCACATGAAAATGTAATCAAAGCACAGAAATATGCAAAACTACAAAACAACTCCTCAAAACATTCCATCCTGAGAACGCAAAACAGGTTGAAATGCAAAGAAAGCAAGGAGTAGTTGTTAGCAGCAAGCAGCGTAATTTCTACTCATTGACTTCTTTGCTGTGCTGTAATCTTTACTTTTATTTATTGATGATAGGATCACAGTGTACTTCCTCTCATAAATTACCCAGAAGTATCATTTTCTGTATTTACTACAGCTGTTCATGCATAGATCTGTCTTTAATTGAAGGAAACGAGTCACAGTAAGATGTGTTTTTAAAATTAACCTCAAAATACATTCTTTTTCTAAACATTTCCCTAAACTCTATTTCAGTAAATTTTAGTTCTTTCTTTCTTTAGTGGAATGCGTAATGACAAGAATGCTTTGTGAATGCATTGTACAGGACAAAGAATGTAAAATATACAGTGAAACTCAACAAATCTCACAGAGAAGAGATATTTAGGTTACTCTTTGATGCTAAGTACAGAATGCAGTAGACTGAATATATGATTGTATTTAGAGAAGTAGGAAAATAAGAAGGAGGATGGAGAACTGGAGAACTGGATTAATTTTGAAATAAAAAATCACAGTAAATCCTTGTGCACAGATAAAACAGTACAGAGAAATACAGGTTATTCTAATTTCTTTATATATCTGAGTAATTGAAGAAATCAGGTGATATAGTAATTTACAGTAAGGTGTATATACAAAAATCCTCTATGAAAAGCAGGATTATCACATGTATTGCTATATAAAACCAACAATCAACTCTGAAGGGAAACCAAGGTAAGAAAAAGAAGTGGTATGAAATAGGGTCGATGAACTTTTCGGTTGTCATATTGTGTAATTTCTGCTATATTCCATCTCTCAAGCAGAAAAATAGGAGATCTTTTTTTCACCAACAATTCATGATTTCAGGAAAGAAGCAGGCAGAAGTACTCTGTGATGTTCTGTCCCTTTTAAGCCAGAAAAAGCAAGGATCAGAAACAGTGCTGTCCCTTGTCAATGGCATAGTTCCTAAAAGCATCAGGTACCCAAAGGCAGAAGTGCTGATTGAAAGGAAGAGGTCTAGATGATCTGATTAGCAGACAGGGGGGGTGGAATGCTTGTGCTTTCTTTAACTATGTGGGACCACAAGACCAAATTTAGACAGCGCACTTAAGCTTCTCTCCTAGGACATGTCTAGAATGTTATTTTCTTAGAGTGCCTATCCAAAATCCAAAGTCTAATAAAAGGATTTCTGTAGGAGAAATTGTGTCTGTAACTTGTTTGTTAATTACCCTTAATGGATCCTTTCCTCCATGAATTTCTTTTTGGCATCCATGGTATTCTGCAACAATGAGTTTCACAATTTAATTATGCACTACATGAAAAACTACATCCTGTTTGTTCTAAACTCTCTGTCTCATCATTTCATTTCGTGATCCTATTTCTTGTGTTACAAGCAAAAGAGAGTAATTTCCTTTTCATTTCCTCCACGTAACGCATGGTTTTCTGCCCTTCTTTCATATCTCCCTTTCTCTTGAGTCTTCTCTGCTCCAAGCTGAGTTACCTAGTTTGATTAACCTCCCTTTCATACATTGTCATCCTCTGTGATATGTTTCTTCAACCTTATGATTTCTCTGCCATTCTTGAGATGGGCCACACTGCTTGTCATGGAGGCAAATGCAAGGGCTACTCTTTTACATGCAAAATGGCCTCCGAATGGCATTCATGGAAAAATTTACAGAATCCTTCAGTAAATAGTGGATTCATAGCGTGGTGAGTGAATGAATGAGTGTGAGAGTAAATAAAGATGTCACACAAAATCCTTCCAATTAGTTCTACAGAAACCTCCTAAATCTAACTGCAGTGCAAAAATGTAACTTCAGGTAAACGGCTGTCACATTTTAAAAGTGTGCTCAGAAGTTGCCTGTGGCTGTAATATTTGTGGTTTCAGATGTTATTTTCCTTCACTCCATTACCTTAATGAACTACTTATGTATCTTTTACTTTCATAGTGCAACATGGTACATCTTCCTCCACTGCTAACACGTAAATTATTTCTAATACTTGTGAACTATCAGTTAGTGGAGTTGCTCTTGACATTATGCACTTCCACAACTACCTTCCTGTATTGCTTTGAAGCTATATAGGAGTCCTTCTGCATTTCTGTAAAGTTCTGGCTCATGACAGACCTGGATTTAAAGTCTGGTGAGAGGATTTGAACTGCTATAATGGAATGTCCTTGTTAGAAGTGTCTCTTAAAACGTTTTTGTTTTGTTTTGTTGAGCATTACTAATGCTACGTTTTTATCCTGCACGGAAAACTCAGCTTTTAAAATTATTTTAATAAACAATTATTCCCTGTACATGGGATTTGTTAGAGAAATTTCTGGTAGTTTTGATTCTGTATTTTTTAATATTTGAGAGTTTGTTTGTTTGTGTTCATGATACAATCTGGTAAGACAGCTTCTTGTGCTTGATCTCTCCAGAGCTGAACTCAGGATTAGATGAAGAAAAGATTTACTTCCTGAACATTATTACACTTCTACAATCACATATTACAAAAAATTGAGCTTAAATCCGGGGCCGTTATTTGGAGAATTTATGGTGATGGTAGAATTCTGAGAACATACAGACTGAAAGGAAAATCTTCATAAAGCTCAGTAAAGAAAGAAAGATCTAAGGCTGACTTTTGATTTGTAAGCCTCCTATGCTTTTGCCAGCTATCCATGAAAACTCTGGGGAGCTCTAGACTGAGCTTTATCTACTTGTAGTGAAATCTCCTGTTTTCTGATTTTTTTTGTTCCCTTGTTCATTTTAAGAAGCTTATGTAACTTCCATGACAAATATGGTTGCCTCCATGCATAGCATAAAGATGAAGAAAATGCAGTGGCTAAAGTCTTTAGTTTGGTGAAGCATTACACCTAAAAATGTGTCATATACCATACTAGATTGCTGGTATCTGACCGTAACCACAGTGAGAAGAAGTCATTGCACACTTGCAGATCAATTCTCAAAGGTCTTTTACAAGCTGGTACCAGAATTCTTGAAGCAGTCTGGTATCTCTCCTAAAATGAAATTTGAATTTATCTCTTTGCACAAGGTCTTTATGCTATTTCAGTCAGATGCATCCCTTCAAAAGGATGTTCAGTGGCTTCATAAGGGGCTTTTTTGCTGCTTCCCAGACAGGAGTGATTTTCAACTGTGTTCTAATTTCCTAAAGGAGAAAATAATCTAAATATTGCCCTTGTCAGAACTACTACAGAATTTCTGTGGGATTGGAATCTAATTAATCATATGAAGTTCCTCAATAAAATCCAGTCATTTTTATATGTTTCCCATATCACAAGCAATTTTATGTACTTTCAGTTCATAAATGCAAGCTTCATTCAATCTGAAACTGTAATATTCAATAAAATTTTCCCCTGATATGAGTCAAAAATGTCCTAAATGAATTTTGGTCCATATTTTACTGTCTTTGCTTCCAATTAAATGATCTGTGAATACTGGCAATTACACTGCCTTCCTCTGCCAAATCACTGAAGTATCAGTAAAGGGTCATCATTTAAACAGCTACAAATTAATCACAAAAACCAACCTTTAACACATCCATACAGTGATTTTAATGTGGAATAGCCCCCTTATGCCTCTTAATTTTTCTTTTTGTAAATTACAGCTGTATTGCATCACAGGACATTAAACACGTTTCAGCTCATGGGACTGAGACAGACATGTTTTGAGAAATTGAAAACAAATGTTATAATAGGATAAATGATAATATTTGAAGCAATAACAGTTTCCTAGTAGACATGCCTATTTAATAGATTGCTTAGGTTTTCAGCTTGTAAATGTAACAGTATCTTTCACTAGCTGAAATGATAGAATATTTTTTTAAAATTCTAAGTTTGACAGTAACACCAAAAGATGCAAACCAAAAGGGCAAGAAAGTCAGCAACAAGTGTAGAATTAATTTGTGAAATTATTCTCATTAGGTGAATTACCATTGTTAGCAGAAAGTAGATAGGAATTTTTTTTCAGGTTCCAGTGGCATATTAGTGAGGATTCGAACTGCGTGGCTTCCCAGTGGTGCAGTGGTACCATATTAAGAGGTCTGTATGACAGCAGAAGAGAAGGGGAAACAGGGGATGAAGATAGGATAGTTTCTTTTTCTTGTATAGGAGCTATTGGAGTTAGAAGGCGTGTTGGGGCAAAGAGGAAGTAAGTTAAAATATTCATAGTATTAGTTCCATTTTTACCTGGAAACCAAAAAGGGTAGACTGGTAGACACACAGCTCATTTATAATTGGCAGAGTTGGAAAGTCCTGAACACCTTAAGGTAGTAAAATATCTTGCTGGATAAAATGATCCAGAGAGGAGTGTGTCAGGAGCCCAGTGGAGCCAAATGCCTCAATAAACGTAGTGTGTCAGCCCCTCCATCTTTATCATGAAAACAGTGGTGCATAGCAATATGTTTTGGTCTGGTGTCATGATCTTCACAACCTCTGCATAAACCTGTAAACTAGCAAGTATCTTCTGTGGTACAGTATGCTAATAACTATTCCTCTTTGAGTTTGCTCATGGGAAGAATAAATATATAAATAATAATATAAGACATGAATAGAAGAAATGAAAACTGCTTGTTCCAGCTGAAAGTGCAAGCTTTTAACTGGGTTGGAATTTTGCAGTTGTGCTCTGTAGGTACCAGTGAACCTTTTAATGTTTGATCTGAAAAACGGCATATCCAGTTACAAACATGGAGCTGGAACATTAACTCATTAATACATGATAGGAAAGAGAACCATATTCTAAACTCCTGAGAATATCTGCACTGTCAAACCTTCTTATTTCTCACTTGGCCAGCACTTGTTAGGCTGATAAAAACTGAATGCAAGGAGGTATTGTTTAAGAAGTGGTTTAAAACTGTATATAAACCAATTTGACATACAAACGTGTGCTACTTGTGGTGATTTCTTCGCAATCAAAAAAAAAAAAAAGCAATAGTGAGACAATTATTTTTAGTTTTTCTCCATTATTATTACCAACGTTAAGGTCACTAAGGTTTCCTGAATGCAGAGCTTTTATTCTACAAGGTAAATGAACTCCTATTTAGCTAGGATAGCCATCATTTCATTTGTCTGTATATTTTCTTTCTCTACAACTCCCATTGATCAATATCATTGACTGCTAAGTTTTCTTAAGCTCAGAATATTGATTAATTCTTGTCAGAGTGGCATCTAAGAAAGCTGAGATTGATGCATTTGGTGTGTTAGCAGAAGTCCTCAGCTGTTTGAAGGGGATCTGCTTCTGGGAAGAGTAACTGGTGGCAAGAATACATGATTAACAATATGTAAATATGGAATCTTAGAAACAAAACTTACCTCGTGTGAGACTAAAACATCTTTCTGCTCTGTACTTCTTTCTGATTTGGTTGTAAGTAAATGCAGTTTGCTTGTAAGTGGCAAAGATTCTTAAAGCGTCATGCAAGAAATAAAGGTTTACCCTTAATTATTGATTTCAGGATGGACTTATGATATTTAATATCTCATGAAAATACAGGAACTGTGAGAAGATCTTCATTTTTATATAATTGTCCTCTAGAAGCTGGGTTGTAATTATTTTTATTTCTTTCTGCCTCTTTTCAAAAAAATGGCAGTTTGTGGTGTTCTTGAATATCTTTGGCTTAGATGATAATGTCAATATCTTGAGGGTTTATAAACTGTTGCTTACTATACTACATACTGCATTTCATGTCACTACTGAAAACATTTAAGCATTTAGAAGGCCAGAAGCTATCATTCATTGTCACAGACATGATGTGATCCCGGCTATAAAAATGATATACAAAAACCATTATATTTTACACTTGTGCTTTATGTAGCTACATGTATGCCAATAGTTCAAACAGAACTTCATAAAGTTGAGTCATATACATGGCTGCAAAAAGACAATTATCTATCTGAAGATATGATTCAGTACAGTTGATGTCCAAACATCTCTATAAAAGAATTCCCATAGAGATTTTGGGAAATGTAGCTCCATTTAGCACACAGGTTGCACATTCAGACCTTCAGTGTATTTTCTGGTCTTGTATATTCTGTAATCTTTTTCCTATTCGTTCTACATCGTTCCTGTTCAGTTATGCCAAATGTGTAATAAAGGATCATGTATGACTAATAGTAATCACATCAAGGTGAGAACTTTAAGTCTCTTTTTCCTCTCCTGATTGCATAACGTTGTCCTCAGGAGTTACTAAAGGTAGCCCATACATGTGACAAACACCTTTAAGACAGGGAGAGAATGGCTGAAAATCCTTGAAAGTCTTGGCACATTTTGACAGCAGGTATCATAAAAATAAATTGCTGTTAAGTAGATCTGTTACTGAGACAGGTTTAATTCTCTTGGATCCAACTGAATAGTTCATGATCAAGTTTTATTCCTGTGCCAAGCTCACAGTAGCTGACCCATGTCTTCTTCTACCCTCAAGCCCCACCGAAGAGGGGAAAATATCTTTCTAGCTCAGAGTTGTTCCTGAGGAATCCCTTACTGTGCAGAGAGCTAAGAAATAGTAGTTTCTTTGGCCTCAACAGGTTTGATGTGACTTTACTTCAGCTCCTGCCTAAAACCAACAAGTGACAACTCAGAATCTGTGAGGGACCACTAACTTTGCCTCTGCCTGAAAAATATTACTCACCCAGTCTGGACATTAGTTCAATGCTGTGACTTCAAGCTTCGTCTTTAAGCATATTTTAGTCCTTTTATAATCTGTCCTTTGAAATAATGTGATGACTGAACATCCTGGTCCAGGTTCTGGCCATTCCAGAGCTTTTACATTTTCCTAGAGATGCAAGACAGACAATGAAGTAGCCAGCTGGGGATTTCCCCAGCCTACAGCTAGCACAGCTAACTAGGCATGGCTCTGCATTGCAAAGAATAACAGTATGGGCTGGGTAAGTGAGAGAGCAGAGGACAGAACAAACTGTGTTAATAGGAGCCCCGTTGACAGAGCTGGGAGAAGGATAGAAAGTTTACCTCCAGAGCACGATAGAAATATGTAAGATTCATTTTCTGTAACATTATTGTTTGCAATAAGTTCACCTCTGTAAACAGAATAGCAACAACAGCATGTTTAATGAGTTAGAAATCATGCTACAAATAAAGCTTGAATTCTTAGAGGATTAATCATCTCCAGTAATTTCCATTTTTAAGAACATGTATTTCTAGAACATGTTGCAATGTGTTTTATTTCTCGTATAGTCAAGCCTGAAACTGCAAGATGCAAAGATCTCATATAAAAGCATTCCACGTTCTCAATTGCTTGTAATGGGTGTTAAAGGAGTTTACTTATTTCAGGGCGCCAAACTCTTTCATAAAAGCTGATGTTCATATTCAGAAAAATGTGCTGTTCAAATCAGTGTCACGAAACTTTAAAACTTGAATGCCATAAAAGTAAGCACAATGCATGAAATAGTCCTTCATGTTCTCCCTCCTGTGTTCATTTCTTTTAGTGCTGGAGTCGGCAGGACTGGCTGTTTCATTGTGATAGATGCCATGTTAGAGAGAATAAAGCATGAAAAGACTGTAGATATTTATGGCCACGTAACTCTAATGAGAGCGCAGAGGAATTACATGGTTCAAACGGAGGACCAATACATCTTTATCCATGATGCACTGCTGGAAGCAGTGACATGTGGAAATACCGAAGTGCCAGCCAGAAACCTGTATGCATATATCCAGAAGCTGACACAGATAGAAACAGGCGAGAATGTCACAGGAATGGAACTGGAATTTAAGGTACTGGGGTTTTTATGTTGCTGGGAACCAAAAACAAATGGTGTAACACTTAATGCTGTTATGTCCTCCACGAATTATTTCCAGTAATCAAAAGATAAGACATCGGCAGGCTAATATTTTAAATTAGGAAGACGATCCTTTGTAAAATGTACAATTCTATCCTCCATTGGTGTCCAGACAAGAACCGTTCAGTGAGGGTGGTTTAACCCTGCTGTTCCTTTATTGTTTCAATAGCTTGAAATATGTGTTTGTGTAATGGTTTAATACTCACATTTGTCCATATGCATTAATGGAGCAGATGTTAAACTTTTATAAGGTGTTAAAAGAAGCTTCACAAATATTTAGGTAATGCAATAGAATATGGAAAAGTAAGCATCTGAAATAGAAATTGTTAATGGATAATGAGCATAGAGCATCGAATCTGATAGTATCATTTGGTTTTGTTATATCTGGCCTTAATTCTTTTAATTTATTTTCAACAGCGTCTTGCTAGCTCTAAGGCTCACACTTCAAGATTCATCAGTGCCAATCTTCCATGTAATAAATTCAAAAATCGCCTTGTCAATATTATGCCATATGAGTCTACAAGGGTATGCTTGCAGCCAATCCGAGGAGTAGAAGGCTCTGATTATATTAATGCTAGTTTCATTGATGGATACAGGTACTAATGTTGATGTGTTCTCATGTGGACTGTTTTAAAAGTTTACAAAATTATTTATGTGATTATATTGAACATAACAAAATTTAGTATTTAAATTTAGTATTGTTTATTATATGTGCATGCCATGTTTGTTGGAGTGGTTTTTCAGATATTAATAAAAGGTTTAGATTTTCACCCACGCAATACAGGAAAATTCTGTAAATGACATAGAGTCTTAAACATATTTTTACTTACCTTTAAACCATTGAGAGCTCCCAGTATCTTTTACATGCTGAAAGTTACTGAGATTTTAAGCATATTCATGATTTGGAACCTCTATTTCTTCACAACTATTCTGCTTAAAAAGATACACAGAAATAATATACAGGCAATAGACGCTCTGTGTCAAGGTGATAACCTGTGATCTTGCAACACTGATTAAGACTAGACCTAGCCACCAAAAGCATTTTATACATAAAAAGTTGTGTAGCCCACCAGCATCTTCATGACAACACAGAGCAATAAGCCCTCAGCTGACCTAAGCAGCTGGTAGAAAAAGACATGAAGGAGAAGCGGTATAGTTTCCCTAAGGCAGTTTAGGTATACCTGATTACCTGTATCCACAGAGATCATTTTCTGAGCCTCTGCTCATAGTTGGAAACAAGCTTCGTCTTCACTGTGACCCACAAAGGTGTTTCTTTTGATTGAAAGAAGCGAGAACAGCATGAACTGGTCATCATCTTACAAAGCTGCTGATGCAGAAGCTTTTAACAGCTTGGTGGTAGCTTCCAATAGTAGGGTATTAAGGCCTGGAAATGCAGTGCACTCCATTCCTGCCTTATTTTTGCTGGAGGCATCTGACTGTTGAAAAGGAGTTAATAAAGAAACTGCTTGATGCTATAATTCCTAAACTTAATAGATTGTTAGACAGTTATTTCTACAAAATGAACCAGCACAACTAAGTGTTTCTTAAGTGCTTTTTACAGCATACAAAATTGAGCTATTAGAGTTGCATTAAAATTTAAATAATAATGATAAAGACATACATCATAATATTAACAGAGTAATTTCCCTTTCAAAGTTCCAAAAATAAAAAGCCATAGTTTGATTAAACAATCATAATAAGGTTTTAATGTGCTTGTTATTAATAGTATATACATTTTTCCTCTAGATAATGTTTACATATAAACAGAGAACGTGTATCAATTCATTTTGTTTGATTAAAATATTTTTCTTAATTTACTTTTTTTCAACATAGACAACAAAAAGCTTACATAGCTACACAGGGTCCTTTAGCAGAAACAACTGAAGACTTCTGGAGAATGCTCTGGGAGCATAATTCTACAATTGTGGTCATGCTCACTAAGCTACGAGAAATGGGCAGAGTAAGTACGACTGTAATATTCCTTTACTAAAATGTTTGTTACAATGATTTTTTATTAAAATATTTCATTGTTATGGGAATGTCTAAAGATAAAAGTAAGGATTTAGGTTCCTTCTCCTTTTGAAATATCGGTGGCATTGTTGATCAGCAGGTGGAAGATTTTCCAATCTGTAGATGTGTTGCAATAGACAAGCTAGACATGGCATTTTGTTGTGGGACACACTGAGATTTAGCAACTGAGTTTGCATGTTGATATTCTGAAGTATGCAGAGGGAGCATTGCTGTCTATTGAAAAACGAAGATTTCTTACTTGGAAACTTCACTTTTGCAGCGTCTGTTTTTAACAACGTTAAAAGAGTGTGGTATTTTTGAGATCTGAATGTCTTCCATGTGTTCATAGCGCTGAACTTCAAAGGTTCAGCACCCAGTTTACAGTCCGAAACTCATTCAAGTGCTGCTTTGTGTAATGGAAAGAATGAAGCAGTTTACTATCTGGACAGGATTACATCAAGATAAAGCTGGTATGTGATATGTGAAATATGAGTCAGGCCATGTATCTGGGGAATAAAGATGATTCAGGACATGGCTAGTGGATGCAGAGATAGAGTCTTTACTGAGGCCGGGGGGACTTGCTTCACCAGGGGAGAATAAAGAAAACTGAAGTGGCCTGAAGATTTAAATTCCATTGTGTATTGAAAATTAGGCGAGGGATAGCTCTTGTCACTGGTAAATAATAGAACTGAGCAGAAATATAAATGAGTTCAGATGTACAGCAACCAGAGAGAACCCCTTTGCAATGCAATATTGAAGATCATTTTTTATTCTAGGTATGGAACTTCATGTTCATAGCAAGACGAACAGTTCATGTTCCTGTCACTAATGGCACTTTCCATGAGTATTACACTTATCTGAGTGAAAAAGGTTTTATATCAGTTTATGATAGTGGTCTCGAGTAACAGGGAATGTATTTTGCTTCATTATTTTGTAGGAAAAATGCCACCAGTACTGGCCTGCAGAGCGCTCAGCCAGATATCAGTATTTTGTGGTAGATCCAATGGCAGAGTACAACATGCCACAGTATATTCTGAGGGAATTCAAGGTTACAGATGCAAGGGTAAGTTAACATAGCATTACACTAGGTCACATAAGTTTAAAAGAAAATGTCAATTTATTTCTTTTCCTCTTTTTTTTTTTTTAATTTGCATTATTATTAGAAAAACCCTAGGGGTGTACTTTCTGCAAGCAATAAACAAAAAGCAGATAAAGTTATTATTAAATGAATGGGATCTTTGTGTAAGAACAATTGACTTCATTCAGATCTAACATCAGGGCAGCACAACTTTTCAAAGTTCTGAATAACTATTTGGACCGAAATACATTAGATGATTTGAGGACCACTTTCTCTTTTTTCCTCATTTCTCCCGTGATCATTTTTGGGGGCAATTTTTGTCACTTACAGCTGTAAATATGTTGTTTTGCACCACCCTCTAGGCTGAGTGAGTATGAAGGTTAATACATTGAGATTTAAAAACTGCAGAGCAAATAGCATTTGTAAGAAAAGCTTGACAAGCTTTGCACATTATAATTTGATTTTTGGCATAGCATATTTTCAGCACTCTCGTATATCTACAGAGTGGATACATGCAGCTGTGACCCTGACATCCTCATTTTCATACTGCATTTCTTATCTGAATTCCTGAGTCCAAAACTGAGCACTGATATAATATTAAATGTACATAAACTTTAAATATATATTTGGCATTTCTCAGACTTTTGATTTCTAACACTTCAGTCTGCATGGCAGGAAAAATTACTAACAGCTTCCATTTTTGTAAACACTGTAGAATGCTATTTGTTCAAGCAAAATAGCAGGATGTACTGTCCAGGAATAACATGAGTGATTACTCAGAGTTGCGAGTCAGCATCCAAAATATTAGACTTTCTCATAGTTAACTAGACTGCTGCTTTTAATGTTAACTTCAAGTAAAATCAGGTACTACTGACAATTAGCTAGACAGTATTGTCACTAACCAAGTCAGCACGTGAACATTTTAATTTGGCAAATGAGACTTAGGTGTGTGTTTTTGAAAAGAAACTGTAGACACACTGGATCTGATTTTCATTCTATTTGAAATCTAGTAAAGATCACATGACTTATAGTTTCTCTAACGTATTTGTGCTTAGCAAAAGTGCAAAAAACCAGGCTCCTAACATCAGTCCTTAACCACACCTGTAAACATAGACAGTCAAAGCCAATTTCAGTACAACTGTCCTGATAGCTTTCATAGGTCATGTCTTAAAAATCTGTTCCATCTCAAGCTGGAAAAGGTCTTACGTGACATAGTTCACCAAGCTCAGATCACAAAATAAAAATGATAACAAAAAGCCACAGATGGAGTTGAAGTGAAGTGTCTGCAAACAGTATATATTTCCAAAAAGTTCTTTCAAGAGTTTATAAAGAACTAGGATATTTATGAAAGTCTGGTTCATAATAAACTCTTGAAAGAACTTTTTCAAACCAGTAAAAAACCTGAATACCTTAATTTGCCAGAAATAGTTTTATTTGATCTGATATTAATACACCTGTTTTAAAAAGTGCCAAGCATACATGCACCTTGGCAGTCCTGTTGTGACATTTTACCATCACATATCATTGCTTCTCAAATTTTAAAAATCTCTTTACCTTGGTGGTCCAGATTTTGTTAAACAGCACACTGGCAAGCTCACAGGGCCATCTTAAATTTTCTAGATGTGCTGGGAAACTGTAGCTCCTTCCAAATTTACTGGAAGCGGTGAGGACTACTTACCAAAATGTACATTATAGTTTTCCTGTGGTTGAGCTTTTATGGCTGTCACACCCAGTAATTGAGACCATCTAAATAAATTGTACTCAAAGAGGAGTAAATGCTGGAGCAGTTGTAACCAGCCTCTCTCCCTCTTATCTCCAAACCCATCTGTAATGTTAGAATACCATCCCTGCTCTGGCAGGGATGGCCAAGCTGGCCAATTATTCCCCAGGGACAAGGAAAAAAGCACACTGCCTTTGTAGATGTCAGCAACAAGTTTCTGGTGTGGAACTCCCTGTTATTTCTGAAACTGAGCTGTGAATTGTTGTAAGGTGAAATTGACCTCTGTAACTGTTTCAATCTACTGCTTCTGACTGCTTTATACTCACTTTCTCTGTAAGCTCTGGAGGTCAATATGTTGGAGCAGTCTCATTTAAGGCTAAACTATTAGTGATGGCTGTAAGAGAGTATTATAAATTCTACAGCCTCATCAAAAGACAATTGAATATCCTTGTGAGGAGCAAGAAGAAATTCAAATGGTCAGCCAGTCAATAGGATGATACATTAAAAGCCCTCTGCTCCACGTAAGGATCTGAAAGTTCTGTATTTTGATAACTAACTGTGCAAACTGTCACAATATTTGAAAGTAAAGATTTTAATAAAATTTGGCATTTGTATTTGGACTGCTGTTGGCAAGCATGTCATTAAAAGAAAGCAGCACTGTTTATAATGTCAGTAGCAGAGGGAACTGTGTAAGAAATTGCAGATCAACTCCCAATATGCTTTAATGCTAGTCTAACATCAGACTAACTAACTTTACTTCTGTGCTCATTAAATAGCATTAAATAACAGAAGTTATTGCCATTAAAACTAAATCAGAACAGTGTTTACAGACTTGCACTGGATTATTGAGTTATTACGATCATGAAATATACCAATACCGTTGATTTAGACACACTTGAAAAACAAATATTTACCATCGAATCTATTTTGCACATAGAAATTTGTGGTCTTTCCAATGACAGCCTAGACTTACATAAAGTAGTGTCTTTCTTATCTTTTCTACTCCTAAAAAGTTACTGTTATTCTAGCGTAATTCCTGTCAGGGTCAGAAATTGCTGAAGAGCTTCCATTTCCTTAACCAGCATGTTGCAAGTGAGTCAGAGTTAAGGTTTTCTGTCTTCACTTCAGAAGTGTGGGAGGTTATTTTGGAGGGAGTCAACCTACTGTTTTGTCTTCTTGATTAATTAGTGTAATGTGCCTAAGGCTATCTGAAGGATGCAATTTCATTATGTCTTCCTGGGGGAAAATGGGATCACAGGGACCATTATGAGAGAAGTCTGCATTAACAAAATGCCATTTTGGTAGGAAATATTTAGTCCATTGTGTTGATGCCGACAAGAAATAAAACTGGGTAAACGTTTTCAAACAGATTTTTTTTTTTTAAGTGGGCAAAAACGTTCCACAGCAGTAGACTACCAAATTGTCACATTGATCTAGTGGGAGTATAAGAGAGAGTAAGTCAAAGAAATGTATGTGTGTCCTCTCATGGAGCAGTGACTGGCACACACATCCATTTTCTGTTTTCCTTACTCATCTGAGACATGGGAGGCAAAAACCCACGGTACCAGAGGAAACATAAAAGCAAAGTATTGTTTTTTCCTTTGGTTATTTTAAAAATCACTTCTATTTCATTTCAAAGGTCTGTAATAGCTGAGTGCTTGTGGTAGAGTTAAAAAAAAAAAGAAGATCGTTCTTGCCTCCAGCATAACTTGTTGCTTTTTGGGGGGATCTCCTATAATCATTTCAATTCTTCATGAGTTTCACTTAGTAGAAGACCATTTTGAAGACATGGCAGAGTGGGTGCTTAGGAAAGAACATGTCCAGCGGCACTAGTTCACATCAGTAGCTCATGTGCCCATGCTTTTATGCTCATGCTTTTAAAGATTTCAGCTGTGCAGTTTGACAGCATCAAAATCATCAAGAACAATGTTTGAAAATTCAGAACAAATTTACTTCATCCACTTGTATTGTATTTTTTCTATTTATGTGTCCTAACTGTTTACACATTAAATAGGCATACAGCAGAAATTGGCGTATAATACTTCCAGTGGCTTCATTATAAAAATAACCATGCTGCAGTATTCTGCAGTTTTAAGCAATCCTGTTAGCATTCCCAACCAAAGGGAATTAATTAGCAGCTTCAGCCAACTTGTTTTGAGAGAGGAAGCTCTTCTTCTCAATTTTTGAAGCTGTTAGTGAATGAAATTACAGTTGTTGAAGAGAAGTTTATGGTTTGTTAAGCAACTGGCTTGTCTTGACCCATCTTCTTCCAGGCAAATGTCCACCTCATAGAAAGCACCATACTATTAAAGATATCATCTGTAAAGGCGTCAATGACTAAACGAGTCTTGTCAGTGAAGATATTCCTGCCATGCAGTAGATTAGCATATCTAGGAAATGGAGAGTCAGATTGGATGGCCTTATTCTACCTGCTCTGTATTTAAAGGAATTTGCAGTCTGCAGGATTCAAAACATAACTTACCAAAAAAATTGTATAACCTGGTGAAGTTGTTACATCTTTAGCCTCAGACACACTTTTTACACAGGCAGAATGTCAGACAACTCTCCTATCCAGTGCAGAAGGGAATCTATGCAATGTTGTTAATGAAACTGCACTTCTGGGCCAATGTGTCCAAAAGCACCAGCCAGTATTGCAACTGAAAGAGTCTTCATAAACATGATCTTAGCCATTTCCCACCTCCTCTCAATGTCCTTGTTTTGTGATTGTCTTTCTGGTTGTTGGCTGACTGACTTCTAGCCGCTGGAACATGCTTTTGGAATACATTATTTGTGTCTTTTGTTAAAGGATGGCCAGTCCCGAACAGTGAGGCAGTTCCAGTTCACCGACTGGCCAGAACAAGGAGTGCCAAAGTCTGGAGAAGGATTTATTGACTTCATAGGCCAAGTGCATAAAACAAAAGAGCAGTTTGGTCAGGATGGACCAATTTCTGTTCATTGCAGGTAAGTAAACAAAGCCTCAAAACAACTCATATGCAGATTTGTTTTTTTCTAAAGTTGATTGCTGATTGCAAGGAAGGTGTATATGTAAATGGAATTTCATAGGTGAACTATAAGAAAATGTAATCAAATAGATGTAAAAAGGAACACATAGGACTGCTTTATGAAACGGGATCTGTTCTGTGACATCCCCTTTAGACAGAAGAGGTTCTGAAATATGTGGAAGCACGTAATTTTTTATTCACTTAAAAATGTCTCTAATGCAGGGTAAAAACAATATGGTTAATGCTACACACAGTGGTACAGAGAGCCTTATCACAGGCTGCTATATCTGATTTTTTTTTCCACTAGTAATTAAAATTGAGGCTGTTACATTGGTGGGAATTATTAGCTGTAAACAAGCTAGTTACACCTCAGTAGCACATTAGTAGCAATCAAGATGAGACAAATAAAATGATAGCTATCTCGAGAAAGGGAATGGAATAGAAAGCAGTGTTTAGAAACTTTGCCTGTCAAAAAATCATTGAGGTTTCGATTGGTGAGTTCTAACTTCAGAATGTAATGCCCATTTTTTAATGTGATGACTTCCCTCAATTCCTTTACAATTGATATGCAGATGAAAACAGCTTGCAGGGTGTGTAGGAATAATCCAGGGTGGTCTTTTTTAATATTCCTGTATTTTGTATTTATTTTTCTCTACAGTATTCTGAAGTCTATAGCAGATGGCCAAAAATAATATCTTTATCTTTTATCTCTTATTTAATAAATTGTTTTCTATAAGTTCCATTAGGATTTTAGATACTCATTTTTGCAACATCATTAAATAATTTTTTGGTGGATGAAATGTCATTATTTATATAACAGAGATACAAAATACTGATACAGGTTCCAAGTCCTTCCTGCAAGCCAAGTAATGCCCCAATACTAGCATGAAGACAAAACGAACAAGTTTACTAGAGCATATGAATGTACAGAGGGAGAGAGATTCTTGTCCTTCCAAAGCCAGGAGCAACCAGAAGTTGTTAAAACACCAGTGTGTTTTAACAGAGTTCCTTATGCTCCCCTAATCTGAAAGACTGGCAAAATAAATGTATTGGACTACTTGAATCCTACTTTTTTTGTGTGCCTAAAAATTTTTGTGGCCTGCTAAGGAGAACAGCATTGCAGAGCAATGTTTGGGATTCATTTTGCAAGGGAAAATGAAGGACAACCGTGATAAGAACAAGTCTTATTCTTCCTGACATTAATGAGTCTTGAGAGCAGAGGAGTATTAAGCAATATTCATGCCTTTATGTAGACATACATAACAAAGCAAAGCGATGGTATTCTTCTAAGTTCTTTGTACCATGCAAACTTGTCCACTTGTGACTGCAATGAAATACTGCTTGCAGTAGGTTATGCATCCCTTCCAAATGGTTGTGATCTTTCAAGCTGAAATTATGGAGATTTCTACCATTGACTTTGGTAGAAACAAAGTCAAATCTAGTATAATTCATCACGGTTTGGTCTTTAAATGTCTTATCATCATTGTAACAACAATCTAGAGATTGGTAATGCTAATCATAACTATCAATGTTAGTCAACTTACGTGAATAGGAAATGTCCCTAGCAAATTAGTAAGTTTATTTGTTTCTTTCAGGAAGCGCAAGATCCTGGGTACCTGCACTTTCTAGTGTTTGTGGAATTATTGTAATAATGCTTCCAGTTTGTACCATGATGAGTTTTTAAGGATTTCTCTTGTACAGAGAAATTCTTCAAATGACAAACTCCCCTAGTGCCACTTCTCTGTGGTTTCCTTCCCAGTATACACATTTTTCACAAGTTTGCTTTGTCTGTTACATAGTAACCCCTGCCACCCACAATTTTAAAATGTTCTCCTTCTGTGGCTTTTTTACAGAGTGTGTTACAATTTAAAAATTTCCAGCCTCATCAGGAAGTTAATTAAAACATAGTTAAAAGAGCAAAAGGGCTGTTCACCTTGAAGCAGAATTTTCACTTCAACCAATTTTAAATATTTATAGTCTTGTTATTCCAGCTTTTAGCTGGAGACTGAGGAAGACCACCCTTTCCCAGCATGCATTCAAGATGTATTTTTAACAACAAACTCTTCTCTCTTAAAAAAACATCAGTACTTCCTCATGGCTCATTAAAGCATCCTAACTTCAGTTTCTAACTGTGTAAACTTCAGTGGCTCATACTACATCATGAAGTAGTGCCTTTACCATTTATTGAATTCAGGATTCTTTAAAACCTATGTTGCATTGCTTCATTAAATGTCTTGGTAGAACTCAGTTTGCTCTTTGGCTTGCATTAAAAGAAAGTAGCTGATCATTAAAATGTTACTAGTACTTATGTGGACTTCCATCACTCTTCAGAAATCCTAAGTATCTTCTAATAGGAATTGATACAATGTTAAAATATGCTTGCCACTTTCAGAGAACAGGATCGGTTTCCTACAGACTTTAGCAAAATACTACACTTGATAGCTAGTTAGGATTTGCAAGCATTGAGATCTTTCTGTCTTCATCATTAAGTAGCTTCTCTAGATACTTTTTCATTTCTTAGGAACACAAGGCAACAAATTAATTCCCTCCTTTTGCTGTGTTAAAGAGTTCTGAATAGTTTTTTAAAGTAATAAAGATTTGACTAATGTATGAGGCTGGAGGTCCTCACACATATTTAGAAAATCATACGTTTTTGTTGCATATCTTTAAATGGTTGAGCAGGAGCAAGGAGGATGGAAAATAGTAATCTGCCTTCACTCTGCTGGTCACTTTCTGGGCTATTTGGTTTAGATCACATTGTCGTCAGCTCTATAAAGTCCAAGCAGGTTCCAGTGCTATTTTTCCAGGATTTTTTCAGCATGTTTCTTAAACAGTAGCTTTCTAATTTACCTCATCAGGGAAAGGAGACTTTACACTCCCGTTGCTCTAGATGACCAGGACCGTTGTCATCACATATAGGTAAACCAGCACTGAGAGCATGATATTTTGTCAAGTTGTGTCTCAGTTGTCCTTTGGCTTCAGCTCTCCAAAGGCACATAGGTTATGCAAAATTGCTAAATCCAATCACATATATTTAATAGCCCTAGCAGTGCACTGATCGAGACCAAACACTAAAATACCATCATACAAGTTGGACATTCAATTTCCACACTAGTGTCATGAATTCACTGGATCTCTGTCATAGTCCGTATCAACGTTCAGAGTTCTTCAGTCTTCCCTGCTGTTCATGTTCTTCCACTCTCCTGTCTACTGAATAGGTGTCATAGATCTCCAGCTTCCCAAGTCTGTCTGACTGGAGAAAACCTTGTGAAATATTAGTATCAACAGTGAGATGATGGGGTGTTTAATTTCCACCTATACAAGTTCAGACTTGGAAAATCTTTTTTTCTGTGTAGTTACCTGTTTCTTTGTCCAAGAGTCATCCTCATGAATAAGTGATTGTTTAATTTTAATAACTGACAACTATTGTCTTTATTGATTACAGGAATTTCTATCACTTCTTGGGGGTTTTAGCTAGTAACAGAAACCCAACACAGAACAGAGAGCAAACAAGCCATATATTGAAAGAAGACAATTCAGACCGATGTAGACAGACATGGTATACATATATCAGTATTGGAAAGCTAAAGATGCAGACTGCCAGACTTGACTAAAGCTGTGTCTCAAGGTTTTTGTGTATCCGTTATTTAAATTGTAGTGTTTATGAACAATTTTGGCTTAAGTAGTTGCCAAGCCACTCTCCATGATATTTGAAAAGTCGTGGCAGTCAGATGAAGCCCCTGGTGACTGGCAAAAGGGAAACATTGCACCCATTTTTAAAAAGGGTAGAAAGGAGGACCCTGGGAACTACTGACCTGTCAGCCTCACCTCTGTGCCTGGGAAGGTCCTGGAACAGATCCTCCTAGAAGCTATGCTAAGGCACATGGAGGACAGGAAGGGGGTTCGAGACAGCCAGCTTGGCTTCACCAAGGGCAAGTCCTGCCTGACCAACTTAATGGCCTTCTATGATGGAGTGACTACATCAGTGGACAAGGGAAGAGCTATGGGTGTCATCTATCTGGACTTCTGTAAGGCCTTTGACACGGTCCCCCACAACATCCTTCTCTCAATTGGAGAGACAGATTTGATGGATGGTGGATGAGGAATTAGTTGGTTGGCCGCATCCAGAGGGTAGTGGTCAATGGCTCAATGTCCAAATGAAGATCAGTGACAAGTGGTGTCCCTCAGGGGTCCATATTGGGACCAGTACTGTTTAATATCTTCATCAATAACATAGACAGTGGGATCAAATGCACCCTCAGCAAGTTTGCAGACTACACGAAGCTGAATGGTGCGGTTGACACGCCTGAGGGGCGGGATGCCATTCAGAGGGACCTGGACAAGCTCAAGAAGTGGGCTTGTGTGAACCTCTTGAGGTTCAACAAGGCCAAGTGCACGGTCCATCACCTGGGTTGGGGCAACCCCCAGTATCAATACAGGCTGGAAGATGAAAGGATTGAGAGCAGCCCTGCAGAGAAGGACTTGGGGGTTCTTGTGGATGAAAAGCTGGACAGGAGCTGGCAATGTGCACTCGCAGCCCAGAAGGCCAACCGTATCTTGGGCTGCATCAAAAAGAGTGTGGCCCGCAGGTCAAGGGAGGTGATTCTGCCCCTCTACTCCACTCTGGTGAGACCCCACCTAGAGTACTGCATCCAGCTCTGGAGTCCTCAGTACAGGAAAGACATGGACCTGTTGGAGCGAGTCCAGAGGAGGGCCACAAAAATGATCGGAGGGCTGGAACACCTCTCCTATGAGGAAAGGCTGAGAGAGTTGGGGTTGTTCAGCCTGGAGAAGAGAAGGCTGCGGGGAGACCTTATAGCAGCCTTTCAGTACTTAAAGGGGGCTTTAAGAAAGATGGGGACAAATATTTTAGCAGGGCCTGTTGTGACAGGACAAGGGGTAATGGTTTTAAACTAAAAGAAGGTAGATTCAGACTAGATATAGGGAAGAATTTTTTTACAATGAGGGTGGTGAAACACTGGCACAGGTACGCCAGAGAGGTGGTAGATGCCCCATCCCTGGAAACATTCAAGGTCAGGTTGGATGGGGCTCTGAGCAACCTGATCTAGTTGTCCTTGCAGGGAGTTTGGACTAGATCACCTTTAAAGGTCCCTTCCAACTCAAACTATTATATGATTCTCTGATTCTATGTATTTCAATATTAATTGAAAATCCACTAACTCAAAGTAGAAGGTAAACTAGCACACTGAAGATGTGCAAAACAGGGAACATATGTAAATGAGCTAAAGTAAAGAAAGCAGTAAAATACCTTTTGGCATCTTTTTCTCTTGTCAATTCCAGCATAGGTCACTGGCAACAAACGTTCTCATTTTCCTTCACCATGCACTGATTACTGTATATTTGGACGAACAAACCAAGTCACTTTGCAATGAAGACTGGAGAGTCAGGAAGTACTTAGTAGCATGTGAAGTTTGCTTGAGTGCAATTATTCTCCCGAATGCAATGTGGTAGTTTGCTGTGGAATTTTGCTTAGTGAGCCTTTCCCCATGTAGAAATCTGTACACATATGGTGTGTTGTAACCACAGATAATTTGTAAGCCAAGTCTTTTAGCATTAACTGTCAATTAACATTCCCTTTTTCCTTTCTTTTTTTTTCTTCTATTGCAACAGTGCGGGTGTTGGAAGGACTGGAGTATTCATAACCCTGAGTATTGTGTTAGAAAGAATGAGATATGAAGGTGTTGTAGATATCTTCCAGACTGTCAAAATGTTAAGGACGCAGCGGCCAGCCATGGTACAGACAGAGGTGAGCAAAACAGTATTCATATACAATGGTGATGGAAAAGAAGGGGTATTTCCGCAGCCAAAAATGCACAGATAGAGACTGTATAAAATGTGCTTACATTTATCTCTTAAGTCATATAGGGACTATATGACTACAGTGTAAAATCTGCCATAAAGGTACTGGAAGGACTAGTTGCTGTTACAGCAGTAGATACTGCAGGCTGGGGAAGAAAAAAATCATTTCAGTAATGGATCCTAAATTATGGAGGTTGAGGAATACCATTTTCCAAGAAGCATTACCCATTTTTATTTAAACCTTTTTTTCCTGGCAGAAACGTGTGGTAATAAAGAAGGAGGCAAATTGTTTCTGCAGGTGGATCCACTGATATTTTGTTCCGGCAGCAAAGTGTTGTTCATGGCTTCAGACTGACACAGTATTATTTTCATGGTTTTCTTGACCTTGTGTCACCAAGCAAGTGGTCGTTTGGCCTGAAAATCATAATGGTAAATTCAGTGTTCAGAAAAACTACAGTGTAAATAATTTCTGTGCTAGCAAGAGTGCCATAGAGAAATAAGGGAAGGGATAAGCAGTATCAACTCATTTCCTGGACCTGGATGCTTGGAACTGTGTCACATCATAAAGAATACTTAAACATTTTCAGTTGTGCTTAATTTCTACTTAAATTTCTGAACAGGAGACTTGAACTAAGCCAGAGCCAATAGGTTAGGAGAACCAAGCAAAAGGGCAATAGAAGGGAAACATTTTAGGTCATACATTTTTTTAGTATAATTTGATTGACACTGGCCTTTAAATGACAGTCTGTGAAATTTAACTTGGTTCCCCAGAGTTTGCCATTTTCCACAAGAAAATTAAACTTGTTCAATAAAAGCTGGAGAGTCTTATTTTTAAGAAGACAACTTCATAAAAACTTATATGAAAAATAAAGATACTTATTTTTAATCTTGTCAGTTAGCCAAGTAAATCACTGTGACCAAACTGAAGAGTTAATTCCATTTCTTTTCCATTACCATCATTCTTCTGGATAAGCAAAATGAAAAATGACTGCTTTCTGTTATTCTGGGTCCAAGAAATAACTACAGTATACAGAAAAACTATGCTTCTTGGAGCCTACCTGACAAACACAGAGTTCAGCTATGCAATATATTCTCCCTCCTCCTACTTTGACTTATTTCTGTATGCTACCCTTCATTCCCCGCTGCTGAAAGTAGAAGTGTTGTGTACTCATTTTTTTCAGGATTCTGTGGAAAACAAATCTCTCATTCAGTAGTATAAGCTGCCAGGAAATATAATCCTTATTCAACAAAGCACTTGAACTCCATGTGGACCACACATACATTTAAAATTTACGCATATGTCTAATTCATTCTCCCACTGTTCCAACAGGAAGCAGAAAAGAACTATTAGTGATCACGCCACTACATTGAAGCAAATATCTGATGAGTTTCCTGGTCTCCAAAAGAATTGTAATTGTGATATTAACAAGTATGACCCATGTGGAGTTACCACATAGCACTGTCAGATAAATAAGCAGACCTTCTTGATATTTTGGATGGCTTTCAGAAGCTATTTCTTTTCTCTTTTTTCTTTTTCTTTTTTAACATTTAAACCCTGAGTGGCAGTTGCAAATGAGCGCACAGACATGCCATTTTAGTATAAGTGTGCAATATTACATAAATGTGCGAAAGGACTGCTGTGTGGGGGTGAGAATAACATGAAATGCCAAATGTTGGATTCACCAGAGGTATAAGCAGATCCCTCACCACACTGAATTTTTCTCCGTTTCCAGGTGTAGGTTGAAATGCAATCTGTTTCATGTTAATGAGGTACTTTCGCTGTGTATTTCTCTCTTAGGCCCTTTTCTTGCCACAGGCTAAGATATCTTCACATCTTCATCAAAGCCTATATTACTGAAAGGTTGGAATTCCCTTTGCTTCCTTAACAGGATTTTTAACCTGGTGGTTTTCCATACAGCATTCCATATTAAGGCTGCGGTGCATTTTGTCACTTAGTATGACAAAGTGACAGCTATTTGCTATAGAGTTAATTGGATATTTAGCTACTTATTTTCAAATACATGGAGGAAAAGCATCTTAGCATGCTCCCATAAGAAGAAAGCTTTATGCTGATGTTACATTAATCCAGAATAACAAATGGTCAATAGGTGGGTATATAGTCCCTGCACAAAGAGAAGCTGCGTTCTGTGGAAAATATTACTGCATTAAATGAGTGTTTATCTTCATCTATTGTAACTCAGACTGGTTTTCTGTTGATGTCAGTAAGAGAATATTGCTGAACTGCAGATGCATCTGTGGTATATTTGTCTGTAGCCACAAAGTATTCACTGTTAGTTGAAAGAAAATAGAAACCAACCAACAAGCTGGCTTTTTGATGCTTTTGTTTTCTATCTTTCTTTCTCCAGGATCAATACCAGTTCTGCTATCGAGCCGCACTGGAATATCTGGGCAGCTTTGATCACTATGCAACATAAAAACCCATCGTGGATTTTTATTGCAGGCCCTTTAAGATCCAGAGCCGCTTCTGAGCCATATGATGTGCTTTAGAAGTACTTCTTAACTCTTAGCTAAGGAGCGATTATTGGGGATATATAAAATAAAAAAAAACAAACAAACAAAAATAATGGGGATATATAAAACAAAAACAACAACAACAACAAAACCTATTCCATGTGGACCAAGAATTCACAGTTTAATAACCTAACCATAATAAAAGAATCCTGACCACTGAGGCGTCTGAAGGATCTCATTTACAGATACCTCAAGGGTTCGACATTGGTTGAAGTTAAAGGGAAGAGGAAATTAATCAGAAAGAATGATCATCTTGTTCAGGATTGCATGCTTTTGCAAAGAGGAATTTTGAGAGAACTGCAGTTCAGTTCAAGATGTTTGTTAAAAGTTTGGGTCCTGGCTTCTCAAACAAAGCAGACTCTTTACTTCAACATCACCCCTTCCCATTATACTGCTCATCATAACACTTTAGGGAAAATGTGGGAATGTTTAAAAAGAAAGTCCTTGATTTAGTTTTTTAGTATTGTAAAGATACTGCTGACCTGTGCTTCATTTTTAACTGTGTAAACTTTTTCCTTTTTTTAACAAGAGTTTGTCATTCAATGAAGTGAATTAAAGAAAAGGTTGCATAACTGTTAATCTTTTTGTTTAAAAACTGTAGATTTTTTTTAAGCTCTAGAACTGTTATCTGTAATATCGTGCTGTAGAAATAACTGTTAAATAATTTGAAAATTTGCACATTTTTGTGCAGTCCTATATTTATCTACAGTACCACATTCTTGTTAGATATTACTTTTACAGTTTTGTTTGTTTTATTTTTCTTTAAGAAAATACTCATTGTAATCAGTTAAATCAAAATGGGGCTTTTTGGTTTCTTTTGGAATCAACAGGGAGGCGCAAAGTATAAAGATGCTGCTAACACACACACACACACATGCACACATATGCACATGCACACCCACACCTTCTCTCTTTCTATATATGTAAGTATATGTAAGTATTACTGTCTACCCCCTTCTCTAACTCTCTGTATAGTTACAGAGGTACAGATAGGTAGATATTCACACACATAAACATATCAATTCTTCTATACCTGGATTTATCAAAGCATTGGGAAAGTTTTTCAGCATACTACAATTATATTAAAATACTATTTGATCATCTCTGCATTTCCAAGGTCCATAAACTTCTGTTTCAAAGGGAAGTGAGGAATGCACATCATTGATATTTGAATGTCATCTCCATCTCAAGTAATATTTCTATCCACATTACCACTTGAACACACACACATACACACACATGCACACACACACACACACACACAGAGTATGTGATTTAGGCTTCCAGTGAAGTTCAATATTTGTAACACTATAGTGCAATAAGAAATCATATTATTAAATGTAGGAGGTGTGCATGTGGGAAAGGTCAGTGCATATCCCTTTAGGAGGGGAGAATGTTGTAATATACTAGGTATTAAGATGTTTTAAAATTGTATTCAATAGTATACTGTCTATAGTGTGCGCTATATAATTTACATTTATCGTATGTAACAGGGCAAAGCCAAACACACATTGCTCTGTGAAATCAAACGTTTTGTGGCATACAGCATTGTTTGGGGATGCTGGGTTTTATTTTAATTTTACATTTAGAGTGCCTTATATTTGATGCCTATTTTCAATAGCATTTCTTTAAGTTAGCCTTCATTTGTATTTAGTTCAGTTTGTTCATATCTCTGTTATTCTTTTCAAGCATTTTAATACATGTATCAAAAAATTTTGAAAAATATGCATTTCCAGTTTCTAATCAAGTATGGATGGTAATAAATGATAACCCAAAACACTTAGGTAGTCAAGGACCTTTATCTTTCCATATTTCAAATAACACACCAGCCCACAAATTAAAAATCTATTTCTCGTTGGCTTTTCAAACCCACTGTGTCACTGGTTATAGTGTTATCATTGCAGGTATGTAGCAGTGCACTAGCAGTAGTTGACATTAGCAGTGCTCATGCATCTTTTTTTTTTTAATTTTGGGCCAAGTCCTGCTCATTCACTTGTGTCAACAGATTGTTAAAGTCAAACCATTGCTTTCAGTGGGAGGGTTCATGTCAGGCTAGCAAGACTGAGCCCACAGGTTATATTTGAGAATGACACTAAATTTTCTTCCAGGGAACAAAGAAAATTCTGTAAACAGCACAAAGTACTTTTTGAGACTCTTATTAGGATGCCATTTACATTGACCCTGGTTTCCATCATGCCTTCTGCCATTGTCAGTACATGAGTGTTAAAGGAATTCTTTCTTTGGGGTTTCAAATAGGAGCATTGGTATTGCTTGTCAATGTGACCTCAACTTTTTTTATTCTTCTTCCACTTTTCCCAATACTAGCAGAAAGAAAAATATGAAAGACCAAACTCTAGCAAGCATTGTATCTGAGCACTTTTGTAAAGAAAAAAAAAAAAAAAAACCAAAAAAAAAACCCAAAACAAAAATATAAATATATATATATGGAATAGAAGTATTATAGAAGGCTACCTCAGAATGAGATTCTATAACTTACATCTGAACCAGAGAAGAATGTGCACTATGTTTCTTTTTCTTCTTCTTTCTTGATTTGTATTTTAAAGTAATTATTGAAGTGTCAGGTTATGTGATGTGGTCGTGTTCTTCAACTCAAATGTAGAGGATCAGAAAAACACAATAATCACAAAAGCATCATTTTGGAAACATAGACTAGGGAAGATTCTTGCACACTGGATCTTTAAAAGGATCAGAGCATTCTCCCTAGCAGAGTGTCTTGCAAGCTGCAAAGAAAATGAGGGAATAAAAAAAAAAAAAAAGCAGAGTCAATTTGAGAGGAAAACTGTTGTACAACTAAATATTCCCTTTAGGTTTTATGTTTCTTAAGATAACTGTTAGCATCATTGATGTGCATTCCACTTTCTGTATTCTTATATGTAGTCATTCTACAGTTAATTTAAATTGTGAGCATCTTTGTCTACATACATCATACATTTCCAAGCTTAAAATTGGTTGCATCAGCATAACCAGTACGGTGCTATTATTTACATTTATATGTGTAGTTATGTCTAATTTTGTAATTAGTTGCAATGGGGCAAACCCCCACAAAATATATAAAAATGATTTATACAAAAGTTTAATTTAGCTCTTTTTTTAAAAATTATTTGAGTGGTTAGATAGTGGAGAGGATGGCTGGGGGAAGGAGTCGCCCTCTAGGGAGATTTGCACTTTCTATATATACCTTTGTACTATGCACTGCCCTATTGATTCTACACCCAATAATGTTATAACTTGAACCCATCTGTAAGAAACTGCTTATAAAATCCACTTGTGTGTATTTAAATGACACAGAACATGTAAAAAGGAAAAAAAAAATGTTTGCAATGACTAAAAAAAAATGCAACTGCTTTTTTTCCTTTTATTCTCTCCTGTTTATTTTTCTTTTTTTAATTTTATTTTCCTTTTTTTCTTTTTTTTTTTCTTTTTTTTTTTCTTGGTGCCCTGATACTCCACAGATATCAGAAGGCTGCAGGTCTCATCATAACCATCTGTTATGTGGCTTTGCCATTCAAGCTTGGAGTGTCTTTACAAAGATAATTAAAAAATTGTGTTCTTTGCTCTCGTTTTGGATGCATAGACTGAAAAAAATTTAAAAAATTACCTTGTAAAATGGCTTGTTAAAAAAGATACAATTACCTCTAATTAGTAGTATGCGTAAATGTTTTACAGAATGAAAGGCGTGCTTTTTATTTTCTTACTTCGTTACATTGGTGGCGAAAGAAAGTCTGTATGAAAATCAGTTCTTTGCTGACACAAGTTCCATTTGTTACAAATGAATTCTAATAAAATGTCAGTGTTATGCAGCCCTGGTCTTCTTTCTTAAGCAGTACTTTTGAAACCAAAACTTGTTTGGTCCCTTGTCATGATAAAGGAGTTTAATTGGAACTACAAAGCAGTCATTAATCTTCTTAACTAGCAGCTGGACAGTGGAAAATGCATTCTTAGGTTAGCAAATATATATCATCTTCAGCCACAAATTTTGAGCCAGTATAGGCAAACTCTTTGGCATAAATTCCCACAGCTTCATGAATTTAATTTAAATTATCACACTTTACATGCCTCAGGAGTTCCCCTTTGTGCTTTAGAAATGTATCATTACACTGAGAAAATAAACTTCTGTCCATTCATCGGTGCAACCCAAAGAGGGCAAAATATCCACATATTTGGGACGAATTGTGAATTTTTCAGTCGTGCGGATTTGGCAGGTTCTGGAGTAAATTCAAAGTCACTGGTCAGAATTCAGTTACTGAAATTGTGGCAAGCAGTCATGACAGGTTTTTGACTCATTTCTGCTCTGCACTGCATGTGCAGCGAGTGCAGACGTGGGTCTGTGAAGCTGCTATCCAAGTGTTTTCAAACAGTTTGAAAAAGTTTTAGATGAATATGCCAAGTGTATTGAGGCAAGGCATGGCATGGCCATCTAGTCAAGGAAAAAAAAAAAAGAGTCCTGCTCTGTTTGCTTGTTTTGAAAGAAGGCAGGTTCTGTCTCCAAGATTGCTTTGTTAGTAAGGAAACACAGTCTATTAGCAATTAGTATTAAGTGCGTGTTAATAAAGAATTCCCTGTGCTGGAAGGATGTGCAAAGACATTAACATTAAACTGATTTCTAAGAACTTGTATTGTTCTTAGCCTAATTTCCACACTAAGTTGGTGATAATAGTGTAAATGTGAAGCCTTGGTATTCTTACAGTCTTATTAATGTTTTTCCACTGACTTCTGTGGATTTTACAATTTCTGCTTTGCAGGCTGCCTTTGGCTTGAACCTTTTTTTCCGTAGTCTGTGCAAGGTGGTTTAAAGCTATGTTATGTAAGGGTTTCTTTAACTATCTGAGTGGCTTTAGATGGTGCCCTTTAATGTCAGCATTGACTTCTCTGGATTTTCCTGTTCTGTGTCTCTAGCATGGGCCAAAATAAAGTGTGAAAATGAATACTGACAAAAAGATTTGGCTATGTATGGGTTAATACATTTTAAGCTAATGGGTTTTAACAAGACTAGTCCTAATTCATGCTTCCTTCACACAGAAAGAAATATTTTTATGTCATGTACTTTGAGATCATTAAAGTTAAGAAATGCTGTTGAGATATGAAATTAACCCATCTTAAAGCAAAACAATAGCTATAGACTTTCAAACACAGTAACATTTGCATCTTTTCAATATGATGCAAACACTTGGGACCAGATTCCCCCAATCTTTGGTGTCCTTTCACTCTGGTATCTCTGAAAATGAGACAGTTGGTCCTGATTCTAAAGCAAGAGAGGATTTCCATCTGTGGTTTGTATTTCTTTCCCACTGCCCGCTTCTCCCAGTGAGCTAGGACAAAAGTGAGCTGCTGGTAAAGGTATAAACAAAGTATTGAAAAAGTACCGATAAGCAATATGTAGAAAGAAATTGTTCACTAACCAAAGTGTCCAGAACAGGTCAGTACCCAACAGATCAGTACCCAATGAAACCTAAAGAACAGTATAGCCATCACTGGTCAAGAAAGGGACAGAAAGATGTTCACAGAAATTGCTGAGTCATTTTTGCTTCAGATGTGAACATGAGCTTTTTTTTTTCCCCTCTTAACCAGCTTTATAAGCAGAATGATCTTTAATTACTTTTCACGGACTTTGGAATTTTGAGGAAAATAACCAGCAAATTTGCTGATATGTAAGCCAACCTACCAGTGATAAATGACTTCCTCTTCCATAAAACTTGACATGAAAAAAAATACATATCTTGCCTGTGGAGTTGCTGAATTCTATGAAATAGCCTTGCATTTTGAAACCTTGAAATTTAACATCTTCAGACACTCAAACTTCAACAATAGCACTGGATCAAGTTGGCAAATATGTCCACAGAAGGTACCAAATGGTATCAATATTACTTGTACTGT
The DNA here is from genome assembly GCF_035582795.1 of Mycteria americana. Lineage (NCBI taxonomy): Eukaryota > Metazoa > Chordata > Aves > Ciconiiformes > Ciconiidae > Mycteria > Mycteria americana. Next base: position 25,076,173 of record NC_134396.1, on the reverse strand, counting down.
CATAGAATCTTTTTAGAGCAGTTTCAGAAGTGTGAAATAATGGTGCTTTTTTTCATTCTGTCACTGTGCATGGGGAAATGAAGCACTGATGGGGTATGAGGCTAGGTACCTCGAGCAAATTTTTATTTTAAGACCTGTGGCAATTTTTTTTAATTCTATTTTGTTTTGTTTTGTTTTTATTCTATTCTATTTTTATTTGTTTATTTGATTTTATTCTATTTTATTTTGTTTTATTTTTAAGGAGGGAATATTAATGCTGTGTTACTGACTGCAACTATTTGGAAAGTGATTTAATTCAAAAACTGAAGATTTGAATAATATAGTTTTACTGATATTCAAGAGAGAGTATTTTCTCTTTACACTGTCCTGTGTGTTTTAAACAAGCTGGTTCTGTCCTCCAATTCTGCTTATGAAGGGTACCATAGTAGGAAGCAGAATATTTTTCTATCACTAATGCAGTGAGTCAAGATTGGAGGAAACATCTGCCAACTAGCTCTCAGAGGAAAGCAGAATGATAACCTGCAAATGAGACATTGTAGTGAGTAGAGATCATTTTGCATCTAGACTATAAATAGGATGCTTTTGAACCCAAAATGCATTCAGCTTGCTTCTGTCAGCAGAAGTCTGTATTATTGTAGCAGGAACAAGCAAACAACCTTTCTTTGCCAATAAAAGTTCATTATATATTCAACAGCTTTATTGGATCTGGAATGTAAATCTTTAAAGTCAAAACTGCCTGGAAATGCCTTTCCTTCTCTCATACATAAAAACGAGAGAACAGAATATAAGATTTTCTTCACTGGAAGAAATTATTTGAAACTACATGAGGATTACTATACTTCCGGTCTTCAAAAATCCAGTTTGCTCTTGAAATCTGGTAGGTTATAAAGGACTTGAATGAGCCCAGTGTTCTACTGAGGTAGTCACTTTACAAACACACAGCAAGTTCTCATCCATACAGCAAAAGAAACATCTTCGAAAGGCTGTAGGTGGCATTTCCAAGTTCATGAGGCAAATAGGTGTCATCACTGACGCTGAAGCCAAGCCAACCAGCTAGCACTGACACTACAAGGCATCTTGTTCAGACACCGTGGTAATTCAAAGTAAGCACACAAAAACCTGCAAGAATCAGTGACTAATGCTGAGTACCCAGTAACCCGCTGAACACAGATCTGGCAAAGCAGCCGTCTTTCACTGACAACAGTAAAACCATGTACTTCTGTTCCATATACATAAAATGTTTGTCAAGTTAATACAACATCCTCTCAATAGTCCACACTTCCAAAGAATATTTTGCAAACATTTCACACATTCACGCCTTCTCTTTGAACTCCTTTTGTTCCATTTCCTCTGTAAAAGTTTGCTATTCCCTTTTCATCAAATGCTTATACTTGTTCTTTGACTGTTTCCTTTAGATCTTAGTCCCTGACAGTTTTAGAGAATTGGTACCCAATGTAAATTACCATGCAGAAAACTGGAATGACAGAGTAAGACCCAACCCTATGTACTCAGCCTAGAGGGAGCAATATATTCAGCTACAAAATCATTCTTAACCATTGCAGAATGTGGCTGCAGAATAGCTCTTACGCAATGAGTAGGCAACAGAGCAGCCTTCCAGCATGGTGAAGTAGAGCTCTCTCTTGGATAAAGAAGAGGAAGAATGTGGACTCCTATTTAGCTTTAATATAGGTATAGGAAATAACATAATATTTCAAGTGGTATTTTGGGGTGGTTTGAATTTGGGTAGTTGTGTTTTGGGTTTTTTCTTTTTTTTTTTTTTTTTTGTAAAAGGCACTATTTGTTTTTATTGAAAATCAATACTAATAAGGAGTGTTTATTTTTATTGTACTGGTTTTGGCAGGGATGGAGTTTATTTTCTTCATAGCAGCTCTTATGGTGCTATGTTTTAGATTTGAGACCCAAACAGTGTTGATAACACACCAATTTTTTTGGTTATGGGTGAGCAGTACTTACACGGTGTCAAGGCCTTTTCTGTTTCTCACTTTGCCCCACCAGCGAGGAGGCTGGGGGTGCACAAGAAGTTGGGAGGGGACATGGCTGGGAGAGCTGACCCCAACTGACCAAAGCAATATTCCATACCATATGATGTCATGCTCAGCAATAAAAGCTGGGGGAAGAAGGAGGAAGGAAGAGAGGGAGGTTCGGACTTACGGCATTTGTCTTTCCAAGTAACCATTACATGTGGTGCCCTGCTTTTCTGGATAGGGCTAAACTTCTGCCTGCTGATGGGAAGGAGTGAATGAATTCCTTATTTCACTTTGCTTGCACATGCAGCTTCCAATCTACCTATTAAACTGTCTTTATCTCAACCCATTTTTCTCACTTTTACCCATCTGATTCTCTCCCCATCCCACTGGGAGGTGGCACGACCAAATGGCTGTGTGGGGCTTACCTGCTGGCCAGGGTTAACCCACAACATTTGGTTGCTGATTTGTATTGTCAATTGTTACATCCAAGGCTGACATTGACCAGAAATTGTAACTGATGCTCCTGGGGAGCCAACTGTAGAGCAGCTTTTTCTGCATGCTCTGCAAAGGAGCAGAAGGAATAATACAATGGTGAAGCCCACGAGTTACAAAATGGGAAGCAGAATGTTACTGTCTAGAAACTGTAGATAATAAGGTGTGAGGGATAAACAGTGCAACAAATATATAAACACTATCAACGTTCATTGACCAAACGTCAATTTGTACAAATTCTATAGAAAAAGTCCGAGTCTGCAAACAAATCTCACAGATGAGGCCATTGGAGCTTCAGTTAAAACCTTACACACGCTCCTCACACGAAAGCACAACTACCACTGGTCTGTCTGGCTAATTGAAGAAGTAATCCAAAGTGAAAATCTCTAGGAAGAACAGAAAGAGCTACCATCCTTCCTGCATGCTACTCCTTAGATCAAATGCGTGTACAAATACATTTAAGATAAAAGAATGCATTTCAAGGCTTTTTTTAGTAAGTTTAAAATTATGAATATTTATTTCTTAGATACCAGATATAAATGAATCACCTTGAAGTAAACAAAATTCTGACTTCAATAGAAAGATTTTTTTTGTATTTTTAGCTCCTCATTCATAGGATTTTAGCTAAGTACTATCAAATAAGTAATATACCCAACAGAAGATATTTGGTAAATATCTGATGTTTGGTAATTTTTTAAAGGATGTATGAAAAAAAATCTGTGTAGCTTTATTATGTCTGAATCACTTAATACATGTACTCTTTAGAAGTAATGGAAATAAACATAGGTGCTTCATGCACAGACAGGATTTTTCGTCTCTAAAAATTAAAAATACTCAGTCTGAAATCATGGAGATTGACTGTAATTAGAAATACAGTTAATTTATTCCTTAGAAGTGTTTTTGTTGCATTAGTATTTCTTGCCAATGTCTTCTGAGGACCCAGCTGGACATAATCCTTTGCCTGATTACAAAATTGATGTTTTTAAACAAGTAAAGAATATTTTGTGTGATTGTGTTAATTTCATAATTGCTAGGAGTAAATTCTGAAAGGGCTAAAAGTCTAATTACATGCTGAAAGTTGCGTTCTTTTATATACACATGGTCTGTTCTTCTACACAAGCTACTACAGAAATAGAAGTTAGATCTGCTTTTGCATTTCAGGTTTTTGGAAGTGTTTTATCAAATGAATTGTTAAAAGTTTAGTCATGTTATGGGTAAACTTATGCTTGTAACTAAATTTGCTCATAGAATCATCATATAGTTTAATTACATACTTGGATTTTTTTGTTGGGTTTTTTTTTTCACCCATAGGAAGAGTTATGTATGAAATAAACTCTCTTGATGGCATCCGCTCTAGGTAGTTGCTAACATCATTCTAGTATGGTTTATATTTTGCCCTTGCCTCCTTTTTAATAGCTATAAGAGGAAGATTAATATCAATGTGTTTGGGCTATTTTGACAGAAATTTCCTTTGGGCAAGGATTTTACTTGCCTATAAGCACACACCTACATTGATCACTGTAAAATAGCACGAAATTATTATTTCATGGGATGCTAGAGAATCAAACAATATAAATTCAGGATCAACAAGCTCAGACAAATCCTTACAAAATCAAAGGGCAGTGAAATTTAATGTAGGCACACGCTTTACAAACAAAAGTTCCTCCCTTCCTCCCTCCTTCCATCAATGTAATAGGATATTAAAGCTATTCTTGAGCCACGTTATTTTGTCAAAGGGAGGAGACAAGAAAGATAAGTAACAAAAGACAGCCTTAGCATGACCACACTGAACAGACTGGGGAAAAAAAAAGAAGATAGTGACTTTGTTTCAGCTTGGCACTAGTTAATTAGCAGCTTTCAGTGTCTGGGAGAAAAGCAAGGTGAGAAGGAAGCTTTCAACCAGATAATTTGCTGGCTTTATGGCAATACTTAGCATGAAGTGGTTTCAAAAAGTTGATGAAAGCTTTGTCCTTTGACCTGCATGAACATGCAACAAAATAGATAACTTCCAAAAAGCATGCAACTTCTTCCAATTTCAAAAGGGCAGAAGATGTAAAAAGAAGCATGAATTTTATAGCATTTCCCATGAAGCAGAGGCTGAGTGTTTTCTGATTTTGTATGTCGTACGCAGTGGCTGCTGAATCACTTAAAGATTCCCTTGAGTAAGGAAGGTTTCAGGAGGCTACTTCTGAACCAAAAATCTGACCTAACAGCACCATGTGGTATATCTATTCTCCATGGCAGAGCTGGAGGATCTCATAAACACAACGCTTGACTCGTTATAGAATTATGACAGGCTTCTCAGCCTCTTCAGTGTTTCATCTTTGTACCTCACAGTCCATAATGGCTCTTTCTCTAACAGTCCTATGATATACTGAAATATTATTCATATGTTGTGCCTGCAAACTGTGCAATATTGACCTATCTATGCACACACCGATTTGCCTACTCAGTGTTTTAAATCGGCATTTAAGCTTCTCCAAGACTATACTCAATTGTCAGCTAATTGTGTATAAGTCTGCCACTAGGACTATTTTACATGCTGATGTATCTGACATCTAACACAACAAAAGTGCATCTCTAACTCAAACCAGGAGTCCTGCAGAATAATTCTCAAAGTAGCTATTCCCCTGCTCTAGTTTCCCGCTCTATCCAATACTGTAGGTATGTTCAGAGCAAATTTAACAGAGCCAGCTACATCTTGCAGTGGGAGATGGAGTACAGATTTTGGCAAGCAGCACAGATCCCCAGTGGCAAACTGGTAGACTCCTGAGCATTCTGGGATAGCTCTCACTTCTTTTTCCACCTTTCTTTTTGCCCAAGTCAGTGCAACGCTAATTAGCAGGCCATTTCTTAGCAGCAACCTAAGCATAAATAAGGGTAAAAAGAGAGGAAAATCTTCTACCTCATGTTGTCAGATGAATTTGGGTCTGTGAATTTGGGTCAGATGAATTTGGGCCAGATGAATTTTGGGTCTTTGGGTCTTTGGGTTGGGAGCACAGGCTGGTGGTAATATCTTCATTTCCCTCTCAGAGCTTACGCAGTTCCTGTACAAGAGCTGCTGTCCATGCAGGGTAGTAGTGAAGCAACTCAGTTGTCCTTGCACCCATCTGTGTAGACATGGTTTAGCTTTAAACTCATGTGTTTTAGGAGAGTCGTAAGTACTAGACTCATGGCTAAGGGTTACACCAGGTGTCAGGGCACCCAAGAAATTGTGCTTTGCTCTTCCCAAGTGATACTTAGGCTTGAAGTATTGAGAGCTGCATCCTGTTAAAATTATCACTCAGTTTGATTCCAGTACGACTGCTGAAATCTAGTTGGAGGCTTGTAACTAATGATGCACCCCAGTCAATACTGGGTCCAATCTCTAGATCTTCATTAATGATCTAGATGATGGGGCAGAGTGTACCCTCAAAAAGCTTGCTGATGACACAGAATTGGGAGGAGTGGCCAGAGGGTTGTACTGCCAATCAGAAGAACCTCAACAAACTAGAGAAATGGTCCAACAAGAACCTCATGAAGTTCAACAAAGGGAACTACAGAGTCCTGCACTTGAAGAGGAACAATCCCAGCCATCCGGTGGGAAAGCAGCTTTGCATAAAAGGCCCTGGGAGTCCTGGTGGACACCAAGTTGAACAGGAGCCGGCAATGTGCCCTTGCCACAGGGAAGGCTAACGGTATCCTGGGCTGCGTTAGACAAAGTATTGCCAGCTGGTCAAGACGGGTCATCCTTGCCCTCTCCTCAGCACTGGTGAGGCCACATTCGGAGTACTGTGTCCAGGTCTGGGCTCCTCAGTACAAGAGAGACATGGACATACTGGAGAGAGCCCAGCAAGGGGCCACTAAGATGCTAAAGGACTGGAGCATCTCTCCTGTGAGGAAAGGCTGAGAGAGCTGGGACTGTTCAGCTTGGAGAAAGGAAGGCTCAGGGGAATCTTACTACTGTATATACATACCTGAAGGGAGGGTTGCAAAGATGACGGAGCCAGGCTCTTCTCAGTGGTGCCCAGTGACAGGACCAGGGGGATGGGCACAACCTGGAAAATGGGAGGTGCCCTCTGAACATGAGGAAACACTTTTGCACTGTGAGGGTGACTGAGCCCTGGCACAGGTTGCCCAGAGAGGTGGTGGAGTCGCTGTCCTTGGAGATATTCAAAAGCCATCTGGATGCAGTCCTGGGAAACCTGTTCTTGGTGACGCTGTGTGAGCAGCGGTGTTGGACCAGATGACCTCCAGAGGTCCCTTCCAACTGTAACCATTTATGTTTGGGACATAAAATTAGCATATCAGAGTTGAACCTTAAGTTACTTCTCTAAGGCCAGTTTTATCTCACTCAATTTCATTTTCAGCTTTTCAGTGTCAAAAGTAAGAAAACAAACTGAATAATTTTTTATTTAACACACATTTCTGTTTCTCAAGATATAACCTTTGACTAGCATCATTCATATATACATACATGTATATGTACACAAATATATACTTAGTGTATATGCATGAACATAATACAGTGGTTCTTAACATTCGTATTAAGAGGTATCTTGGTTTTTTAGCTTTTCAGAAAACATGTGTTATTCATGTTTTCCTCTTTGGATACTTGATCTGTTTAAACAGGACATTTTAGTGGCATTATTTTTAGCTACAACATTTACTTTATCCTTTCTCCTTGGTTCTGAGAGACATTATGTTTACTAAGTAAAATCTTTTTTCTAGTCAGGCCCTTGACCAAATTTCCTTTCCCAGAAGACATTTACATTTTCCTTAATGGTTCAATCATAAAGTAAGGTTAGTGGAGCCAGGTAATGTAAAGTATATTACATAGTGGTCTTACTCTATCTCTAAGAATGAATGCAGTATTAGCATTTCCGTATACATTTCTTGCACAAATGATTCAGTATTTTTTATAAATATGACTGAAATTATTTTCCTGATTTGCAACTCATCATCTGCCCAGAATTTTCAATTTTACTTGCCACAATTCCTCATTAAAATGATTTTCCAACTGGAGAGAGATTTTTATGACTGAAGAAAGTATCTCCTGTCTCATCCATGAATGTGAGAAAGTGGGGCATGCTTCAGCCCTCTCATTCCCTTTTATGTTTCTATTTGTGTTCTCATAAGCTATTTGGTTTCAAGGAAAATTGGTATTTTAGAGGCAGTTTGTTCAGTGGCTCTTTGGCCATTGTCGGGCTTTGTGCCTGTTCAGATGAGAGGGAAAATTGAAAGCAATATCCTTAGAGGTGTATTTTTTGCCTTGGTTGAAGACCCATAGGTTTTTGTATTTGCCTGAGTTGAAGCCGTGTTCAGAGGCTAAAATCAAGACTAATGCAAGCTGAAGTCTTACACTGCTTAATTAAAGCATCTGCACTGTTTTCTTTCACTGTTGAATGCTTCTGACAAACGAGTTCCCAGAGCAATGTGGATCTGGTGTTTTCCAGATTTTGTAGGGGTAGCATTCCTAGCATAGTCTGAATTTAGTGCACCAAATGTATACAATGGTGATGCCTCTTTTCAGCCTTTGTCTTTATTTCGTTCTTTCGAAGGAGAGAAATAACTGTCCAGCTGTCCTGTAACTTCAAGGGAAGGAATAAAAGAACATACAAGCAGGCCGTTTGTAATGAGAGAGGAGGGATGTTGTGTGAGATACCTATGTTAGAATGTCCTTCCCCCAGCACAGACAATTTATGTGCAGCCTCTTGTCACCAGGAGCTCAGGGTTCTCAAGTTAAGCTGAAAGGCAGTTCCAGCTGCTGAGTGGTAACCTCCAGCCTGAACACAGCAGGCTGCAACAGGGAAGGTGTGGTACAAAGCAGGTAGCTAGCAAAAAAACCCCACCCTAACTTCTAATGTTTCTTAATGGAAAAAGATGGATCATCGTGATTAATTTCTTTCTGAGTGTCCTTTCCTTAAACTGTACTGATCTGTGGAAATGGATCCACTCCATGAGCGAGTCAGGTGACCCAAAGATTTCTATTTCTTTCACAAGTGGAGTGTTCCATAGGATTGGCCTTTGTGTTCCACAGACTGTGGGAATCTAGCAGAGCACAGTCATGCAGGTGGGGTCTAAAAGTGCCAACATGCCTGTGGAAACCGATGATGTTCAAGTCCTCTCTACAGACTTGAGTCCATAGGGTGAGGCTCACATGCCTAAGATAGGAATCGACAAAACCCAAACAACTGAGCAGATACCTCCTGAACTGGCCAGTAGAAAACTGCAAGAAGCATTTGGATTAGAAATATATTTGCTTTATGTAGAAGGAAAAGCTGGAGCAATGAAGACTTACCATCAGTGGACGGTGATCGGGTTAGGGAACATTTAACAAAACTGAAATTGCACACCTCCAGGGACCTGACAGGATGCACTCACAAGTGCTGAGGGAGCTGGCCAATGTCATTGTGAGGCTACTTTTGGTTGTCGTTGACAGATTGTGTAGATGGAGGAGGTTCCTGAGGACTGGGAGAAAGCAAGTATCACTCCCATTGTCAAGCAGGACAAGAAGAAGGATCTGGGAAACTACGGACTGGTCAACCTCACACCAATCCCTGAGAAAGTGAAGGGGCAAGTAGTCCTGAAAAGCATTTCCAAACACAGGAAAAACAAGAAAGTGGATGGGAGTAGTCAGCATGAATTTACAAAGGAGAAAAGTAATTATCAAGGAGCTAAAAAGAAATGAGGTTAAAAGGGAAACTGAAAATACAGTGAGCTATTTTTAAATTTGAAGTTTTATATTTACAGTAAATGCACAAAACTCAACAGGAGAAACAAAACAACAGACACAGGAGTTGCTTGCAGCTCTGAACACCTATCAGCCAACAAAAGCTCTTGCTCACTCTGCTGCTTCTTTCTAGAGCCGCAGAGTGTGTGTGTCCTCTGACTCTTGTAGCTACATCTTTCCAGGGTTCATGTCGCATTTATTTGTCTGTCTCACTTCATTTTCACATTCAGCTACTGGTTCTTCAAACGATTCCGTCAAAAATCTCTCTATTTTTACAGTTAACATTTCTGAGTGGTCACAAGCATGTCCCTGTGTTTGGTTTTAGAAATACACAATCTCCTGGAGGAGTATACCAATATTCTCTCAAAGCAAGAGTCTGCTGTTACATCTGCTGCAAGTAGGGCAACATGCAACACAAAACAGCGTCAGCCAGGCTGAGCTGGGTGTCTGTGGCCAGGTGCTGGCAGTGGGGTGCTGCAGAGTGGCCCCTATGAGAAAAGGACAGAGGCTGCCCCATCCCAGACACAGCCCATTCCAGCCAGTTCCAGCCAGCTCCAAAATGGACCCACCAAAGGACACAGCTGAGGCCGTCAGCTACATGGCACAGAGAAGTGGCACCTCTGTGAAAATGTATTTAAGAAAGGGCAAAATGCCAGATAGCAGAGTGAGGAGTGAGGAAAAACAAGCCTGAGGAGCAACCCTGTGAACACCAAGCTCCGTGAAGAAGGAGTGGGAGGAAGAGATGCTCCAGGTGCCAAAGCAGAGATTCCACTGCAGCACACAGAGAGGACCGTGCTGGAGCAGATATCTACCCTGCAGCTCATGGAGGACCCCACAATGGAGCAGGTAGATATTTCTGGAAGGAACTGCAGGCTGTGGAGAACCCACACTGGAGAAGGGGACATGTGTGAGGAGAAAGGAGCTGCAGAGAGGAGCAATTATAGACTGACCCCAAACCTCCATTCCCCATCTCCCTGTGCTGCTCAAGGGAGGAGGGGAGGTAGAGGAGTTGGAAGTGAGGAAGTGAAGTTGGGCTTGGGGAAGAAAAGGCAGGGGAAGGTGGTGTTTTAATTTGTCTTTGTTTCTCACTATCAAGACTATTTTAACTGGCAGTAAATTAATTTAATTTTCCCCAGGTTGAATCTGTTTTGCCCATGATGGTAACTGGTGAGTGATCTCCCTGTATTTACTGTGACCCATGAGCTTTTTCATCTTATTTTCTCCCCGTGCCCTGTTGGAGGAGAAGGAGGAGTGAAAGAGCAGCTAGGTCAGTGTTTGGCAGCTGGCCAAGGCCAACCCACCACATAGGTAAATGAGGAATGTTTGGACAAAAGTTTTTCCACTCTTTTGAAAGTACACTGTATCTTCTGCTCTGTAGATTTTCTAGCAAGCACAAAAAGGCAAGAATCACATGGTATAAAGTACCATGAAGTACATCCCCTTCCTTTCTCCCATGAGGCAGAAGAAGATTAAGGTCTTTATTTAGCCCCATTGGGTTGCAATCATCTGAGAAGTCTAGTTACCCTAAAAAAATAGAAGAAGATGCTCAAGGCTGATGAGAGCAGAAAATGTCAGAAATAGATTTTCATGTACTCCCTTGCAAAAAGTAATATCTCTTGGGCTGGGACACTGCTGCACAGCTCCATGGTGGGGGGCTGCAAATATCTGTAGGAAGACAGAAGCTCAGAAGTGGGCTGACAGTAAGTGAATAAGAAGCTGTTATTAAATCCCACTGAGAAACTTAAAAGTGTGCCTGGAAGAAAGTGGATCTATATGGCTAGGGGATGATCCATATGGGAATGGCAGCACCTTGGTGCCTCAGTAAACAAAGACAACGCATGGCAGCACCTTGGTGCCTCAGTAAACAAAGACAACAAACTCTTGACAGCTTGTAAAAGGTAAATTTCATGTGTTACTTCCACAGCCCAGCTACTGTATTGTAAAAGTGTTGTGTGTTAGGGTACAAATTAGTCTTTCATCACCCTGTTGCCACTTTATGCAGGACACTGCTGAAGGCTACTGTCAATTCATTCATTAAGTATCTATCTACATATACTGTTACTCATGGGATCAATTCATTTAAGCAACTCAGTTGGCTAAAGCTGCGTGAAATGAATATTCAATTAAATCTGTTTTGGATCTCATTCAGATATTCAAATAAGCTAAACCTTTGGCTTGTTCATTTGTGAAATAAGCTCTTTTATATGGGTGCAAAATGGCTTTTCACAATGCGTAAGCTCTGATCTCTGATCCACACATGTGTAACAACTAGAAGTAGCATAATCCAGGAATTTCAGAAGCTAGCAATGGTATCTGCACGGAACTGTTGCTCCATTGGGACTTTTTACTCTTCCAAGACCACATTAGGCCAGACATGCTTGTCTTGCATGTCTGTGCTTGAAGATAATGAAAATGCAGCATTGAAACATGGAAGAGTAGTTCCTAGCACACCTGATCTTGACTTTCTTTTTTGAAACTCTGGAATATGGTCTGTAAACACAGACTGATATTTTTCAACTTTTCAGGGGACTTTTCATCTCATGAATTTTTTGCATAGCTAACAAAGCACACATTTCAAAACTTTTGAAGGCACCAGCCTTTTTAAAATCAGGTCCTTCTAGACTTCTTAAACTAGATTCTTAGCTTAAGCTGGAGATTCACAAAATCATCAGTAAAATGCTAGCTACGTAGACTGAAATATATATGTGAAGTATTGGGCTGGTACTAGTTTTGGACAAATATGACCAAGGACACAGTTACATGGTTGAACAAGGGAAGACTGGCTGTCTAGATGTGGCTTCATTGCATTAGGTGAAATGCTTGTCTTTCCAGTGCAACATTCAATAGTGACTAGACAGGAGAGATATTCCACAGAAACAGCAGGGGAGGAACTACCTGGGTTTTTTCTTCTTATTTCTTGAAAATATGATCTAACTGGGAGAGAGAGAGTTTATGATCATCTTCTGACAATCTTTACCTGATGACCAATTCAGATACCAGTAGTATCCTGTGCATAGCATGATTGCCTGACTGAATGGAGACTGTTTACTCCCAGTCCAAGAGGGCAGGCTAGGGTATTTCACCAAGATGAAAGGCAAGTCTTGTTGTAGGGACTGTGACTGATAGATGACACAGGTAGAAAAAGGTCGAGTATATCTCTTTCTGTGCGATAGGACAGACAAGGGTGCTGTTACTGTTGCATTCACTGAAGATGATAGGAGGTTACCTGTTGTTGTGGTTTAACCCAGCACGCAGCTAAACACCACACAGCCATTCACTCACTCCCCCCCAGTAGGATGGGGGAGAGAATAAAACCAAAAAATTTAAAACTTGTGGGCTGAGATAAAGACAATGTAATAGGACAGAAAAGAAAAGGAAAATAATGGTAATGATAAAAGAATAAACAAAACAAGTGATGCACAATGCAATTGCTTACCACCTGCTGATCAATGCCCAGCCAGTTACCAGCAGCGGAGCCTTGGCCAGCTTCTCCCCTAGTTTATGCACTGAGCATGATGTCGTACGGTATGGAATATCCCTTTGGTCAGTTGGGGTCAGCTGTCCCAGCTGTGTCCTCTCCCAGCTTCTTGTGCTCTCACAGCCTACGTACTGGTGGGGTGGGGTGAGAAGCAGAAAAGGCGTTGACTCTGTGTAAGCACTGCTCAGCACTAACTAAAACATCCCTGTGTTATCAACATTATTCTCATCGTAAATCCAAAACACAGCACTATACCAGCTACTAGAAGCAAAATTAACTGTCCCAGCCAAAGCCAGGTCAATGTCTTCCCCTTATTCTATAATGTCTACGTCATACCCAGGTCTCACACTTTCCAATACATCCAAATTAAACACCACCACCTTTCCTGTATTTGGACACATACACAAAGATATAATTCCCTTAGTCTGTGGGTCATCCCTCTAAAATGTCCGTTGAGTTCATTTAGTCCATGACTTTGGGCTCCCTCTGTTGTAACAGTCTTTCAGGGCAGGAGTGATGGTGTGTGGTGTTGGATTGTTGCATGCTGAAGCCAGTGCTGGTTCCATCACCACTGCACTTGTCTGGTTCTATCGTCGCTGCACTTTTCTTGGTTTCATCAAAATTCATTCTTCACTAATCTGGGTGATTCTTACTGTAATACCATTGATATGGCATATAGTGACCATAAAAGTGGTGACATACGGTATTATATAGCAATTAACATCATACAATTCAAATCATTGGCTATTTTCACCCAAAATCAAATCCCCTTGAGGTACACATCAGACCTCCCCATCCTTCCACATTACCCACCAAGTGCACACAGGTCCTTGAGCAAAAGCAATCCCACGGATGGGTTTTCCTTTGCCCGAGGCAGGAATAACCCAGACTGTCTTCCCCAGCATATTTTTATGTGCACCACAGGGACTTTATCGCCTTCTACAGTACATAAAAGTTTTGATTGGGCAGGGCCGGCTCAGTTGGCAGATCCCCTAGTGTTGACTAACCAGGTGCCCTTTGCTAAACGTGTATCCCAATGGTTGAATGTCCCATCACCCATTTCTCTCAGTGTAGTCCTTAGCAGTGCATTGTATCGTTCGATTTTCCCAGAGGCTGGTGCATGACAGGGGATGTGATATACCCACTCAATGCCATGCTCTTTGGCCCAGGTGTCTATGAGGTTGTTTTGGAAGTGAATCCCGTTGGCTGACTCAGCTCTCTCTGGGGTGCCATGTCACCATAGGGCTTGCTTTTCAAGGCCCAGGATAGTGTTCCAGGCGGTGGCAGGGGGCACGGGATATGTTTCCAGCCATCCAGTGGTTGCTTCCACCGTTGTAAGCACATAGTGCTTGCCTTGGTGGGTTTGTGGGAGTGTGATAGAATCAATCTGCCAGGCCTCCCCATATTTATATTTCAGCCATCGCCCTCCATACCACAGAGGCTTTAACCGCTTGGCCTGTTTGACTGGAGCACATGTTTCACATTCATGGATAACCTGTGCAATAGTGTCCATGGTCAAGTCCACCCCTCGATCACGAGCCCATCTATATGTTGCATCTCTTCCTGATGGCCTGAGGTGTCATGGGCCCACTGAGCTATAAATAATTCACCCTTATGTTGCCAGTCCAGATCCACCTGAGCCACTTCAATCTTAGCAGCCTGATCCACCTGCTGGTTGTTTTGATGTTCCTCAGTGGCCCAACTCTTGGGTACGTGAGCATCCACGTGACGTACTTTTACAACCAGGTTCTCTACCCGGGCAGCAATATCTTGCCACAATGCGGCAGCCCAGATGGGTTTGCCTCTGTGCTGCCAGTTGCTCTGCTTCCATTGCTGCAACCATCCCTACAGGGCATTTGCCACCATCCATGAACCAGTATAGAGATAGAGCACTGGCCACTTTTCTCATTCAGCAATATCTAAAGCCAGCTGGATGGCTTTCATCTCTGCAAACCGGCTCGATTCACCTTCTCCTTCAGCAGTTTCTGAGACTTGTTGTATAGGACTCCATAGAGCAGCCTTCCACCTCCAATGCTTTCCCACAATGTGACAGGAGCCATCAGTGAACAGGGCATATTGCTTCTCATTTTCTTGCAGTTTATTATACAGTGGGGCCTCCTCAGCACATGTCACCTCCTCCTCTGGTGATATTCCAAAATCTTTGCCTTCTGGCCAGTCCATGCACGCTTCCAAGATTCCTGGGTGACTGGGGTTTCCTATTCAAGCCCATTGTGTGATCAGCGCGACCCACTTACTCCACGTAGCATCAGTTACATGATGTGTAGAGGGGACCCTCCCTTTGAACATCCAGCCCAGCACCGGCAGCCGGGGTGCAGGAGGAGCTGTGCTTCAGTACCAGCCACTTCCAAAGCAGCTCCAACCCCTTCATATGCTGCCAATATCTCTTTTTCAGTTGGCGTATAGCGGGCCTCAGATCCTCTGTATCCCCAACTCCAAAACCCTAGGGATCGACCTCAAGTTTTCCTTGGTGCTTTCTGCCAGAGGATCCAGGTAGGGCCATTCTCCCCAGCTGTGGTGTAGGCACATTTTTTACATCTTGCCCTGCCTGCACGGCACAAGGACTACTGCATGAACTGTAATTTCCTGTTTAATTTGTTCAAAGGTTTGTCCTTGCTCAGGGAATCATTTGAAATCGTTGTTCATCCAGGTCACTTGATAGAGAGGACTTACGATCAGAGTGTAATGTGGAATATGCATTCTCCAAAACCCCACAACACCTAAGAAAGCTTGTGTTTCCTTTTTGCTAGTTGGTGGAGACATGGCTGTTATTTTGTTGATCACATCCATTGGGATCTGACAACATCCACCTTGCCATTTTATTCCTAAAAACTGGATCTCCTGTGCAGGTCCCTTGACCTTACTTTGTTTTACAGCAAAACCGGCTTTCAGGAGGATTTGGACTATTTTCTTCCCTTTCTCAAAAACCTCTTCTGCTGTATTGCCCCATATGATGATGTCATCAATGTATTGCAGATGCTCCTGAGCTTCACCCTGTTCCAGTGCCATCTGGATCAGTCCATGGCAAATGGTAGGGCTGTGATTCCACCCCTGGGACAGTCGATTCCAGGTGTACTGAACGCCCCTCCAAGTGAAAGCAAACTGTGGTCTGCAGTCTGCTGCCAAAGGGATTGAGAACGCGTTAGCAAGATCAACTGTGGCGTACCACTTGGCTGCCTTTGACTCCAGTTTGTATTGAAGTTCTAGGCTTTCTGGCACAGCAGCACTCAGCGGTGGCGTGACTTCATTCAGGCCACCATAGTCCACTGTTAGTCTCCACTCTCCATTAGACTTTTGCACTGGCCATATGGGACTGTTAAAGGGTAAGAGAATTGCTGATCACTCCTTGGCTCTCCAGTCAACAAATCAGCTCATGGGTGGGAACCAGGGAGTCTCGGTTGGTGCAATATTGCCACCAGTGCACTGTTGTGGTAGCGATTGGCACCTGTTGTTCTTCAACCCTCAGCAACCCCACAACAGAAGGGTCCTCTGAGAGACTGGGCAAGGTAGACAGCTGTTTAATTTCCTCTCTCTCCAAGGCAGCTATACCAAAAGCCCACCGGTACCCTTTTGGGTCCTTGAAATACCCTCTCCTGAGGTAGTCTGTGCCAAGGATGCATGGAGCCTTTGGGCCAGTCCCAATGAGGTGCTTTTGCCACTCATTCCCAGTTAGGCTCACTTTGGCCTCCAATACAGTTAGCTATTGGGATCCCCCTGTCACTCCAGAAATACAGATGGGTTCTGCCCCTGTATAGCTTGATGGCATTCGGGCACACTGTGCACCGGTGTCCACTAGAACCTTATACTCCTGTGGGTCTGATGTGCCAGGCCACCAAATCCATACAGCCCAGTAAAACCAGTTGTCCCTTTCCTCCACCTGGCTAGAGGCAGGGCCCCTCTAGTGCTGGTCATAGCATTCGCTACTTACTTCTTGTAAATACAAATCAGAAGTCCCTTCATTAAGATCAGAAGCAAGACCAGCCCTTCTGCTCTGTCTGGGGAACTGCCCACTGGAGACTGGAGCAGCAATTTTCCTGGAAGAACCCCCTTGTGTGATTGTTTTTCCTTGCAACTCACGTATCTGTGCCTCTAGGGTTGAGGTAGATTTTCCACCCCACTTCCTCATCTCCTCTCCGTGGTCAAGCAGGTAAAACCACAGGGTTCCCCATGGTGTGTATCCACTATATCTTCCCTCTTGAGCAGAGGAATGCTTACTCCTAATAGCTGAGCTACTGCTCCATACAGGTGGGGAGTAGGACCTATCCTCTTTGAGTTGCTGGACCTCCTGGGACAGTTTGTCCACAGCCGAGATGAGGGAGGAAGAAATATTTTCTTCGTATTGCTGGAGTTGGCTAGCCAATTCATCTACCATTTGTCCTTCTCCTGTTCTCGTGATGGCCCTACTTCGGAGTAGTCTGCCTCACCCACTTCTTCCCTTAGCAGGGGAAGAGTTCATTCCCTTGCTAAACGAGCTGACTTTCTCTTCCAACATTTCTTCTTGAGTATAGGGGCGACTGATACTGGCATGGGTTGGTTCTCTGGTTCAGCTGCAAGTGCCTCAGGGTTGGAGTAGCCACAGTGCCTGTCGCTCTGTCATCAGATCCAGAGACCTTCTCTTCCCCTTGAGGGTACTGAATAGTGTTGAATGGGCTCAGGAGGCATGGGCCAGGCCCCAGCACATTGCAGTGAGTTTTGTCTTCCTAGAATTGCCAGGATGACAGCATACTTCTTCCAAACACTTCACTAGTTTTTCAGGATTCTGCACTTGTTCAGGGGTGAAGTTCCAAAACAGTAGAGGTGGCCAGTGTCCTAGGTACTTGCCCATACTATCCCACACCCTGCCACTCGTAACTATGCAGCCTTGGGGCAGATCTCTGGGTGGTATTCTTAAGTCGTTGTTTAACCTTAAACAAGGCCTGAAATACATTCAGGAGACATAGCAATAGGAACATGTTAGTTTGAACATCCCAAGGATATTCAAAATTCTCAAGAGCTATTGTAACTAGCCTGGAGGAGAAGGTGAAGGTGAAGGAGCAGGGGAAAATGTCCCCCCTTGTCTTCTCCATAAACTGGCTCTCTGATGAGAAAAGGTAAAAAATGTAATTATTAATAGTTTCCAAAAGATGGTTCCCAAAATACAGAGATGATGGCAATGCTGAGTACAAATACCAGATTAGTCTCTTGACCAGTAATTTTATCATAGCATATGCCAATGTTACACAGTACAGCAAAATGATAACCTTAATCCAGCCCCCAGAGATGATAAACAACACAATAGGGAACATACACAGCAGGTAAGGTGTTACATAACACACCTCTGAGAACAAGCACAACAACTTGGAGAGCAAATAAATCAACATTGCAACAAGTGACTGTTAACGTAATAATGAATGCTTATAACAAATTTGTTTTAACACACTCTGGTCAGACCTGTTGTTATCTCAATCCGTTGAGCCCCACGTTGGGCGCCAATGTTGTGGTTTAACCCAGCAGGCAACTAACCACCACACAGCCATTCACTCACTCGCCCCCAGTAGGATGGGGGAGAGAATAAAAAAAAAAAGTAAAACTCATGGGTTGAGATAAAGGCAATTTGATAGGACAGAAAAGAAAGGGAAAATAATAGTAATGATAAAAGTATAAACAAAACAAGTGATGCACAATGCAATTGCTCACCACTTGCTGACCAATGCCCAGCAGCAGAGCCTTGGCCAGCTTCTCCCCTAGTTTATGCGCTGAGCATGATGTCATATGGTATGGAATAGCCCTTTGGTCAGTTGGGGTCAGCTGTCCCAGCCGCGTCCTCTCCCAACTTCCTGTGCGCCCCCAGCCTCCTCACTGGTGGGGTGGGGTGGGAAGCAGAAAAGGCCTTGACTCTGTGTAAGCACTGCTCAGCAGTAACTAAAACATCCCTGTGTTATCAACATTATTCTCATCATAAATCCAAAACACAGCACTATACCAGCTACTAGAAACAAAATTAACTCTATCCCAGCCGAAACCAGGACATCTGCTCAGTGAGAGTAGGACTGATGGCACAGCTGAAAAAAAATAAAGACACCCCCTGCAAAACCAAACTGAAAACCCACAAGGTTTCCATTGAAGGCTGAACAGACCATTACAATGATCTAGCCTGAACTAGCAAAAAGCCTGCTGCTTCAGAAATGTTATATTAATTTCCGATTCAGTTATACATTTCCATAATTCAGTCATTCTTGAGGATATATCCAGCTCATAAATGGGCAATACTTCTGTATAAAGCATAAATAAGCATTAAGAAAAAAAAACACCCTAAATCTTTTTGTAATATACTTAGGACAGATCCTGCACTCTTCCCCCCCCCCCCCCCATTTTTTTTTGTTTGTTTGTGGTTTTTTAGGAGGATTGTTGTATGCATTATTTTAAAGATTAAGTTCTGTTCTTTCTTGGTGAAAATAGATGTAGAGAGATGAAACAGGGTACAAAACAGAGGGTAACTTTGCCAACTAAAATAAGTTCCAAGTAAGATCTGGAAAATCATGTAATTTCAAGTGAAGGACATGCACCTAACTGTGTTACTATCAGATGAAAAGAGTGAAAATCCAAAATAAGTATTTACTCACAAAAAAGTACAGAACAACCGAGAGCTAGAGTGACAAAAAGCAAGGAAATACTTTTTTTTTTTTTGTCCAAAAGAAACTTCACAGCTTTTCATTCACTTAACTATTGCGTTAGGGGAAAAAAAAAAATAAGCCTAGGTTAAGGAAAGGATCCTTCCTTCCCAACCTGAGTGATTCTGTGGACTATTTTTATACCGTATTTCATTTCCATTTGGTAGAGGTGGGGCATGCTCCTCAGCAAAGCATCCCCTTGCCAGCAGGAGTAATGAGGCTTGACTATGCAAGATGGAGGAGTAGATTTGATGCTAGGAACAGAACGCAAAGACATCTCCTGACTGAAATGGTATGGCTGAGGCACTGCATGTGTTGCAAATCTGGGGAGAGTTTCCTTCTCTGTGGGTTGTACCTGATACACTTTTCAAAGTTATAAAGGTGAAAAGGCAAATAGGCAAATGAGCAAACAATTTAACACGTGAATTTATGAAAATTATCCACATATAATTCTCTTCTTCCTTCCTACAGCATCCCACAGAATTTCTGTAGGTTACTGCAGATCTTCCTGGTTGGGTTGAGTGTTAAAGCCATGTTTAAAAGTTTTCTATCCTTGAAAAAAAGTGACTTTCGCTTCATTTGGTTGAAATATATCCATATTACTTAGCGTGCTGCAGCATCTTCTGGCAAGTCAGACCTCAGATTTTTGCTCTACGGAACGGAGTATAGTTATAATCTTCCTTGAAGGTATTTTTGAAGCAGGTATTTATTCTACCACAGCCACTTATGTCTCATAAAGAAAAAGAGTGATAAACTCACCACCCAAAATTATTGAAGCTTATTAAATATAGGCCAGAAATGAACATGGTTTTTGTCAGCTGACCAAGAACATTGATCTGATTATATAATTTAAATCCTCTGTTCTATTAATAGCTTCCTATTAAATAGCCTTAGAGCCTCCAACTCGTAAGCAACCTCATCCTAGACCCTCCAACCTTACAGGCAATTCTAAGATCTAGTAATGGAAGAATATATTTATTTTCTTTTGCATTTGCAATTTTCTGCCATACGAACTAATAATAATTTGCAATTTCTTTCACCAAGGGGAGCCTATTACCCCAGGAAAAATTATCATTAATGCTTCAAACATGTGGTCTGATTCCTTTTTGGACTGACAGCTTACTTATCGCAACAATCATGAATCCAAACTAATAAACTATTGGCGGGTTCAATAAATTCCTCAAATGTCAAGTAAGACCTTCCCATTCCTGCAGCATGGCCTATATGAGAAATGTTGAATAAACTGCATAAAACAGGAGATGTTAATTCCTGTAAAGCTAGCTGTATTGCTTCATAGCATCAGAAGCAGAGGCCTTAGAATAAAAACACTAGTTAAAACTAAATTATAAAAAATATTTTCTACAAAGTAATAATAGAAGGAGTCCCATCAGATATCACATGGTAGTTATAGATCTTTGTTTCATCCTAGCTTTTCCACAGAGTACATCTCTCTAGATCATCTCTCTCTTGAAAAAGAAGTTGTTAATTCAGGTCCTCACTAATGAGTCCTCTGAATGTGTGTCTCCTGAACTTTCAACTGAATTGCACTAAGACTTTTTTTTTGCCATAATTGTAAAACTGTGTTTTCCTGACTACTTCATTACCCAGCTTATTTTCTCTCCTGTTTTGTTTGTAACTTTTTTCTCATGAAGTACTTTATTGGTAGTATGTGAACTTGAGTATTTTTGTAGAACTTACACGACGTTCAAAAGTTGATGCAAGCTTGTGATTATTTAAAATATGACCTCTTTTCTCCTAGCAACCTATTTAAAATCAAAAGAAACAATCTTCTAGCATGTTATTTGTTTTTATTTCTACCTCTCTGTTATTAAAAAAAAAAAAAAGAGTAATTTTCTTTTAAAAAATGGATAGGCAGGAAGGGAACTGTTTTCACCTTTTTTGTGGAATACCTGCTTATAGTGTATCTTTTCCCCAGCATTCTTTCATATGAAAAAATTGACCCTACTCTCACTTTACAATACCTACATTTTTGAGCTGCGTTTTGTAGTTTTCTGTCCATACTCAGGATTTTATGGTAGGTATGCTGCACAATAGATATGGGTAAAGGTTTCTATCCTCCACCTAAGCTTTACACATTGCCTGAAAACTAAGGAAAAGTAACTGTGTAACTATAGCTAAAAAAAAAATAAATTAAAAAAAAAATCCATACCCAGAACAGAAATCCATACCTCACCTAGACTGGGAAGGAGATTTCATTGCACAGCATACTATTTTACTATATCTTCTATCCCCAATCAATTTTTTTTGGCCAGCTTTTTCATAGCACTGCTAACCTTCCCAATATAAAAGCCAGTCACAAGCTTAATACCTGATCTCTTGTGATATGGCACAAAGACTGTGTTGCTGACTGATTATTTTTTCCAAGTGGAAGTGCACTGAAAGCACCATAATACATTGGGAATAGTTCTCCAAGTTCATTTGAGATTGTGGGGTTCTTACATGGCAGCAGTAAAAGACTAATGGACTCATTACCCATTCAATTTAAACATACCCCCTACATGTTCTGCTTGCCCCTGAATCCAGAGTCCTATTTAAAGCAGCACACCTTCAGGTAAACAGCCAAAGAACAGACTTCAAGTGTCCAAAACCAGCCAAGATGCTGGTTTGCCAAAACCAGCAAAAAATCCTGTCTCCACCGACCTTTTTGCTTAAGAGCAGCTTTAGGAAAACTTGAAGTTACATGGCTTCTCCATGTTTCACTTGAGAGTTACGTATCCGAACACACATCGCATTATTGGTGTGCACAGCTCTTTGTCCCATCTGTCACATCCTGATCAAGAATCAAAACATTCTTCAGCCTAAGTTTTCCCAAAGGAAACCATTCTGCTAGATGCTCACTACACACACAGCAGAGCATACTATGCACTTCCCTAGCAGTCTGAGCCCCTCACAAACAGCAGTGTGAGCACTTTTGCAAGTGGGTATGGCAGCACCCACCACTTTGTTAAAGTGGTTGCTTAGCATTACAAAAGAATGGTTCTGCTTCCTTGGGTGCTTAGGCATTTCAAACCCATAGCCTCTCACCTCCCTTCAAGCTTCTCAGCACCCACCTTTAAGAAAACAGGACTAGCTGCCAAGGGCAGTTTGGGTGGGAATACTGTCTCATTGTCCCTGTGCAATGGCCATAAGTTATGTTCATAGCGAGAAAATTGTATGAGCCTCTGAGAGGGGGAAAAGCAAGAATTTGCCAAGTGACTTGTCTTGGTGTCTTGCAGTTTCTAAAGCTTTCTTAAATCTAGGCTTTGATGTGCTGGCTATTTCTGGAAATAAACATTTCTAGAAAACTCAGTCTTTCCCATCCCAAGAAGATGGACTAAGATTTAAATAAACATTTACATACCTATACGCTTATCTGATGTGAAACACTGACTTTTCTGACACTCAGTCAGTGTTAACTTGCAAAGAATGTAGACTATAAATAGAGCAATGAGTGTAAAATGCTCAGCTCTAGAGACAGAAGGGCTGGAAAATGACCGGAACTAAGGGACCAAGTCTTGCTGGAATTTAAGTCAACACAAGTTTTGCCTCTAACAATGAAAAAAGCTGCCATATCTCTTGCTACACTGGAAAGATACTCACAGAATCACAGAATCACAGAATCATATAGGTTGGAAAAGACCTTTAAGATCATCGAGTCCAACCATAAACCTAACACTGCCAAAAACCACCACTACACCATGTCTCTAAGTACCTCATCCAAACGTCCTTTAAATACCTCCAGGGATGGCGACTCAACCACTTCCCTGGGCAGTCTGTTCCAATGCTTGATAACCCTCTCGGTGAAGAAAAATTTCCTAATATCCAGTCTAAACCTCCCCTGGCGCAACTTGAGGCCATTTCCTCTCGTCCTATCACTTGTTACCTGGGAGAAGAGACCGACCCCCACCTCTCTACAACCTCCTTTCAGGTAGTTGTAGAGAGCGATGAGGTCTCCCCTCAGCCTCCTTTTCTCCAGGCTAAACAGTCCCAGCTCCCTCAGCCGCTCCTCATAAGACTTCTGCTCCAGACCCTTCACCAGCTTCGTTGCCCTTCTCTGTACGCGCTCCAGTACCTCAATATCCCTCTTGTAGTGGGGGGCCCAAAACTGAACACAGTATTCGAGGTGCGGCCTCACCAGTGCCGAGTACAGGGGCACAATCACTTCCCTAGTCCTGCTGGCCACGCTATTTTTGATACAGGCCAGGATGCCATTGGCCTTCTTGGCCCCCTGGGCACACTGCTGGCTCATATTCAGCTGGCTGTTGACCAACACCCACAGGCCCTTTTCCACCAGGCAGCTTTCCAGCCACTCTTCCCCAAGCCTGTAGCGTTGCATGGGGTTGCTGTGGCCCAAGTGCAGGACCTTGCACTTGGCCTTGTTAAACCTCATACAATTCACCCCAGCCCATCGATCCAGCCTGTCCAGGTCCCTCTGCAGAGCCTGCCTACCCTCCAGCAGATCAACACTCCCACACAACTTGGTGTCGTCTGCAAACTTACTGAGAGTGCACTCGATTCCTTCGTCCAGATCATTGATAAAGATGTTAAACAGAACTGGCCCCAACACCGAGCCCTGGGGAACACCGCTTGTGACCGGCCGCCAACCGGAGTAAACTCCATTCACCACCACTCTCTGGGCCCGGCCGTCCAGCCAGTTCTTTACCCAGCGAAGAGTACACCCGTCCAAGCCATGAGCAGCCAGTTTCTCCAGGAGAATGCCGTGGGAAACCGTGTCAAAGGCTTTACTGAAGTCTAGATAGACAACATCCACAGACTTCCCCTCATCCACTAGGCGGGTCACCTTATCATAGAAGGAGATCAGGTTGGTCAAGCAGGACCTGCCTTTCCTGAACCCATGCTGGCTGGGCCTGATCCCCTGGTTATTCTCTACATGGCGTGTGATAGCACTCAGGATGATCTGCTCCATCAGCTTCCCCGGCACCGAGGTCAGGCTGACAGGCCTGTAGTTCCCCGGGTCCTCCTTCCGGCCCTTCTTGAAGATGGGTGTCACATTCGCTAATCTCCAGTCAGCAGGGACTTCCCCAGTTAGCCAGGACTGCTGGTAAATGATGGAAAGGGGCTTGGTGAGCACATCTGCCAGCTCCTTCAACACTCTCGGGTGGATGAAGCATTGTAAAAAGTATTTCTCTTATTTCTTCTTTGAAGTTTTCAAAATCCAGATTTTGCTGTGCAATTTTCTTTCATTTTTCTAAAAGATCAGAGGCACTCCTCTTTTTTTCCTGTGTAGCACCTTATGGACCCTTCTCTTAGAAAGGTAATTTGACTGGAAAAATATACCTTATTAAAGGGTTATGGAATGCTGTTGTTGTGGGTTTGTGGAATTTGTCCTATTTTCCCAAGTAAGTTTAAACTATGGACATGCAGCTTTCTACTAACAGTCTCAACAAAGCTTCATATTTTTTTATTGTAGCAGGTAGCTCACCATACCCCATTTTATAGACATTCAAAACTCTGTTAAACTCTTCAGAATTACTTCATGTAGCTACATCATAAATGTCCCCGCCTTCCAGACTGCTTAGTAATCATTACACATCACCAATAACATTTACAGCTCTGCCAGTCTGTTGTCATCTTTAAAACTTTAACAGCAAACCCTTATATTTTCTTCTGGTCTTTGATAACACTATTGAATAATATAGAGCCAAGACCCTATCTCACTGGGATGTGTAACCAAAAAAAAAAAAAAAAAAGAAACCCCTTTCAAATGCCAAGACCTTTTTTCATGACTTCCCAAGTAACAGAAAGTTGGGAAAGTGATGGTACTGTCAAAGCCATGTGACTATTCAGGCCATCAGTATACTAACAAAACATCTGCAATTAATTTAATTGTGGTAAGTAGTAAGTGAATGAAACCAATGTTAAAGATTACAAGAGGCCAGTGGGAAGAGTATTAGGATCTCTTTTCCATCAGTTACTTCTCTGAATAAATTGCTCAAATGTATCTATGTTCTTTGCTGTCCTATGCTGTAGTATAATGAACAGCCTTCTGTAAATGATTAAGTGCTTTATTATTTAATCAGCCATCAGAGCCACTCATTTCTCTGTGCATTACATTGCTGCAAAAAGCACCACAGATTTAAAAAAAAAAAAAAAAGGAAAAGAAATGAAGAATTGGTACGTAGAAGGCAAGGAAACCTTCAAATGACTGCTGCCTAAAGGCCTAATTTCATTACCGCAACAGCCTAAGATATTGTTTATCTCCCAGTTCTTAAAACATGTTGCAGTGTTTAAATTTAGATACTTTTGACTTATGTGTTTTTTGCAAAGGTACCAACAGATCTCTAACTTTCCATTAATACCCATTCTCTGTTTATCCAAGCTGTTAACATGGTCCCAGGCTCTCTTGATGAACTATTAAAGTATCAAAAGTCCATCATAGAAAAGTCAAGTTTTAAGAAATGTCCAATCATTTTTTAACAATTAGCATTTGAGATAAAGAAACACACACCAAAAATAATAGGAAAGATCTTTCTCATTTTCTTAGTAATTTTCTTGGTTTAGCCAGATATTTTAATTTGAGGCTTACCTCTGCTACAGCCAGAAATCAGTCCCTATGGTTATGCACCAGAAACCAGCTCCTTAGATGGTACCAGCTGAGAGGTATCATTAACCTAAGAAGACCTGTGCCAACTGGCCCAACTGTGCATCATCAGCTGAAATCAAGTGCTCTCAACATCAAGCTGAACATAAATGTGTTTGGGGTTTTGTTTGTTGTTTTTTGTTTCGCT
This sequence comes from Mycteria americana, assembly GCF_035582795.1. Taxonomy (NCBI): domain Eukaryota; kingdom Metazoa; phylum Chordata; class Aves; order Ciconiiformes; family Ciconiidae; genus Mycteria; species Mycteria americana. The sequence continues at coordinate 25,050,086 of NC_134396.1, read as the reverse complement.
TTGTTTCATTTTGGTTTTTGTTTTGCTTGGGGTTTGGGGTTTTTTTGGTTGGTTTTTTTTTTTTTTTTTTGTTAGAAGGAGAACTAATGCCCCAACTTAATCTTTCTTCCTAGTTTATTCTCTCTTGATTTGAGGTAAGAAGAATGGAAATTTATGTTCCCTGACAATGGCTAGACTTTACAAAGAATCTTGCTCCTTTGACAGTAGAGTAACAGCATAGAAAAAAGCTATGAGAGGTAAGTAGACAATATAAAGTCATTCTGCAAATCAAGTTGGTGTAAAACAAATGCAGCAGGAGACAGAGGAGGTTGTTTAAATGGGGAGGGAGGATCAGTTTGGGGAATCTGTGTACAGCATTTTCTTCTTACTCTCCAGTTGAACACAAATTTGGGTTTCATCAATGACTCTATAATCTTGATGATTTATGTAAAAAACTGTTTACAAATAGAATAGCTGCATTAAAAAAGCTTTCTTGTTTGTTTTTTGGAATTGCTTTTGACACAGATAAAGATTTGAGGGGAAAGGGGAGCCATAGTTCTGCTACCTGTTTGATTTCATGCTGGTTTTAATTTTAAGCAATGCTGATGACTAGTGTATCTGAAGGCTTGGATCATTACACATTCAGCCTCCCATTCCAAACGTTTCCCATGAAGAGTTGCTCTCATTTTTAAAACTAAATGGAGAAATACTCACTGTATCGAATCAGATCTGCTCTTTGGCTTTATATGTATGAACACATCATTTTCGTCAACCCCTCTCAGACACACAGTGACTAATAGGAAGTTCTTTTTGTGCCAGATTTACATATATACACAGCCATATAATGGTCAACTTTTTAATGAGAGTGTCAGTAATTCAGAACACTTAAGAAAAGGTGAACAAGTTGCCTCACAGCCAGCAATTAGGATATATATTGCTGTGTAATTCGAAAATAAACAATCCTGATTTAATTATCCTGGGGCATCTAGGATCATCAGAGGAGGTCCAAAAGAAGAGGTTGGTGCCACATTTCATTGTGGTCCCTTCACTGCACACTCTAGTGTGGTAACACAGGGTTAGAGTCTTACAAACTGAGACAACCTCATTTGATTCATTGCGCTCAGGCCTCTTTCAGTTTAGTTCTACTCGTGACACCTGCATTTCCACAGCTGAGGAACTGTTTTCTTTGCCTTGGTATCTGTGTATTAAAACAAAATTCAAATAAAAAATCCCCTTATGTGCACTGTCAACAGATTATAAGATTATAAGGAAATGCACCTTGTCTCAGCCTCTTCGGTTTCAGTATTTTCTTTGAAAGAAACCAAACTGGATATGGCAATGATTTTACAAACACTTCCATTTCATACTTAGCTCTGAGGAGTGTTACTTTCACACAATTTAACGGAAGCATTTGGGTTGAAGGAGGGCTAAATACGTGGGGAGTGGGGGAGAGGGAATGGACCACATGTACACTAATGCACAAGAGGTTCCATGTATCACTTTTTAACATGTGAGAGGCCATGATTTCTGACCCACTGATTTTATAAAAATTGTGTTCAGTCCCTTGCTTTTGCTAGTTCTGACTACTGAAATTGTTCTTATTTTGCCAAAAGGATAGCTGGGGGGGACTGGGGTGTCTGAGGGTAGCTAGGGGGTGCAACAGTCATGACATTAGTGACTGTTCTGCTTCTCACTGGACAGATGCGGCTCAGTCTGGGCAGAGCAGAGAAAGCTCCCCAAGCTGAACGACGGGAGACGGACCCTTGTCAGCCCCGTGTGGCCATTCGGCATTTATCTCCAGGAACGATGGCATCTCCTAGGCCTTCCAAGGAGCAAGGATTTTCCAAATAGGAACCTTCTGTAAATTATTGCACATCAGCCCCTGGGTAAAAACTGTTTTGGAGATTATGTGGTCTCATCCGGGCTGGATTTTAATGCTGATCTGGAAGGGAAAGGCTAATGGCCTAAACAACCCACTCGCTAGTTCTTATTGTTAAAATGTCACCACAACTCTTGATAGAATTAAAATATATCAAAATAAATACTTTTCTGTATTTGTATTAAATACCCAAGTGCAATAAGCCACTTTATGGGCCAGTGAACTGGAAAATGAAATTATTGTATTAATGTGACTTTTTAGTTATGATAGGAATGTAGTGTCATAAAAATGACAGCATATTGGCTTTATTTTCACACCTGAAAATAAAACCAAACCAAGAAGAAGTCTTCTGAAATAGAGTAAAAGGACATTGTTTAAAATGTTTCCCCAGCTCTGGCAGTTTGTATTTAGGGTCTGGAGAAGAACTGGTTTATGGCTGACTAAAACAGCCTCTCAGAGGAGTCTCTGAAGAGAGAGCATGTGCAGACCCTACGGCAGGAATATTTGCTTATATATGGTGACCTTCAGCCCCCCAGCCTGCCTGGCCTCCAGAGCCCCTCACGGCAAGCCTGAGCCTACCCACGCAGCTTCAAGTCTCTCGTGCCATGCACCCAGTTCCCTGCCCGTGCTCCAGCTCTACATCCCCTGAAATAGCCCCCTGGAAACCTACAACATTTAAATAACTCTGTGAGTTATTTGCACGCCCCGGTGCCCCCCGGCTGCCCTGCTCCTGGCTGGGGCAGTGGCATGGGCCCCAGCTGCCAGCCCCTGCCATGGGGAGCCCCCGCCACTCGTGAGCTGTGCCATGCCCCAAAAAGTTTTTGTGTGGAAGATTATTTTTACCAAAGTTATTATCATCCTATATCTGTGTGGAGGAGAAATGTGTCTAATTTAATTTTATCTGATATCTTATATAATTCTTCCTAAGAAATAAATTAAAAGCATTGGTACTGGTAGGGAAAGGCACTCTAGGTTTTAATTTAGATTTGGCTAGTCATAATCCTGCCTCCTATAAGAAGGTTTTTGTTAATATGAATTTAGTTCTTAAGAGATTTTTTTTTTCTTAAAAACATCTTGGTCATTAAATCTCTTACAAAACCTGATTTAAACAAATAGACCAGAGTCAATCAAAACCTAGTAATAATCACTGCATCAGTATAGTTCACCACTGATACAATTCGTGGAGCAAGTTAATATGATCCCCAAGCGGGTGGGGAAATAGTGATGTAAGATCACAAATTTATTTTGGTGCTTATTCAGAGTTTAGGAATGTTTTGTCAATGGTAGATGTCTGAGAAATATCTTTTTTTGTAGATTCAAAAAGTTTAATGAACATTAACAATTACAATTATTACTCAGCTCCAAATTTTCTCTCACAGTGCCAAAAACTTTTAGTATGCTTAGTAGACCAGAGTAACATTGGAAACTCTTCAGCCTTTATATTTTGGGAAATGGTTGCTTTTTCTCAGAAAAGGTAATAATGAGCTGGCAGCTATGGGGTATCAGAAATCAGCTAGACCAGTGGTGAACAGCATGCAAAAATACTCATGAAATTAGCTTACATAATAATCTACTGGTGGATGGCTACAAACAACACTGGCATTGTGAGATTTCTGGACTGGTTCATAAAGAATTCACAGGCAGGAATAAATGTGTCAAATCATATATTCATAGTGATTTAAATGACTTGTTATAGGTTATGATAGGCCTAATAATGACCTCATTTTTCTGCTGTAAGTTAGAAGCACCTCTGCTGACATCAGAAAAGATCTCCCAGGAGAAAACTGAACTCTAACTTCATTAATGTCTTTGGTAAGTTTCTATTTCTAGGTAATTAAATTAAAAGATAACAACTAAGAGAAAGACCAACACTATCTGAGTTTTGAGGGAGTGATCTGTAAACTCTTCTCTCCATCACTGGTTAGTCCCACAGGTGTTTAAAATGTAGTAGGTGCTTCTTGGAGGACCTGGGTATTTCTTATGAGCCTGAATTCAGGTGTCTGCATTCATTCAGGCTGTTCTTGACTGACTAGCTCCTGCCTTACCTCTGCTATGATCTGCCTCACCTATGCTATGAAGGTCCAGACAGGTATGCTCAGGATTTGCTAAAAATCATTAAGTTAAGAAAGTAGCCAAGGCCACTTCTATCCATATATGTAGTCAGGGAAAGTGGTCAGGCTGCCCCCTGTTTCACATTAGACTAATAATAATACCAGATTGCCAAACTCTCTAGACCAGTTATATACAGAAGATGTGCCAAAGACAGTTCAGGAAAACAGAGTGCTGGATGTCTACTAAGGAGGTGACTGTGACGTCCTTCTGGACTGAACAAAAACAACACAGGGTGGGGTTTGGAAGATCTTGTTAACTTGCTTCTTCCCACAGCTAGGGATCTGGATATCCTGGTGTCCTGGTACCAGGAACATGAGATAGTTTCAAGGCAGAAGCCTCACTTGGGCTGTATGCAGCTTAACATGAGCAGTTTGGCTATAGCTAGCACATAGGTTAGAGCACCAGAAAAGCCTTAGAAAGCAGCACAGATGATTCAAGACCTTCTTCATCCTGAAGGGTTTTACACAGTCTCTCATGTGTCTCAGAAGGATACTGCCTAAATGAAAACTATTTTAGGGAGGAAGTGAATGCCTGCCTACTCTTCTTGCCTGCATGAAGTTGGGGAATAGAATCATGTTTCTTAGTAATTAGGACACTCAGTCATGAGTGGATAGATCTGGGACTCTGTCTTCTTGAGTCGATACCTCATACTACTCACTGAATTGAAATCAGATGACAGAGGAGCCAACAAGTAGAGGTGCATGGCTAGACCTGGAACAAGGAAGATACTGGTCAGAGATGTGAAACTCAGTAGGAGCTTTGGCTACAGTAAGCATGAGATAGTGGAGTTCAGGACCCAAAGAGGAGAGAGCAAGGCAAAAAGCAAGACCATAATCGTGGACCTCAGGATACCAGCCTTTTCAGAGATCTGCTTGGAAGGATCCATGGGATGCAGCCCTGGAAAGAAGGGCAGGTCCAGGAGAGCTTGTTGATATTTGAGGATAAAATCCTCCAAGCTGCCAACAACTAGGAAATCAATAAAAAGAGGCAAGAGGCATGCCTGGATGAGCAAAAAGCTCCTAACTGAACTCAGACATAAAAAGGAACTGCACAAGGGGTGGAAGCATTGAGACATGACCCAAGAGGAGTTCCTATCCGATATTGCAGCAACAGGGGTAGAAAACCCACCTTGGCTCTCCTAACCAGCTGGCATTGAATCTGGCAAGGGATGTAAAGGACAACAAGAAAGGATTCTACATGTACATGAACAGCAAAAGGAAGACTCAGGAAAATGTGGGACTGCTGCTGAAAGCAGCAGGGGAACTGGTGAGAAATTACATGGAAGAGGTCAAGGTACGCAGTGTCTTCTTTGCCTAAGTCTTCACCAGTAAAACTGGCCTTCAGGAATCCCGGGACCCAGAGACCAGAAGGAAAGTCTGGAACAAGGAAGACTTACCCTCAGTACAGTAGGACCACATTAGGGAGCACTTAAACAAACTGGACATACACAAGTCTATGGGCCGTGACAGATTGCATCCACAAGTGCTGAGGAGCTGGCTGATGTCATTGTGAGGCCACTCTTGATTATCTTTGAACAGTCATAGTAACTGGGAGAGGTTCCAGAAGACTGGAAGAGAGCAAAGGACATTCCTATATTCAGGATGGCCAAGAGAATATCCAGGGAATACAGGTCAGTGAGTCTCATGCCAGTCCCTGGGAGGGTAATGGAGAAAATCCTTCTGGAAAGCATTTCCAAACACGTGAAACAAAAGAAGGTGATCGGGATTAGTCAGCATGGATTTACAAAGGGAAATCATGCCTATCCAACCTGATAGCTTTCTACAATGAGGTGACTAGCTTAATGGACAAAGGAAGAGCAGAAGATGTCGTTTACCTCAACTTTAGTGTAAACTCTTTCACACTGTCTCCCATAATATCATCATAGACAAGCTGACAAAGTATGGGTTAGATATGTGTGCAATGAGGTGGATTGAAAACTAGCTGAATGGTTGCACTCAGAGGGTCATGGGTAGTGGCATAAAGTCCAGTTGGATTCAAGCCACTAGTGGTGTATCCCAGGGGTCAATACTGAGGCCAATATTGTTTAATATCTTCATTGATGACCTGGATGATGGAGCAGAGCGCACCCTCAGACAGTTTGCAGATGATACAAAACTGGGAGGAGTGGCTGATATACCAGATGAATGTGCTGCCATTCAGAGCATTCATGACAGGCCGAAGAGTTGGGCAGAGAGGAATTTTATGAAGTTCAACAAAGGGAAGAGCAAAGTCCTGCCCTGGCAATGAATAACCACAGTCACTGGTTCAGCCGGGGGGCCACCTGGCTGGAAAGCAGCTTTGCTGAGAAGGACCTTGGGGCCCTGGCAGACACCTAGCTAACCATGAGCTAGCAATACACCCTTGCAGCAAAAAAAGGTGAATAGTATCCTGAGCTGCATTAGAAATAAATTTCCCAGCATATCAACAGAGGTGATCCCTCCTCTCTGATCAGCACTGATGAGACCATATGTGGAGTACTGTGTCTAGTGCTGGCCTCCCAAGTTCAGGTAAGATACTGATTTAATGGAGCAAATCCAGCTCAGGGCCACAAAGATGATGAAAGGACTGGAGCATTTGTAATATGAGGAGAGGCTAAGACTGCTGGGAGTCCTTAGCCTGGAGAAAAGGCTCAGGGGGATCTTATTGTTGTGTACAAATACCTTGCAGGAGACAATGAAGGCAACAGAGCCAGGCTTTTTTTCAGTGGTGCCCAGTGAGAGAACAAAAGGCAATGAGAACAAATTAAAAAACAGTAAATTCCATGTCAACACAAGGAAACCCTTTATACTGTGAGGGTTGTCAAAGAGTGGAATACATTGCCCAGAGGGGTTAGGGAGTCTCCATCTTTGGAGATACTGCAAATTTGACTGGACAGAGTCCAGGACATAGGATAACCTGCTCTTGGTGACCTTACCTGAGCAGGGAGGTTAGACTAGATAATCTCAAGAGATGCCTTCCAACCTAAATGATTCCATGATTCTGCATTTCTATGAAACAAAAACCTTAGCAGTAATTGTGGGAGAGGAAACCACCACCTCATCATGCTATTCTAAATCAGATGACTGTACAAATTAACAAATCGTGTTGGTTGAACCAGCCCCATCACCATGACCTGACTGGTACAAATTGCAGCATAAATTTGAGAAGGGAAGGTAATGGAAGCATCCATCAATATTTATTTACTTTTATGGATACATTGTGTCTTTCACCTATATAATGAAATGCACACGTAAAGCTTTGTTTCCGTTCTGACCCTATCCTGATGTGCTGGATTAACTTTTAGTTTTTCAATTATCTTTCCCCACCCCACCCCCTCAAGAAAGATAGTAGCTGCACAAATTTATCTTCTCCATGGCTGTAACCATAGCAACCCAAACAGTTCATTTTCTGTCTCAAATAATGTTCACGACTCCGTCTGACTAACAATTCAGTGAGGACATTGACAAATGATCTCAGTATTCAGGCAGACATTTAAAATATGCAGATATTTGTCTGAATTCTAATATGACCAATGGATACTCAAATGATAAACCATGCGATTCTCAAGTAAAATGAGAGAAAACTTTTCCCTGAGGATACTTCTCATTAAACGTTTCAAAACAGATATATTTTGAGTGATGAATGTATTCAGTGAGATAGATTATCTCCTAGAGATCAGAGCTATTTTGTTCATGTTAGAACTTTTTATTTTCTAGACTTTGTCTTTTCTTTATTAGCAAGTCAGCAAGGGAAGAAAAGTAAAAAGCTCTCGTCCCTCCTTGCTCTTGGCTCCCCCACCCCCCCAATAACTGAATATTCGAGAAAAGAAGAGAACCTTTTGAAAGGCTCAACAGAATGTAATTGTGTTGGGGAAGGCAGCCAGTGGTCCACCAGCATCATCATCAATCTGATACAGAAGCAAGAGGTGTCGCCCTCTTTGCATGTTAATATTGCCCTTCCTGGTGAGAATTAGTGTGTGATTCCCCCAGAGGAACTGCATGTCAGCTAGAAGCTGAGCACATTTCCACAATGAGGTTGGTCATACACTGAAAAGGATTTACCAGAGAAGCTGTGGAATGTCCGTTGCTGGAAATACCGAACAAGGCTTTGAGCAGCCTGATGTAACTTTGAAGTTCTCTCTGTCTTGAGTGGGATTTGGACCAGATGACCTCAAGAGATCCCCTTCAACCTAAAGTATTCTGTAATTTCATGATTCAAAGTCCATTGCTTCGGTTCATGTAAGTCATATGAAATAGTTCACAAATTAATAAGCTTTCGGTCTCTGTTCATACATAGTGGATTCTTACCAGAGAGACAAAGGTGAAAGACCCCTTATTTCATAACTAATCCATCTCCAGAGTTGTCCAAGTCCCTGAGCTCAGTATTTACTTTTAAAATAGCATTGCACTTGAGAAACACATTGCCTCATTTATAATGCTTCCTACTCTCCTGACAGTTCATCTGTTGCAGGGAATGCAGAGCACTGTCAACATTTTACACATGCAGCTACCCTTCAACATTGGTCTTGATTGCAGGTGCAAGGTTGAAAGTATCATTAACTCTGCAGCGAACTTCTCCACCAATGGAATCCAGCTGTCAGCCCCTCTTTCCTGGCTTCTCACCTGGTTTGCTGTCAAAACCAACAGGGACTGTCATGTGGAATGAACTTTTCTTGCTTTATTTCTTTCCTGTTGTATCACTTGCATAACAGCATTTCCCGTGCAAGTGGAATTGAAACAGTGACTTCAGCAAGCTGACAAACAAGATGTTCATGAGGACAAATGCTGCTTTTATATTGACTGTTAAAGGAAAGTGTACTAGGTACCCAGCAGCTTTACTGATGCTAAACAAATGAACAAACAACCCTCCCAAGCAAAAAAAAAAACCAAACAAAAATAACCCCTGAAAACTCAAGTATTATCTGCCCCCCAGTCCCCAAGAAACAAGAGTTCTTAGTTTGTAATTCTAAAAGTCTGTAGTGACCTACCTGAATGCAGAGTTAAAGCCAACCAAACAAAAACTCCAAACAAGCAAACAAACAAAAACCCAAACATAAAAAAAGAATCTAAACCAACCATTTACATGACTATTTACAAGCAGACCAATGAGGTCCACACATGCTAAATATATTTTTTGTTTAGTGAAAGAGCATATCAAGTCCACCATAAAAGAGCTGGTATTGAACAGGTTAAAGAACAGTCCTAAATACTTAAACTAATAAGCCTTGCGCTCCAGAAGATATTCCCATCTCAGCATGACCACAGTTAGAAAAAATGAACCTCTCACAATCTTGGCTTTACTGTTTTGACAGTAATTCTTCAGCAATAGTTTCCATCTCAATTTACCTTAGTCTATGGATCAAGTCAAGGTTTTCCTGTTTTGATTTTTTCCCTTGCCAGAACTGAAAGCTCGGAGCAGCATCTGAAAAAGGAACCATACCCTGATTTGTACATAGAGAAAAAATAGATTCTAAAAATGAAACACAGTTGGCAATTTTGATGATGCTAAATGTTGCCAAGAAGGATGTGGACACAGTGACTCTGCTGCAAGAATTACGGACAGGAAGCCTTTTTGAGTGAGAGCTATTCAGACAAACATCACAAATTGCCTGAACACCAGGAGATGGGATAAATGTCACTAATGTCCTGGACAACACCTCACTCACCTGATATGTCTGTTCCCTTGCGCTTGCCCTTGCCTCAGTGGTTTCTGAAGACACCTGTACTTTGCAAATATGGGTACGTATGTGTGTGTTTTTCCTAAGTGTATCTGCATTTCTGTAGTTCAAGAATGCAACTAAGGCTTAAAGGGTCCTGTTGAACAACCTCTAGCCTTACGTAAACTAAACAAATGAGATACATACAGAGAAGCTACATCAAGCAGTGGCAGCTGATGCAGTGCTTTTTAGGGTGATTGTGTAAAACAGGAAAAGAGCGAAAATTAAGTCAGATTATAGGAAAGGGTCCTGCATCCATCACCCAGCACTACCACTGAAGTAGATCATTTCACACCGAATAGGCATTGTGAGCTCCCTTTTCCCTTTCTAACAGCTTTCTCATTGCCATCCATCACTTTTTTTTCCCCCCATTACTATGGAGAGGAGGAAACTCATCACTAACCAGAGGTCAGAAAGCCAAGAGGACACTCATTTAATCTCCGTATCCTGTGTGCCTGAGAGAAATATTTAACCTGATGGGAAAAACTAGAATAGGTTATCAGTACAGAGGACCTGTTATAGGAAAGACACAAATGGTTCATAGGGAACATATTCTCCTTACTTTTACAGGGAGAAATACAGGTTTGGCTTGGAGGTCATGGATGCTTTTATAGAATCAGAAGAGAAAGTCTGCACATTTAAGGTGAAAAAAATAAAAGCTTACTTTTTTTTAAAAAAAGTAAAGAAATCAAGGGTTGGAAAATGGATTAACAGAGTGCAATACTGATGGAGGACACAATTTACTCACCTTTCTGACAGGTTGGTAAAACTGTCTGGCAGAGCTGAGTTGACCTCTGTAAGAAGAACTGTGACAGGCTATCCTGAGAAGGTGAAGGGCATGTATAGGCTTCAGGGCCAGCTCTTAGAGGATGATGTGTGTCTAAGGTTGGTTTTCTAAGCACCTAATGCCTCACCAGGATAAAGTGTTACTTACACAGACAACACCTGATCTGCCAGCAGGCTTGCTGAAGTATAACAGGCAGATAAATTGCTGTGTATTTCCCTCTCCTCTCACCGCCACCTTACTTTCTGCATAGCAGATGCCAGCCCTCTGTCACGAATGTGTATTTAAGCCTTTTTGTGATCTGCGTCCTGACGAGGAAGCTCATGTTCTCTGAATGTGCCAGACAGGATCTGAGCTCTCAGTACCCAGCTATTCAGGCTGAGAAGTGGTAAAGTAAGAATCCAAGGGGTCTTGAGAGAGAGCAGGAGGAAAATATATTTAAGGGGCAAGAAGGTGACTTAGAAGGAAGAGGAGACTTGGGAGTATGTAGTTGTATGTATGTATGTAGGTGGGATTGGGTTGGGAATGCAAGCTGCTGGATTCTCCGCTTTTGCCTATCTTTATATCCCAAATACTTGGTAAAAAAAAGTGTTAGGCAAAGGAAAAAGAGTATAAAAAGGCAGAATAAATGCAAGATGAGTTAGGAATTTTCTCCCTCTTCATCTAGATATTTATATTTTATCCACAGTGTAGTAATAGTGATGATATAGTGGAAAAAGAGTGATTTTTTTTTTTTTTTGCTGGCTTTGCATGCCCTTGCTGTTTGCTGTTGTCTTTTCATAATTTGTGGAAGTTATGAAAGAATGTATCCAACTGCAATAAGGCAGGAGAGGGTTAAAGGTTAGCAAAGCAGGTGGAAGACTGCATATGAACCGAACCATCTGAGTAGGGGAAGAGAGGACTGTACACTGCTTTAAAAAGTGGAAAATTGAGACTGACTGCAGACTCCTTCATTCCACCACCTCCAAGCCTCCTGAGAATCAGAGGTTTATGGGATCAGAAATCCCTTTCCCACTGCTTTGGTTTGGGAAGAGCAAAAGTCTGTGGTCAACATGGTGACAGGGAGCTGATTGCCCAGTTAAGTAAGAATAATTTGGTGTTAGGGCTATTATGCAAAAATCCTGTGTCTTAGAAAAGGAGCCTAGGGAGGCTGAATCGAGACTAATGGTTGAGAATGCCTAGCAAATGTAGTGAATAAAAGTACTGTAGTCTCAGAAAAGTGTAAGCTGGTGGCTGGCCAAAGTGAAGTGCTGAGTTTCCAATTGCTTTTCTACTTGTAAAACTTACAACTATTGTTAAATTTTGTGAATTCTCACAGTTATTGACAATTTAAGGTGCAGAGAGCACTCCTCCAGATTATTGTATCAGAAAGAAGGCAGACAAAGCAGATAGCATTTTAAATAACACACATACTAGTTTTTTACCTAATTGACGTGGTGACGGTTCCACCCCCATGATGTCTCCTTCCAAGATATTTCCCCCAGACCTCAGTTCAATTCAGGGAAGTGAGATGCTCCAACAGTCAATACCATTTTTTAATACTGTTATATACCTAATTTTCCAAGCTCTCATAAGTCAGGTCATATCAACTGCTGATTTCCACCTGCTCTGGTTAGAGGCTGTGCCAAGTCAGATGTCTGCTGCTTGGTCAGGAAAATGGACAGTTAGGGATATCAGTATCAATTATGGGCTTGATTGCAAATTCAGCTGACCACTATAGCCAAGTAGGTAGCCTCATCTTTTACTGTGCACCCAGAAGATCTCAGCATCTGTTATAAATGAGTTTTTCAGAGAGAGTGTCTTAAACACATATGATTCTTCTGCAATGTATCTCTTGTCCTTCCCTGGATTTTTGCTTAAAAGTAACAGAATCATAGATATCTCAAACATGATCAGACAATGAAGAGATATATCCCATATCCTCATACAGTTCAACAAGAAGTGCAAAGTCTTGCACTTGGGGAGGAAAAACCCCAGGCATATTGGGGTATGTGCTGGGGACTGGCAGGCTGGAAAGCAGCTTTGCATAAAAGGCCCTGGGAGTCCTGGTGGACACCAAGTTGAACAGGAGCCGGCAATGTGCCCTTGCCACAGGGAAGGCTAACAGTATCCTGGGCTGCGTTAGACAAAGTATTGCCAGCTGGTCAAGACGGGTCATCCTTGCCCTCTCCTCAGCACTGGTGAGGCCACATTCGGAGTACTGTGTCCAGGTCTGGGCTCCTCAGTACAAGAGAGACATGGACATACTGGAGAGAGCCCAGCAAGGGGCCACTAAGATGCTAAAGGACTGGAGCATCTCTCCTGTGAGGAAAGGCTGAGAGAGCTGGGACTGTTCAGCTTGGAGAAAGGAAGGCTCAGGGGAATCTTACTACTGTATATACATACCTGAAGGGAGGGTTGCAAAGATGACGGAGCCAGGCTCTTCTCAGTGGTGCCCAGTGACAGGACCAGGGGGATGGGCACAACCTGGAAAATGGGAGGTGCCCTCTGAACATGAGGAAACACTTTTGCACTGTGAGGGTGACTGAGCCCTGGCACAGGTTGCCCAGAGAGGTGGTGGAGTCGCTGTCCTTGGAGATATTCAAAAGCCATCTGGATGCAGTCCTGGGAAACCTGTTCTTGGTGACGCTGTGTGAGCAGTGGGGTTGGACCAGATGACCTCCAGAGGTCCCTTCCAACCTCAACCACTCTGTGATTCTGTGATATCATCTCATAAAAGAGGGCACAGAATATATGCAGAATTAGCAAGTACAGGAGTTACACCAATACTAGTCTTGTTCAGGACATCTCAGGGACATGTCAATATCCCCAAGTACAAAAAAAGTCTTGTGAGTTTATTGTTCCCTCACTGTTGGTATTTCAAGGACTTGTTTAGGATTCATTATTTATTGTTGTACTTTTCCAGCTTTACCTGATTTCTAGGTGTTAGAATTACCTATAGTTTTATGGCTCCAAATTTCAAACAAATATATAGCAAGGTAGCTCATATGGCTACCTATTCTGTGGTAGTATATTCATCCACAGATGCTGTCAGTGGAGACTTGTTTGGCACAGTGTTTGGGGAAAGGGAATTCCTTTGTTGGATGGTTCTTCAGAACTGTTTTTATGAGGAATTTGCAATAGCTGTGTTTAAATGCGAGCTCATGAGAGCAACTCAAGAGGTTCCTCTTAAAACAGGTTTTATTTTTCTGTGAATGTGAGCTCCAAGATGTCATCATTTTCTTGAATGGTAAAGGTTGTTTCATCACCTGAAGCTGTATCTCTGAAAACTCTCCTGGAATTGCTTTAGCAGTGAATATCACATATATTGCTTTTTTTGTTAGAGGTAGAGTATATTTGGTGCTTTTCAGCCAGGTTTGCAATAAGAGAATATAGAAATCCTTTTGGTGAAACCACTTAATACTCTGTACATAGCCCCTGGGAACAAACCCTCCATGTACAGAGAGGCAATTGGAGAGTATCAGTTTCCATGGTTAAACTGAGGTTTGTAATGTCTCTATTGGATGTAGCAGGAGGACTTCAGTCTAAGCAAGAGCCTCAAGAGAAGACATTGATGTGTCCCCTCCTAACTGTAACTATTACAATTTTTTATCAATACAGTTTGCACTTAGGCTATGAATTTTTTATTCATGTTTCTTTGCTTAAAGGTATAGCATCTGTTGTGGTTTAACTCCAGCCGGCAACTAAGCCCCACACAGCGCTTGCTCACTCCCCCCTGGTGGGAAGGGGAGAGAATCAGAAGAGTAAAAGTGAGAAAACTCATGGGTTGAGATAAAGACAGTTTAATAGGTAAAGCAAAAGCCGCGCACGCAAGCAAAGCAAAGCAAGGAATTCATTCACTCCTTCCCATGGGCAGGCAGGTGTTCAGCCATCTCCAGGAAAGCAGGGCTCCATCATGTGTAGCAGTTACTTGGGCAGACAAACGCCATCACTCTGAATGTGTCCCCCTTCCTTCTTCTTCCCCCAGCTTTTTATGCTGAGCATGACGCCATATGGTATGGAATAGCCCTTTGGTCAGCTGGGGTCAGCTGTCCCAGCCGTGTCCCCTCCCAACTCCTTGTGCACCCCCAGCCTACTCACTGGTGGGGTGGGGTGAGAAGCAGAGAAGGCCTTGACTCTGTGTCAGCACTGCTCAGCAGTAACTAAAACATCCCCATGTTATCAACACTGTTTCCAGCACAAATCCAAAACATAGCCTCATACTATCTACTATGAAGAAAATTAACTCTGTCCCAGCCAAAACCAGCACAGCATCTTACAATGGTACAAAAGCATCTGATGAGTTGAAGTTCAAGCTATTAGAGTACATTTTAAATAGATGGAAGTTTGCAGATTAAATGTATGAGGCAAAGAAAGGTGATAATATAGAGGACTGGTCTCGTTTTGCTATCTCATTCTTAACCTTGTTGGTACTAATGCTCCCATCTGCACTGTCCTTTCTTCCTCAGAGGTTGGGAACTCTTCAGGACCTCAGTGATGGTCTGCCTCCATGACCTCCATTTCTACCCATTACAACTGATAGACTAACGAATTAAATTGAATTACTTTGTTTTGAGACACCTTTTCTGCCTATTTGCAGCAATTACTTTATCCCTGAGGGTGGAAGCTGTAGGCACTACATTGCAGTGCTCAGGTGTATTAAACGAGTTGAGAGTAGTCAAAATGTTGAGGATGTTATTCTGCAGCTGATGTCTCTGGAAAGCTCTTGCAGGTACTAAGTACCACTTAGGGATACTGCCAGTAGGGTAGAGGAGGCTGCAGTTCCTGGTGTGAGAAACAGAATAGCATTTGGTTTTTTAAAGATGTACTTTGTGATAATAAAAATAATAATATGCAATTATTATTGGAGTTGATCAAGAAAACTGATGACTGAAAACTGACAACTAATGAGGAATGGCTGAATGACTGAAGAAGGAAGAAGGGAGGGAGGGAGGAAAAACTATCTGTGTGTAACCTTCAGATAACCTGCTACCTCAATCCATCTGGTCAGTCAGCTGTTGTTTTGGTGCATTGGTTTGCTGTTTAGGAAAACCACATTGACTTCTACTTGACACATAAGGCTTTTGTAAGAAACATGTGGATACATGATCAACCACTGTGCATCAGTATTGCCTCATATTGAGGCATATTTTCAAGCAGGTAGTCTAACTTACATCCAGACACATGCTTTTAAATGTTGCTGGTAAATGTACATATTATTACTAACTTCACAGTTAGGATGTGCTTTGGCATTTTGCTGAACTGGGTCCTGAATCACCTAATCTGTACTCCTCTTCTTTACTCACTATCTATTGGATTTGTTCTAAGAAAGTAGCTAGCATCTTGGCAAGGGGCTGATGATGAAGTTGTACGAGACAGAATGTTTCACTGGTGAGAAGTCCTGTGAGATGGTGAGATATTTTAGGCTTGCATGACTTTGCTTCTGTGCAAAATAATCTTAACTGTTGGGTTCTGCTGCCAAATAAATCTGATGCTGCTGGCTGGTACTGGTGTGCAGTCTCCTTTTCTTCATTCTTGGCATAATGTGATTAATTATTTATTTATTTTTAATTGAGACTTCCTCAGGATGGATTCCTCTTTTAGATTGTTCAGAGACATTAGAGTATATTTAAGAATATCAATATAATTCCACAACATTAGCTAGAAATGAGGAATATGGAAATTCAAAGTAATTTACTTTTTCTTTAACCCCGTGGCCAGCCCTAACTTTTGCCATTACGTAGTGGTAGAAGTTATGACTTAATGATCTCATCTACAGCAAGCTTAAACTATGAAATCAAATCATATGAGTCTTTGTCTGTAATTTACAGTCTGTCCTTTACAGATGAGGTCTTCACAGAATCTCAGTTTTAGATTTAATGGCTTAGCAAACTATAATATAACTAAAAACTATCTACTTGATAGAGTATTCAGAATGGTTTATTACTAATATATTGGCTAAAAAATATTACAGGAGCAAATGAATGGAAAATAAATATTTTTGGTTTAATGCATTGCGTGTACCAAATAAATTCTGTGTGATTAGAGCCTAAGAAGTATAAACTAATAAAATGTAAATTGACTGAGTCAGTCAATTTTTTAACACTCATATTTGCCCAAAGATGTACTCCTAAATTTCTAATAGTAGTAAAAGCCCAGGTGAAAAAATACTTTTGTATAATCTTATTCAAGGCTTCTTTAGAAAGTAATAATTGTAGCTATTATCATAACTACTCTTCCACTAATCAGAAAACAGAACGACACTTACAAATTATTTTCCATAATGACCATTGTAAGTGCAAATTCATACAGGACAGTGTGCTGAATACAGTAAGTGTGCACAAAGGCAAAAAGTGTGCCTTGTCCGCTCATGAAAATATCCAGTTTACTAAGGTATATCAGTAGTCTTTATGAACAACATGAAATGGAACAGACATTGACAACTAAGCAACTCACCTATTACACTAAATTTATATACCTCAAATTATTCTAGATCTATAGCAGATCCCAGTTCACAGTATTGATCTTCCTGAAACCTATACTTTGACATTCTTACTAATTATACCTGAAGTAAAAGCCAAATTATTAGCTTAATAAATCTTTTTTCTTCATAGGCTTTGGAAAAGACTATCATTAAATAGGTCAATTTTTCATCGTCAGACATTCAAAAGTCAAGAAATATTAAATCTAAGGCTACATGTGATGCTTTATTTCTAATATCCTTCATATTTTTGTGAGAATGTTGTTTGATTATATGCATTTGTTTCAAACCTGTTTTTAAAAACCTTTGAAGCTCATGTTGAAGGAAACAATCACTAAAATATGATGGGAAATAGATAACTGAGTAACATGCAATATAAGTTTACTGAGGAAAAAAAAAGAATGCTGAAGTAACCTAATATGTTTCTCTGTTAAGATTACCAATTACACAATAAATAAACACTGGAAATGTACTATAGATTTGACAAATTTTGGCTCAATAAAACACTTGCTGCAATGCCACTTGAAAAAAAATCAGTGTTAGTATAAAAAAATGAGTCTGCTGCTAAGTGGATTAAGAATTTGATAAATACTAGACAGCTGCATGTTACATTGTTAGAGGAAATATCAACGGTATAGAAGGGTACCAATGAAATTCAAGCATAAGAGGAAAAAAAAAAAAGGTCAAAATCTTACTGTTACAAAATGCAAGCTCACAAATTTAGGGATTAATAATATTTCTCTAAGTTCAAGATCACTAGCTGGCAGTTGCAGAAGAGCAGAAGAGACGTTTATACTATATGAAAATGGAGTAACTGTAAGCCTCCAGGATGATGCAAGAATGAAGAAGATACACTGGGTGCATATTTACATCACACAATTCCAGAGGAAGAGAAGGACTAGTACCAAACTAAAGATCTGCTTAAGACTTTTCATAAATTCAAACTGTAACAGGATCAGAGAAGGACCAACTGAGGATTAGAGAAAATACTTTTCTATTTATGGTACCAAAGGATTCTTCTAGGTTAGGTTAGCAAAAAGAAACTTGAGAGAGAATATAATTATTGGTGTCAATAAAAACAGAGGGATCAACTCAGATAGGTGTGACATTTTCCTATTCCTATTATTGCCACATACAGTAGAGTGAAATAAATTGTAAGAACATGACATAAATGTCTTATTCTTTAAAAGACTAAAAGAGTTATCCCTTTTATAAGATAAAAATGCAAGAAATTGTGTCATTCAACTGAAAGTAAGAAGTTCTTAAGTCTTTCAAAATTATTATTATTCAGATAAGCCTATTCAGTCCTCAGGCATAATGTAACCTCCCATATGCTGAGATCAACAGAACCAAAGACAAATATGTGAAGTGTGCTGCTGCAGGAAAGGCACAGCTTAGGCAATAGTAGCCTGCCCAAAGACAATTACTTCATAGAGATGGGCTCAGTTTCTCCCTTCTTCATCTTCCCACTGCAGTTGACTCCCAAACAGATGGAAGCTATTGTATTATAAAAGGCAAACTCCAAATAATAAAAATTATTTGTCCCAGAGGAGGATTAAGCGTTTCACCAAAGCATAACTTCCACCTGACGAAACTCTAATTTTGTATGCGCTTATCAGAATGGTAACAGTTAGCTGAAATGTAAACCTGCAAATGCACACCACAGAGAAAACCTGCATGATGTTTATTTGTCAGTCTTGCTTGAGGCAGCTGAATCTTGTGCAAATATTTTGTTTTAGCTTGTTCTGGAAATATGTCCACCTTCTCCTGAGCACAGATTATGTCATCCCTGGAAAAGTGAAAACTTGTGTTTTCACATCCCTCACAAGTACAAATTCAACTGGAATCCACTGGTTTTAATCTGAAATTCTGAATCATGGGACCAGGTAGCGTATATACTGGTGCATACTCTGTTTTCTCAACCTGGAGCAACTAAGCGTAAGAGAGAAGTTGTTGCTCTAGATTATTAGACATCAGAAGAGAATGGGGCAGAAGGAAAAAGTCTCAGGTGATAAAGCTAGTCATGGTGGCCTTCTGTTTAGCTAGAGGATTTTTCTTGTTGCTTAGTACAAGGGTACATGCTAATCTAGACTTACAAAGACTGATTCTGATCCTTAAGCTATACAGCTGTTTAAATCAGTTCTGAATTTGTGCTGTCATAATATATCTGATAATCTCCCTCTCCAACATGAAGCACACATTCAGAGAAGAAAGGGTCTGACTTTCTTACAGGTTGTCACCTTTCTTTTGTAGATAGATGCTTCTGGTCTAAGGCTGATGTTCTGGAAATCAATGCACTGAAACCCGCTCTGTTTCAGTGAGATAGTGCTACTCCAAATACCTTTTAAACAAGTTGGGGTTTATTTGTAGAAACTAGTGGATGACTTCTTACTGTTAAAAATTGTTTAAAGTTCACTAGGAAATCAAAATAAATCAAATATACATGAATACATGTCTTGTGAGATTTCTTACACTCAGACATGAGGGGACTGAGAATTCTTGTCTAAGAAGGCTTTAGTTTCCTTAACGTTTTTATTTGTTCTTAAAATGTTCAAATCCATCCTCAAAAAAATTTGACTTAATAATTCACAGTTACAGAAATAAAACTTTTTTTCAAAATGTATTCTTTAGTAGTTTGCAAGCTAAGTTCTGAAACGGAGTCAATTCTTTGACATCTGTGAAAAAACTTTCAGAAAAACACAGTGTATCATATCAAACACATAAAACCTCCTAAGGTAGTTGATCTTACTTGATTTAATGGGTGAAGAAAGCCTGGTAAAGAGCAAGTCAAGAGACTTGCTTTAGCAGTTTGTGCTTAGTAACCTTCATGGCTTTGTATTGTGATTTATAAGATGCTTCTAGTTACATATGAAATTTCCACATGAAATTGAAGAGGTAAATGCCAATGTCAGGAGTCTTAGATCAGTTAGGCAGACTTACCTGAAAAGTCTTGTTTTATCATATGTTTGATGTAGCTCGGATTATGCTTCTCTCAAGATTAAAATAACATTAGGATGTCCCCTGAGAAGCCCTCAGTTTCTATTTTCTACATATGACTGAGCCATGGGATCTCAGACCTTTTTTTCATATGTGTTTAGTTTCATAATGGGTTATGTACTACATTCCATTGTACTTCTTAAGCACCTCTTTCAGAAGGTCTGTAGGGAAGGGGGGGTGTGTTGATGTGTATGGGAGAGAAAGACTTTATTGGAAAGAAATGGTCAAGTAACTTAGAAATATATAGGTCCCATATGGAGATGGTTGTTTTCCTCGTGCCTCCACTTTCAGCCTTTGTTAAAGAGATATATGGTGGGCCTTAAGTCTGTCACTTGTTTTCTTCTATGGGGTCATCCAGTGGATATCTTTTTTGACTTGCCAAATTGATTAGGAAAAGCACTGCATTAATGCTAGTCTCAGTAGGCTCATGTTTCTCTACGGATTTTAGAAAGAAGTAAATTTTATTATAGACTGATGTTTTCAGACCTTCAACCTGTTCTGATCCCTGGGAAGAAATTCTATCAGGAAGAGCTATCGACAATCCAGCGCAAAATGAAATCAGTGTTATCTTCAAGACTAAAGAGGTTATTTATTATTTTTTTTAATAAAGCAATTAAAATCAAACTTATTTTCAGTTCTGCCTGTGTACATACAAATGTTCATCAACATCATAAATCAAGAAAGTGTGATTCAACTTTAAATTCTGATTGTTAAATGTTAAAGCTCCCCTCACAATGTATTGATGTCTTAAGCTGTCAGTACTTGGCTATTGGAAGGAGAGTATACAGATCGGCTTGCTAATCTGCAATGCAAATACATTGCAGTCACAGCTTGTGTTTCTATGCATTTATTTCACTTGGGAAGCATTGCTTGGAATTGCAAGCCTTCTGATTTGTCTAATTTACGTAAATACTGTGAACATCCATTCTGTTCTCAAAAGTCAACCCATAAGCAAGAAATCTAACATATTCTGTTATGAGCTGAGAATTTTTTTCCTTCTTACTATTAAAGATTAACTTTGACTATGGCTAGACTTCAGTTTATAAAATTTGATAACAGATCTTCTGGTATTTCTCAAGAGGATGTATCTTAATTCAGTGAAAATTAAGCTGCTTCATGAGCTGGAATCTGATGGGTCAAACTCAGTGTAAAATAATTTGACTCTTGGAGGATTAATAGAAAGAACACCATACAGAGCTGAGCAAAATATGAATAAACAAATCTAGCTGCGTAGCAAATTTCTCTGAAGAATTATAATACAAAACTCTTCAGAAAGAGGCCATTAGGACTGACAGATAATTACTGGTCAAAACACATCTTCCAGCTTTACTCTAGAGCTATTATTTTTCAATCATTTTTGTAAACACCAATAATATTCTTATATGTCATATATTATTGTTCTAAATTGTTTGCTGATTTGAAAAGGTAGACCCCACAAAAAAAAAACCCAACATGCATGAGGAACAGGATGAGTAGCTGTGTTTCCTTTTATAATTTTTTCCATGAAAAAAAAAGAAACCACTTGCAAATGCCATGCTGTGCATCAGTAAAAACATCCTACAATAAGATTACTGGTATGTTCTGCTAAAACTTCTTTCTCTTTGCCTATAAGAACAAAAAAATCAGGCAGAAATTTTACATGCTAGATGTCTGGCTCAGATTGTTTTCTTTAGGATATTTTTATTCAGATGCAAATTACTTCATATATGTCCATTTAAAATTCTTTAATTCCTTGAGGATTCTTCCTGTCTGTAAAAGAACAGCTAAGCTTTCAGCAGAATGTATCAGCAGATTGTGAATGCTTTTCTTTTCTATCACCAGTGAATTTTGATAATTTTTCTTCACTTTTGGTGTGGCAAACAAGGAAAAGTCAGTAGCTTGTAATTTGATTTTCTTTCTCATTTTGGCAGACAAAACTCAAAATCAATTACATGTATGGTCCTAATTAGCACATAGTCTAGGGCAGAAGAAAATAAAGTATGTGATATTTAAATCAGGGCAATGCAGACACCCAGGGCTTAGTACTTCTAATTTGAATTTGCTGAATTAAAGGCCCACATACACTTTTTCTAAGACAGGTATATGTTATGTGGATATTATTAAACAGGAGAATGTTGCTGCAGAAATAAATTTGTCTTGCTTAAAAAAAAATAGAAAAAGAAAAAAAAGGAAAAATGCTGTTGCTTTAATAAGACCTGTTCAGGGTCAAGCTGAACTTGTGTTCCAGCCATTAATATTGATTTTTTGTTCTTATAACTAGTCTGCTACTCAAAAAATAGGAATAATGACTCTGGCAGGGTCCCATCTCACATCACAACAGACTTTACACTAGAATGCAGGCTTACATAAGTGAAGCTATACAATATGAATTATTAATAATAAAAATAACTGTTTTCCTTAATTCTGATGTAATGTCTATACTGAGAATTTATTTGAAAAAGGAAGACTGTCTATCAGTTACAGTGGGATCAAATATGCTAATGTTATAATTTAAGGATTAAGTTTACTATTTACCTGCACTGCAAGTCTACTTTAATCAAAACCACTATGTTTGCATTGGCATAAGTATTGCTAGCCCAGCTAATAATTAACCAGAAAACATCCTACCTGGAGTTATTCTTTATCAGGGTAAATAATCTGATGTCCACCGTGAGGGTATGCGCTATTGGTACAATTTTTTCCACCAAGTAATTTGAAGGGTCACTCTTTGCAGTGTTTGCTGATCAGATATTTACCTAAGCATTAGTTACCTAAGGATGAACTATGACCTCTGTTTCCAAAAGTAAACCTGCATATTGTGAAAGACCCGTGTATCATGAGTATACATACACGATTAATTTCATTTTCATAAGTCCTGCTGCTCGAATATAACTGAGTACATTTTAACTTTTTAGTTTGGGTCTGGGGAGGTTTCACACTTTCTTTGTTTCCAGAAGCAAGGAAAAATAGGTGCCCATGAATCTTATTTGAGGTATCACTGAGGAAGAAAAAAGCAGGTTATGCAACATGCATTCCTCTTTCTGTCAGAATATATGATACACATATTAAATGTAATTATGTGTTTGGGTTTTTTACTGAACAGGTTGGGATGAAAGGGCCATCTCTGCATCCCAGTCACCCATTTTGGATTATCACTCAAAATAAGGGTGGTTAAAACAGTAGATGCATGTTTTATTAATGTAATAATGACTTAATGACTTATTTCCAGTCAGGCTGGAGGTCCCCCCCTCTTTTCATTATTCTATGATTCTGTGATTCTAAAGGGATCACTAGAAACAGTAAGCAAAACTTTTCAAACGTATAGGACTTTATTTGCTAAACACTTCAGGTAATGGAAAAAACAACCAAAAGCAAGGTGGTGAAAAATATTCTAGGCCTTAATCCTCCTGATGGCCTGTCATCAGCTGTTGGTATACAGGAATGGATGGTTCTGGCTGGAGAGTGAGCATGTTCTGAACTAACATGTCCCAATACACTGATCTCCAGGGCTCTGTTAAACTTCAGAAATAACAAAAAGCTTTCATTCACTGACCACATACCCAAGAGTAGTGAAAGATGGAAGTTACCCTGCTTCTGGGAGGGCTAAAAGTCTTCTCTTTGCAACAGCTTGTCAGAAAAACTGCAGGTTTTGAGATAAAATATTGCTTTTAATAAATTATAATTTAGGGAATGTCTTTTATACAGTTTCCTGCTTTAAAAATGCTGTTGTCAGATTGTTAAAAAATAAGCAGAATGTTACCCGGATAGTCTTATTAATCTTATTACTTACTCAGATATTCTTAACCTCCGTTAATGCTGTAGATTGCCAGAGATCACCTCTCCAGTGGGCTAAGAGCTCAGATTAAAGCATGTGACACGACAAATACTACTTGCATTTTTTTAATCCTCTGTAATGTTACATGTTTCTCCCAAAGCTGCCATCATGCTGATAATGATGTCATCCACCTGTCACTGTATGCATTTTATACAGCAAAGAAATATTTATCAGGGTGCTTCAGGAGCCTGTATCCTCTAGAAAAGTTAGCTCCATACAGTTTTTTATATGTTTACTCTTTTACTTTCATTGGAAAATTTGAGCAGCATTTTCTGTAATATTTGAAGTGTTAGCACAGTAGGAGTGTTTCAAAGTTGCGTATTTAAACTACCAGAGAAACAGAGATCAACATTAGGCATGATTCATTACTGTGCTATTGATGGGAAATAGCTTTTGTTTAGGAAATCAGCTCTAATCAGTGTCATCAGAAGTCATGTAAATTCCCATAGGCACTACACATTGGCAGTTCAACAATCAACAGCCATCAGTAGTGCCTTGCTTCCACTTTTTGTGCTGTCAGTGGTTGTCCTACCCTGCCACTGCTTCAACAACAGGGAGAAGCACACGTCTTTAACCTGCTGCGGTCTCTTGACACAAGTCAAGACTGGCTTGTGTGGGATGAACATGAATTGCTCAAGAATTAAGCAGACTTCCAGGAGCAACTTCAGTTGATGTATTTATTTCCTTATATGTGTATGCTCCCTGAAAACTTGAGTGGGTCAGCTGTCCACCATTTCTTGGGCTGCAAATTAACTGATTCTCTCCAGTTTGTCTTAGAAGTTCCAGAATCCTAATCTGTATGTATCCAAATTAGAGTCTCCTAAATGCAAGTTTTGTAACTGATGGAAAACTAGACAAGAACACAACAGGTCTTGTAATGGTGGTCTGTAGCTTTACTCCTTTTGTGAGATGAATAGCAGCATTTTCACCAGCTCTAGGTTTCAGGCAGAACTTACTGAGGCAGGGAAGGCAAGACTGACACACATCACAGTGACACCCTTGTTCAAGACAATTTCCCTGTCAGAAAAAAGTGATCACAATCTCTTTGCACAAAGAAGGTGAAATAGTGAAAAACATCTGAGCCCATTGTGTTCCAAGAGCCATTAAGAATGACAGAGGTTAGAAAGCAAACTGGGAATACTTGTGAAACCTCTTCAGCTGAGGGGCCAGTTCGCTGTTGTCCAAGATATTCTGAAGCACTCCCCTCTCTTAGCATCTCCCCTCTTTCTTGACCCACTGGAGCACAGCCTGCCATCTCCCACACGTGTATCAGTTGTGGCAACTGAGAAGACAGCCCCATGTCTGCCTGTAGTTGCAGAAGATAACACTTAGCAACGGGTATCACTAGAGCATGATGACATTGCATCTTGTACTGTATGATTTCTCCTTTCACAAAAATATCAAAGGAAATAACAAGTTTGAGTCCTCTGAGACACCACATCTTTGAATGACTGTAGAAAAGGACCAGTTGTCCAGCAACGTCTTCTGAAATGGTTCAGAAAAGAGTTACTTTTCATTACTAGTTATTTTATTCACCTCAGTCATGTCAAACAGTTGTGATAGAAAGTATCAATGGCCTATTATACAGGCAGGAAGAACATTTCTCTTCCAGTGCTATTTGTTATTACTGCTGGGGGATTACCAGCTGCTGTACAGGCAGTTTTTCTGGCATCCAAGGACACAAAGGATGTCAAATAAGAGGGCTGGCCGGCCACTATTTTATTAAGAAGCATTAATTTGGCATTTTTTTTTGTCCAGAACAGATCTTGTTATTAAGCCTTCCACAGACTGCTAGAAATTTGTTTTCAGCTGACTCTGCAAAGCTGTACTAGCAATCCCTTATAATATGAGCTTCTGTGCATTCCCCATGGGCTTTCACCTAACAAGGAAGGCAGAGGTCTCACAAAGTTAGGAATACTGCCTACAGCTTTTCTATGACCTCTGGGTCACTGGCTGAAACTTGAAGAGATGGCCATACTCCACATGGGGTTGTTACCCTGCTGATGTCAGCATTCCCTGCAGTGCCAGTTGTAAAGAAGAAAAGAGATGTCCATCATTACTGCTCCCAGACTGCAGCACTACTTTTTAATGTAACTTGCCAGTCTGAAGTGCTTTCCAGTTTCAGGGTCTGGAATAAATTTTAATTAATTATGCCTGCCAAAAGCACGTTAAGAAACAATTAGATCACACCAGCTAAATACATTTTTTTGGAGGCTTTTCTTTCTATATCAAGTCCAGGAAAATATGGCTGTGTCAAGGGAAGTCTTGTCTGTCATACCATGTTATCCAGTAACTTCTTGGTTATGGCTTTGTCCGTACTACATCAGGCTTGGAATACCCACTCTATAACTACTGTAGCTGGTCCAGTGCTTTGTCGTAAACTGAAGGAAGGAGAATACGGAAAGATCTCTCCCATTACAAAATAATTCATTAATGAGAAGAAATTACATTTGATAGTGGCAGCTTTTTTCTATGAAGTACACAGTTTTGCACCATTTTCAAACTCTTGGGGTTTCTTTTGTCAGAGTAGTCTTTAATGGTAGCTATTTTAAAAACAGAGATTCCCCATATCCAGTACTTTTGGATGCTTATAACAACTTATATTTTCAAAGTGGATAACCAAGGGCAGGTGTCATGTGACAGACTGTCAGGGTTTAGAGGTGAAGCGCTCCTGACTTCTTGTTCTGCAGTCTTTGTCTCTGGGTCAAACAAGCTGTAAAACATTTTATGTCTCTGCAGTTGTGCAGTAGAAGTATTATCTTGAAAAATTTCTCTAAATTTTGGACTCCTGAAAGGAATGTAGAGGCAACTGTCCATTTTATTCTAAGTATCCACAGAAATACTGGATCTAGAGGGGAAATTAGGTAAAACATCAGAAAACTTAGAAAGAACCATGATTGCTTACCACAAATAAATATTTTCCTTTATAAATCCAGAAATGAAAGCAGAATTTCAAGGTACACCTTCCATAATAAACATTTTGGCATCACGTTTCCATACTTTTGCTGTTTGTTGTTGTTTTGTTACAAGACTTCTGAATAAGAACACGTACTGGATAAATGGGTCCTACCTAAAATGACAGAAGATCCTGCCTACAAACATATACCCACTCATTGGTGCTTCCACCAATTTTTGCAATGCATACTGAAATGGAATATATATTGTTTTGCCATATCACAGGCACTCAATGAAGAAACGAAACAGGTGAATGTTGAAATAGCAGTTTCTACTGGTTGCCTGACTTGCACTTAAAAATAAGCAGCATACCTCTGTAAGGATAAAAAGTTTCCACATACTAGATTGTGTATTTATCTAATGATTTTTATGTTATTTCATGTGTCAGCAGAGGAGATGAGACTTGGAAAGGATCTTTAGGCAGTAAGAAAGTAAGCATTACTAAGGGATGGTCAAAACTGGTCCAAATAATTTTGATTTCAATTTCAAATAAAACTTGAATTTTTTAGTACACTAAATTTATCATAGAAAACAGGGAGAATTCAGCTTCATTAAAAAACAAACAAACAAACAAACAACACAAAAAGTAAAGTCTTCATTTAAAAACAAAACCAGAGCAACCCAGGTGTCCTTCCAGACTAAGGACTGGGTTGGGGAAAAAGAAAAAAACATTTGTATAAATTTATACAGGAGGTCTCTGGAAGAATGAATGAAGTTATACACAGTCTATAACTCCTACAGTGGGGTGCTTTTTTTGTTTGTGGGGTTTTTTTACTTGCAGGCAGAATCTCCAAGGCAACACAATGTAAAAGCTTCAACTGAATCTAAATAGTTACCTTACAGTAATTACTAAATTGCAAGAACTGTGAACTTGTGAGAGAGAGGCACTCTCTGTGCATAAATTGGGGCATCTGCTGGGAAGCTTATCTCCCCTTACTTTTCACAAATTATGCTATGCAGAATTTCAAATTTCCCTGTCCTTGTGAAACCGCTGACAAAGCCATCAATATCTTGTACAGTATTCACAACTATCAGCGTGAGTACCTCTGTCCTCCCAGCTCCTCTACTGTGGAAAAATTATTTAGCATTCTTTAGCCTCTCTTAAAGCACACTGAAAAACAGAGTAGAAAATTGTGCTTTACTATTCATCAGATTTTAGTACTGGACTGGGGTTTCAAGGATAAATAAATTATACACTCAATCCCTGTCACATGGAAACTGAGGTGTCATTGAACTAATGGACATCTTCAGAAAATGACTGTCAATTAAATATGTTATTTTAGGACAGTAATAGAAGTAATTATCTTTTGTGCCAGGAGAGAAAGAATTAGCACTGAGAGGCCATGATGAGTCCATAGAATCAGTCAATAAAGGAAATTTTCTACAGTTACTTGACCTGATTACAAAAGATGATGTTATAGCAAATGTTGTGCAGCAGCATGGAGTACAAAATATGCCAACAGCATCAACAGGTTGAATCTCATTCAGAGTAAAAAGGATGCTAGCAACTATAATTAAATTGATGGGATTTGGGGGAATAATATTAACAACTACCATAAGATCAGTTTTCCTGTATAAAAAAGGAAGCTAGCACCTATGAAAAACGTTGACCTAGGAACTGTTACAGTGTCCTTAAAAGATAGGCTTGAGAGGGAAGATTAAGTGAGAATTTGGATATGAGGAGTTTGATACTCATTGGCCATCATTATCTCAAAGTATCCTACCCCAATCAGAGCTAGCGTATAGACTATGCATCTATTCCAACTGGAGAACTTCAGTATGTGTTTATTAACATACAGGTTGATATAAGCATATATGACTCAGTAAATAGGATACAAGTCAATAAGTAGACTTACTGTCACTAAGTTTTTTGGTGGGTGTTTGTGGAAGGTAGGATAGTTTTTTCATTTCCGACTGAATCAGAGTTGTTAGTAAACCAGGTAAACATGGCAATGCCATCTGTTTTACCACAACAACATTTGCCTCACCAAACAGATTAACTAGTCCTCCATTTTGGCCGTCTTATAAACTGACTTCCTCAATTAGTTAGAGGGAAATAGGCTTGTAGTGAGGAACAAAGAGGGGAAGAGAAAATGACAGAGCGTGACTGTAATTTCTGAGTGGTGTCAAAGCAGAGAGAGCACACATGGATCAACAGGATGGGCTTTCTTGGGGAAATGCAGCCAGAGAACCATGTTTTTCAGGATCAAGGAAAGCATCCATGGCAGCAAGGGGAGACATCATGCACCTCTGATGGTGGTGGAAGTCCAATAAATGCATGCTTTTTTTCTCTTTCATTTTTTCAATTTTTTTTTTTAAATTCGCATGAATGTGCTGTCTGTTATGGATGCACTTTACCTCAATCAACTTCAAGGGGTAATTTAGGAATTGGTATAATCAGTCAGAAGTGTGAGAGAGGCAGTTAGTAGTGAGAGCCAGGAAAGCCCTCTGATACATAGGAAAGTAGGAAAGATGTTCCTGATCCTCTGAAATCCTGAAGGAGTTTGTGACATGCAGAAATGCGTGTACTAAAATTAAAACTGTAATGATAACCTTCTGTGTAGAAAGGGCTCTCTTTCAGGCTGGTAGTGAGTAGGAGTTTCTAGTTTACACAAGTATTGTAGTTAGATTTTATGAAAGTTGTTCCAGCCAACCTACAAGGGGAGAAGAGTGAGTGGGGTGGCTGCGGAGGTGGGGATCCCATGAAGAGGAGGTGAGGAGCACCCTTTGGGTACCCACTCACCTCCGGGGTAAATGAGCAGAAGGGTGCTTTGAGGTGAGGGGGAAGGTCAGAGTACGGTACAGGGGATGTCAGATAGAAGTGTAAAAAGACTTAATCAGAGAGTGTTTTCATTTTGCTTCTTCCCTCCCCACATTGCTAACAGAGGCAGCCAACAGACACAGCCGTTTGTGCAACATTTCATTGATCCTGCTTCAAGATCTTCCAAATCAACTGGGGAAGTCATTGGAAACTGTTGGGGCACTCCTGGGAACCCTTTGAGGAACTTCAGGACACCTGCTGCTGCCAGGAGAGGTGAGAAGTAGAGGAGGCCTTGACTTCTAGCAAGCTGTTCTTGCATATGGGCACCAATGATACTGCCAGGGGCAACCTGGAGTGTATCAAAAATGACTCTAGAGCTCTGGTGGTGGCAGTTAGGGGAATGGGACCCAGGTGGTGTTTTCCTCAGTCCTGCTAGTGAGGGGAAAGGGTGTAAGGAGGAGGGCACTGGTACTGCACATCAACAATTGGTTGCAGAGCTGGTGTCAGCAACATTGTTTTGGTCTCTGTGACCATGGGAGCCTGTTCAAGGATCAACATGCACTTGGGAGAGATGGGATCCATCTCACTAAGCAGGGTGAAGGTATCTTTGCCAGTAAGACTGAACTAGTAAGAAAAGCTTTAAATTAGGATTGGCATGGGAGGGATAAAGTTAACACCTGTGAGGGAGTGACAAACAGGGTTGACAAGCAAAGGGCCTGGGGTGAGCTGAACAAAAGGGAAAACAAAATCAATAAAACAAGTCTTAAGCAGAGTCACCTCAACCATTTGCATGTAAGCAAGGAAGTGCCTACAATTATGGAAAAAAAAACCCAGACCTTTTCTGGGAAATCAGCATGCCGGAGTGCCTCTCTCAAGTGCCTGTAGAGCAATGTATGCAGCATGGAGAATAAACAGGAGAAATTAGGTATCTGTGTTTATTCACAGGGCTATGATCCTGTAGGGATCACAGAGGTGTGGTGGAATGTCTTGCATGACTGGAGTGCTGCAGTAGAGAGATACCAGCTCTTTAGGAAGGACAGGGCAGGCAGACAAGGAGGGGGAGTTGCCCTATATGTGAAAGAGCAGTCGGATTACAGGGAGTTCTGCCTGGGGATGGATAATGAGCCAACTGAGAGCTTATGGGTAAGGGTTAAAGAGCAGACCAGTATGGGTGACACAGTGGATGTCTGTTATAGGCCATCTGATCAGGAAGAACAAGTAGATGAGGCTAGAAGTGACTTCACATTCACAGTCCGTGCTTCTCATGAATTACTTTAACTGCCCTGATATCAGCTGGAGAAACAGCACAGGAGGAAATAAGAACTCCAGGAGGTTCCTGGAGAGCATCAGTGAAGAGCTTGCTGACCCAAAAGATAGAGGAGCCAATGAGAAGAGGTGCTCTGCTGGACCTCGTACTCACAAACAAGGAATGACTCGCTGGGGGTGTGAGGGCGTGAAGGTCAAAGGCAGCCTTGACTGCAGTGACTGGGAGATGGTGGAATTCAGGATCCTGAGAGGAGGGAGCAAGGCAAAAAGAAAGACCACAGCCCTGGACTTCAGACTTCAGGAGAGCAGTCTTTGACCTCTTCAAGGACCTGCTTGGAAGAACCCCATGAGAAACGGTTGTGGAGAGGGATCCAGGAGAGCTCATTGATTTTTCAAGGATCACCTATTCCAAGGTCAGGAATGGCTCACCCCCATATGAAGGAAATCAAGCAAAGGTGACAGAAAGATGCATGGATGGACAAGGAACTCCCAAGAAAACATAAAGGAAGGTAGGTGACCTGGGAAGAATACAGAGAGACTATCTGAGTGTGCAGGTGTGGTGTTAGAAAAGACAAAGCCCACTTGGCTAAAATGTGGTGAGGGACATAAAGGACAACATGAAAGATTTCTACAGGTACATCAGCAGCAAATGGCCTTCCACAGGCAACTTGTGGGCCATTGCTGAATGGGGCAGGAGACCTGGGCATAAAGGATAAATAAAAAGCCAAGGTACTCAGTGCCTTCTTCACCTCAGTCTTTATTGGTAAGATCAGCCTCCAACAATTCCTAGGTCCCTGAGGCCACTGGGGAAGTTTGACACACTGGAGACTTTTCCTCAGTTGGAGAAGGATCAGGCTAGTGAACTCTTAAACAAACTGATTGCATACAAGTCCTTGTGTCCTCGTGGGATGCACCCACAATTGCTGAGGGAGCTGGCCCATGTCATTGTGAGAACACTCAATCATCTTTGAGAGACTGTGGAGATTGGGAAAGGTTTCTGAGAAATGGACGAAATCAAATGTCACACTAATCTTCAAGAAGGGCAAGAAAGAGGATCCAGGTCAGTAGTTTAAATCTGGCAGTTACTGAGTTGCTACATAGCAGTTCAATTTGCTCTACCATTTCAGGTCTAGATGTCTGTTGTCCCCTCCTAGTCTAACAAAACTTTCAATGCTGAGTCTGCACATGCAACTTTTTTGTTGTATTTGCCAGTCATTTTGCTTGGATCACACCCCTGGGAGATTCCTTGGTCTACTGAACTCTTTTTTGTGCATTTTTTAAATTTAAATTAATTAAATGTATAATATTTCCCTGTGCTAAAGAACATCCTTCTCTTCGAGGTGCCAGAGACACACATCCTTCTGCAAACATTTTAACAGCTCTGTAGTTAGCACTTTTCCATAGAAACTTCCCCACCCTCAACTTGCTCTTGTCTTTGGAAAGGTCTTCTTTGTAACAAAGTCCTACATTTCTTGGTAGGGAAAATTGCAGTTTTCCAAGTATTAGTAGGGAAATAAACCTTTCGAATTATTAATAATGCTATGGCATGGAAAGTAATGTTTTAAGGTTGATAGTAATTCTTTTGATGTGAATGGAAACCATTTTATTGACTGGCCTTAGTTCAGGTCCACAGCCCACCCGCTTCCATTGGTCTTTCAAATTCTGTATTTTCTAAAATGGTGTGGGGTTTGGTTCAAAGTATTTTAAAGCATGTGTTGACAATCAAACATTGCTTTAATTTATCCTTAAGTTTTCATAGAACTATATTTTTGTAATCATGGTTATTTCTAGGTCACACAGTCATAGCAACTTTAACACTGGTAAATAAAACTCTCTCTTCAATTCAACATTATAATTGAAGCTTTATCCCTTAATGTAAAATGTTAGACAGGGCTCATCCTGGAGTTCATGCAGTGACAATTATGAACAATACCATAAGCAGAAAAAGAGTTATAGAGGACACCAGGGACACTTTTCCTTGGACTTTTTTCTTTATATGCATGAGATTCAAATCATTGGGCATTGTATAACTAAGAAAAATCTGCATGTTTCCTTGACCTAATGAATTGTCTTCTGAAGAACTAAATCTAAAATATTCAGTGGACCTGATCTGATACTAAACCTATTTTTTGTCATATGAACAAAAACACAAGGACCTACTCTGATGCCTTGGATATTAAAGCAACCTTTAAATGTATAACCCAAAAGCAACCATTTTAATTTTTGAAAGATTCATGTGCGTTGCAGGTTTAAGGCATGTCTTGCAGGTTGGGAGGCGTGGTGGCATGGAGTCCAGTAAAAACCTGGAATATATGTTGGAAAGTAATTAATTCTGTGTTTGGATTGTCATTTCTTGGCTGGGTGTTTTTGACTCTATATCTATTTAAATTCCCACTAGACAGCAGCTAGAAAGATCTGCCAGCTCTTCTGTGAATAGTTTTGAGGGCTTTTTATCTTGTTCTTCACTACAGAAGAGCTTATTTGTGTCTCTGGAGTGTCTTGAAGTTGTAGGGTCAGCAATATAGGATACTGAAGCAACCAGCTCTTGATAGAAATTTGAAAATAGATATTCCTATTATTAAAATAGGAATTCTAGCACCAGAAGTAGCAGAGACGAGGTAGAAGTCAGTAAAAGGAGCTACAATGCAGGAAATATAAGAGTTTGACTCTGCCTAGGTTCTGCTTTTTCAGAGAAGACAGCATTATTCCCTGTTTATGAGCAATAGTCATAGATTTTAGAATACCTAGATGATACTGAAAACCAAAAATAGGCAGCAGCTGAAAGACATGGTTGGAGAGGATGGATCACGGATGATGACTATGATCCATCTGCAGAACAGAATTGGCTCTTGCAAGGAGAAGCAAACACTGAGAAGCTGTGTTGGAAGTCCAAAGACACTGTGTGCAAATGTTTATTGTGAGCTCAACAGATGTTTTTCTGAGGATAATCATATAATGAATACAATCAAACACCACAAAAGTCAAGTTCACATTCCCTTTTCATGCATACCCAAAAATGGGACTTGCAGCAGAAGCTGCCCACTTCTAATACCCTCTGGTTTTGTATGCGTGAGGGAAGATGGATGAGCTAAGCCTGTGCATTTGTTGCAGATGGAGTGATGCACTTCACTTGTAAGACAGAAGCAAAATATATATTTTATTGATTAAAACAGTGAGGTTAACAAAGTTCAATGGTAAATGCGACAGTGGTTTAACAAGATTCAATGGCAAGGTACACTTGACTATTTACTGCATAGAGGACAGGGTCAGACAAAACTGTCAGGGAGACCCTCCCGTTGAGTCATGAGATTCAGAAAGGACCCCCTTGCTTTCTAAACTCCTTCTCAGAGAGGAGTATAGGTGCGACTGGATCCAGTCCTAGTCCCAGACTTGGTTAATGGTTTATGTCTAAAGGATTATATATGCTCAATCAATCCTTTATATCACTTAGCTAAGGTTTCAAAGTTTAGCATGCTATTAGTCACTTACTGAGGATCTGTTGCGGCAAGGAATGTCTCAACCTCAAGGAGAAACCTTGAGAGGCGTCCCTGCTCAAGGGGAGACCCTAGCGTGCATCCCACTGCCATTGGCTACTGTGTTGCCACCCGCCCCCGAAGTCCAGCATGAGCTGGATGCAGCCCTCACAACCCCCACTGGAATTTATTGCTTATGCAAAAAAATATGGCCTATAGGGGAGAGCAGACCACCACAGCATTGTTTCTTTGGGTTCCATAAGCACGGAAAGCCCTTCACAGCAATTTAGCAGTAAGGCATGAGCTAGAGCCTGCTATGTTCTTCCTTTCTTCCTTCAGAAGCTGACAAAAGTACCAAAGTAGGAGTATAGGAAAGAGAAGAAAACCCTGCCCCTTCTCAGTCCAAAAAAGCTATACCTTTGTGAGTAGCATTACAGTGTGTACTGGACTTTACCCCCTGAATTCAGCCTAAGACACCAAACAGAGATGTGCCATTTCTCAGCTCAATTTCCTTGGGGAAAGGTTCAACTTTAAAGCTGTTTTTTTTCCTCATATTATGTGTGTAGCCCCCTTCTTTTCTTCCCTTTTTTGAATCCTTTGCCAAATGTCATTGAAACTTGCCAAAGGATTGGAAAATTCAAAGAGAGTAAAGTTACTGAAAACAACTGAATGAGAAACATTCCCTTGATTAAGGCAGCAGCATGCACTTAAGCCTTATTAAGAAACAGAATAACAACATAAGGCAGAGAAGCTATTAATAATCTAACTGAAAGAAAAAAGTTCAATCAGCTATGACATACTATTAGACATCAGAGAATCTGTCCACAATCTAGGAAGTGAAGTTTCATTAATTCCTCCATGTATAGAACTACTAGTTTCCCTAATGTAAAATCTGAGCCCTTTCAACCTCAAGTCCAATTGTTACCTCAAGAAATATCATGACTTCAAAAAAAACCTAAAACCCAAAAAAGCCCTCTCTGTTCCTTGCAGTGTAGCAGCTTCCTTAGGTCATACATGTGATCAAAAAGAACCTAGATCTGCCACCTTTAGTTCTACAGGCATGGTAGACATAACGAAACAGTAGGACTTAGCTTTCATGAAAAGTAAGAGAGAGGAAAAGATTGCCCTTGCGCTGACAGCAATATGTTGGAACCAAAAAATCTATAGTCAGCTGTGAAACATTGGGATGTCAATTACAGTTTGAAAGTGATATTTTTTGGCTGGGAAATGCAATAACCTGCACAATTGATGCTGTATTATGTGTACTTTTACAAGCGTACTTAAATATCATAAAGAAGTGAGAAGAGATGGCTCTTTCAAGTCCACATATATGATTGCCTTTAGGAAGGGTGAGTAATTCTTCACAGCTGCCATCTTGAATTTTCTGGTGAGAGGAATGAAAAGAACTGCTTTATGATCCACTTCCTTGCCATCCAGAAGATCCTTGACAGCCTGAGCTATGTCCACATAACATTATTATTGCTTACTTGTACCACTACAGACTCTCCTTATCTAGGAATTTTACCTATATCCCTCAGTGTATACGCCATGTTCCTGAGGACTCGAAGAACACAAATGTCATTCCTGTCTTCAGGAAAGGCAAGAAGGAGGATCCAGGGAACTACATACCTCACCTCAGTCCCTAGGAAGGTGATGTAGCAAATAATCCCGAGGGACACCAACTTGACCATGAGCAAGCACTGTGCCCTTGCAGCAAAGAGACCAACAGCCTCCTGGGCTGCATTAGGAAGACCATTGCCTGCCGATCAAGGGATTTGATTCCTATTCTCTACTTTGCCTGGTAAGACACATCAAGGTGCTGT
Organism: Mycteria americana; assembly: GCF_035582795.1. Classification (NCBI taxonomy): domain Eukaryota; kingdom Metazoa; phylum Chordata; class Aves; order Ciconiiformes; family Ciconiidae; genus Mycteria; species Mycteria americana. The sequence continues at coordinate 25,014,088 of NC_134396.1, read as the reverse complement.
GTTCAAATCTGGGCTCACCCACTACAGGAGAGACATGGACATACTGGAGTGGGTCCAGCAGAGGATCACAAAGGTGATGAAGGGACTGGAGCACCTGTCATGCGAGGAGAGACAGAGAGCACTGGGAGTGTTAGTCTGGAGAGGAACAGGCACAAGGAGATCTTATCCATGTGTATAAATATTGGATTGGGAGAATCAGACTCTTCTCAGGGTTGTCTAGTGACATGACAAGAGGTAATGGGCATAAACTGAAAAAAAGGGAATTCCAGTTAAACATAAGCAAACTTCTTTACTGTGATGGTAGAGTCAAATGCTGGTACAGGTTTCCCAGAGAAGCTGTGGAAACTCCATGCTTGGACATATTCAAACTTGCCTGGACATCCCCCTCCCTGAGCAACCTGCTGTAGCTGACCCTGCTCTGAGCAGGAGTGGGACTGAGCAGGAGTATCTCCTGAGGTGAGATATAGCACTGTGGTGCTGTAAATCTGCCATGCGTGTGTGTGTGTGTGTGTGTGCATGTGTGTTTCTATGTGTATGCATATTCTCAAAAGAATTGCAGCCTTATTGGAAAAGTCAATAGTTGTGAATGGCAAGATTCTGGCCGAAGTGCTATGTATCAAAACTGCCCTGGGACTGGCCAGCAAATGCTCTGGGACTGGCAATGGAGTAAGCAGGAACTTTTAAGTTTAGTTGAAAAGAATGATAAAAGCAAAGTGCTGAAACGTAAAAGGTTAAGGGCAGCTGCCTTTGAAGAGTTTAGTGCACTGCCTGCTGGTCTGGTTTAAGCAAATCAGAAGCAAAGGTTCTTCCTTATCTGGAATGTTAATGAGCGAGAATCTGAGGGCTTTGCTAAGCAGAATTGTGGCCTGCATGATAATTTGTCAGCCTCTGACAGTGGTTATACTGCTTCAAAAGATTCTGTGACATCCTCAAATTCAAAATTATGGGAGGATGACAATTCAGCCACTGAGGAAGCCAGTGAGCTTTCAACTGACTTTAAATAGTCATGAGACAATGTGAGCTGTAAGTCCATAACACTCATAAATTTAATCTTTTTCTTTTATTTTTTTTTTAAGAAAATGTGATTGTAAGATGTCAGAAAAGTATACAAGAGTTAAATGAGTGAAAGACACCTTTTATGGTATGGCTGTTTGGAACAGTTTATAAAAAAAACCACAACTTTTTCCTATGAAGTTGTCAAGCAGACTGTAACAAAACATTCTAAATCCACTACCTTGCCTGGTTTTCCTGTAGCACAGTCAATTCTTGAATAGCTGGCAAACAGAAACAAAGTACCCATAAGTCTTAAGAAAATTTTTGGTTTGTTTTAAATCTTCTTTGTTATCCTTAGCTTTCAGTTTACAAGCAGGTAAGATACAATTATGACTCCCAGAGCTAAAGCACTAGATAGATAAATTGAAACTATTTTCATATTTGCTGACAAAAAGCACACTCAGCCCACAGATCATAGTCCACTTTTGACTTTGAAGGGAAACTTTAGGAAAATGTGCTAGGTGCTTTTCTCTTCAAATATTCTGACCTCTTATTTGGAAGATCTTTATTTCAGGAGGAGCTAGATTTTGATGGTACTGAAGAACGTGTACTTCCTCCTCCTCTCACCCGAAAGCCATGGAATGAGACAGAAACATATTCAGCACGTACGGGTGAAACCTGCACTGAAGAAGGAGCTGGGTCTTTCTAGTCTGGAACCAGCTCTGCTGCTAGAAAAAGTGTGGGCGAGGAGGGCATGTAGGGGGATGATGTTGTTTTCCTGAAGATGTTGAAGGTCATTTAAGCCAATCAAGTTGATGGCAGTGTCACACTGAGAATAAGACAATTAAAGTCAAATGGAGTGGCCAGTGAGCACTTTGTCAGATTCCGTGTTTAATCTGTAAAGCTAGGAAAGTAACACTACAGAGTTCTCCCAAAATTATCATGAACAGCCATTAATGCAGCACTAAATATAAGCATAAGAGGATTAGTCTGGTTTTGAATATTCTAATCTTTCCATATCCACACTGCAAACAAAAAGTAGGAAATGGAATTTTCATTTTGTTTGTATAACAAAAAAATTAAAGTGCATGTATCCGTAACCTCTGCTTGGACTGACATCTCAGATCAGATCTTTTTGGAAAAGGGAGGGTGCAGTGCCAAATTTGTGCTCTGCACCAAAAGAATTTTTTTTGTTTGGGTGGCTTAAATTAGAACATTATAAAACAGTATGAAACAAACAGATTGTAGTGAAAATGGAATAATGTTGACAAGCTTTCGTCCCTTTTCACATCACCATTACCCAGGACAAATATGACATCTCAAACAAATGACTTGTCTAGATAGGCATGTATTATCAGTAGTTCTACCAACAGTGTAAAAATATTAAAACTGCTTAACAATTATTATCAAAAGCCTTGCTGCTAGTTCAAAGGACTTTCTATAAGCACATAAACATTACTGCTACAGGATACACTGTGAAAGGGGCTCATATTTTTAAGGAATAAGGTCACCCCATGAAGACTCATCTCAATGAAGAGATAGTTTCATGGGCACAATCATGAAATAAGAAATCTATGTCTATCCAAGCATGTCCTGTATATTCTCTGTAGACAGACATATCTTTTACGCACTGCCTTTTACCAAAGGCAGGTACATTGATTGATGGTAAGATACATTAGCAGTATTTTCTCCTACTGCTGTATGAAGTTAGACCAAATGCTGGTTGATACATTGGACGTGTATGATGCCTTCAGACTGCGTTTGCCTGCTGGTGTCCTTCAGTTTGGGTGGTGGTTCCTTGATGACTGCTTTGCTGTACTTTTTAAGTGTGTCACTTGCTTGGAACACTTGGAAGTCTTTCATTAAATGATCACTGATTTGGCCTCTGAGTGAGATTTAGCTGACCTTTCTAATAGTTTATAGGTCAATTGGGCATTGAGGGTTGTTTTTCACTGTGGTGGCTTTTTTTTGTTTGTTTTATGAAAAACAATGGAAGCATTGTCTATTGACCAACATGGAAAATGGCTTGGAATGTGTCCGGTCATGAGTAATTCATTAAAACTATTAAACTGGTTTCTTTTTGTTTTCATAAGGGTTATTCTGACAAAAACTGGTGGACTACTCAATCATCATTGCTGAAAATGGTACACACTTTCTGTTAAGACATACACATTCTGATTTGAGGGAGAAATTAAGGTCACCCTTAATTTCTACCTTAATTTCACCCTTTTTATTCCTTGAGTACATATTACAGGTAAGCAGAGCTTTGCTGAAACAGTTGAATGAAATATTTCTCATCTCAGACTATTACTTCAGTTCCTCCCAAGTGCTATTCGTAGCATGTTAATTTCTCGTCCTCATATATCTGCACCTCATTTCTTCATTAACAAACCTGATAAGACTCAAGCATGTTTGTCTAGTCTGGATAGCTTTCCTATATATTTATATGAAGTTTATGTATGTATACCTATGTATTTGTAGATTGGTAGGTATGTCTAGTTTTATTTATAACAAGTCATACAGATTATGCACTTACAAATCAAAGCAAGTTATTGATGAAATCCATTTTCACTTAAAGCTGACTGTTTCGCTGAAGCTTTCATTGTGAAGGGTCCTTAGGGCCTTAATTACTGTATATCTGGAATTTTTTACATAACTGATGAAAAGAGAGAACAAGAGAGAGAAAAAAAGTAAAGGACAGAAAGTTCCTCAGGATAATGTAAAAATGCTGAGGTGATATCCCATCTCCTTCCTTGCTCATTTAGAGCTGATGTTCTATGAGCAGAGACTTATAATCAGTGAAAGTTATTCAGATCATAGAAAGTACATGCATGTTAAAAGTGAACAGCTCCTGCTCACTCATTAGTGCTTGTGACGAAGAGCCAGAACATATTGCTATCATCAGGACACACGTGTCAGCTGTGAATTCACTGATAAGAAAAGAATGCCTTACACTGTTTTTCCAATAAGTGTATAAAGCAATATTAAAAAACAAACAGGAAAATGTTATTATGGAAAGAAAAAATCCTATGGAGAAAGACCGTGCAACCCCTTAAGCATCGGTCTTTTGTTTTCACTTAACCATTTGTATCTTCGGTCACCTATGCTGTCTGTTTCACTAATTGTTTCAACTGCATGTTACTCAGCTAATTTCAGTGTTATCCAGAGCCTACTGAGTAGTTTTGCAGTATTATTAACCACATTTTCAGAATGAGCTTACTCTTTTCCTTGTTGCACTGAAAACAATAGCAAAGTATAGAGATCTTGGGCTTAAGAAAAGGCAAAAATTCGAAGATTTTCTTTAGTGGAGGGAAAAAAAAAACCAGCTACTTTTGGGGGTTCTAACTTAAACCATGTGTTAAAATTTGAGGAACAACAAATATCTGTTAATTAAGGACATATAAGAAGAGATGGCACATCATAGCAGAGCCAGGTGAGAACAAGCCACTTAACAGACAAGTTCTGTAGCATTGTATGTAAATCTCAGTAAAGAACCTGATACTCCTAATTTCAAACATGGAGTTCATGGAGTTCAAAAATGAGTCATGGAGGTGAGGGATGTTGTTTGAGTTTGTAGCATTTCTAAGAGTGCATCAGAATGGTCAACAAAACACTGGGATTCCAACTTGATGTTTACAGAAGAAGAAAATATTTTCTAGCAAGTATTACAAATAGATCAGAAGGTAATTTACTAGCATCAGAGCTCACTGAACCAAGTTTATTCCTAGGAGAGAATTAATCAAGTATTTGAATGCACAAATTGCAGAGCTACCCTTTCTTTTCTATTTTCCTTTCTCTCTCTCCTTATGTCTTCTTTTCTAAAAAGAGAAAAGCTATGCAGTTGATGATCCTGCCATTTATGAACTCCTAAACTGAAAGTGAGCCAAGGGCAGTTTATATATTTATGGGCAGTCTATATATTTTTTACAATATAGACTGCCGGGGGCAGTCTATATTGATAAAGAATGTCAGGCATCAGATAACCAAAAGCAGGATTAAAGATTAAGGCATAAATTCAGTATAGCAGGCATGAGCAGTTGCAGCAGTATGAGAGATCCTGTGTGTCTGAGGGGAGAGGAGGAAGTATGCATCAGCATTCCTTGTCTTTAATAGTTTATCACTGGAGGAGGAGGAGGTGGTGGTGGGAACAAGCTGACATGGATATTCAGAAATACCTATCTCTTTCTCAGCTAAGCAGTTGGCAGAAGCTCTGCCTTTTCAGTATCCTGGTGTGTCCTTTGGAGGTGGGGAAGGAAGGAAAGAAGGAAGGAAGGAAGGAAGGAAGGAAGGAAGGAAGGAAGGAAGGAAGGAAGGAAGGAAGGAAGGAAGGAAGGAAGGAAGGAAGGAAGGAAGGAAGGAAAAGAAGGAAGGAAAAGAAGGAAGGAAAAGAAGGAAGGAAAAGAAGGGGGAAGAAAGGAAGAAAGGAAGAAAGAAAGAAAGGGAAAGAAAGGGAAAGAAAGAGAGAAAGAGCAAAAGAAAGAAAAAGAAAGAAAGAAAGGGGGAAAAAAGAATGAACAGGTATTTTTTAAATCACCAAAACATTTTCTAATAATTTTTCTTAAGAGGAGTGGGTGGCAAGACAAAGAATGAAAACTAAAAACCCCTTGGTTTTGTAGAATGTGTATTTGACACACCTTTAGGACTTTAAGAGCATAGTCTGAACTGAGATATGTCTCAGGAGATCTAATGGCTAAACTTCTTGGTTTCAACACCATCCCAGAGGACTGAAAAATCTATGGATGTGCAGTGTACTTACCATGTACACTGTTTTGCAAGGATCGTAATTCAAGTTTGGATTTGCCCCTTCTAAGTCTCTCTGAAAATCATTCAAAGCCCTTTTTCTGTTTCTGGCAGAGGAATCAGAAATTCTGAAGGTCACATTTCTTATGGCAAATAGCAAAACACAGCAACAAGCTATTTACCTAATCTGGAGTGTAATAAACAAAATTGTAATACCAGCAAAGCTTTCCAATTTAACATGAAAGGATAGCCACAGAGGCACGATGTTTGAGTGCAAAGAAAAAGTTGATGTTAGCAATGGGACCAGTCTTTTATGTATCTCGTATAATTACAGTTCTTTCAATTCCTCATATCGTAATCACCTTTATCAACTTCTTATTTTTCCCATGGGGTCTAAATTAGCCAGTGATTTGTGTCCAGCAATTCTAATCCTCAGTAGCTGAAAGACAAGCAAATACCCTCCCAGGCAGAAGACTCAACCCTTTAGGAACCGCTCACTATCTTGCAACTGGTACTTGGTGGGCACAAACATCCTCCGTGTGTCTAAACCTGCAGCATCAGAGCCAGGAGAGTTTAGCTTAGGCTTGAAAACATGCTAACACCAAAAATTAAACATGCTAACAGAAAAGGACTGGACTAGGATTTCAGCTCCAAAGCTAACCAGTTGACTCCTGTGAGGTGGACATAGTAGAGATACACCAGAAATCTAATCTGGGTATGTGACAAAAAGGAATAATTTCAAGGTCAGGTAACGGGAAGATGGGAGCAAATAAAAAAAAGTTGCCCTTGGCCATGTAAAGGTGTGACTAGCCTGCTTCAGTACAAAGCCCTCCTTTAGAACAGCCTGTTCAAGTTTGTTGTGAAGCTGCTGAGAAGTGGTCATATACTCAGTCAAAGCTCAGAGATTGTTCAGAAAGCTGCTCTTTGTCACCTCTGGGCCATCAGTTATGGCTTCCCAACTGAGACAGGCATCTCATGATGTGAAAGTGTCTCTTCCACTTTATCCTCATGCAAATGATCTATTAAAACTGTGTGGAGAAGAAATCCTTGACAGACTTTGGCAGCCACAAATTTTTAGCCATTGCTTGCCACTAAAGGTAGAACCATTGCTTCTTTTTTCCATATGTCTTAAATTTGCATATTTTACTTAATGACTACCTGAGAGGAAATCACGTGGGCAAAAATTTAAAAATCTGGTCATGAAAGGTTCATAAAATCCTAGAATCATGGAATAGTCCAAGTTGGAAAGGACCTCAAAAGATCATCTGGTCCAACCTTTTGTAGGAAAGGGAGCCCATATTAGACTATCCAGCACCCTGTCCAATTGCATCTGGAAAACCTCAAGTGACGGGGACTCTGCCATGTCCCTGGGGACGTTGTTCCAGTATGATGGTTCTCACTGTAAAAAATTTCTTTCTTATATTGAGATGAAACCTTTCCCAGTGTACCTTGTACCCATTTCCCCTTGTCTTCTTGTGGTTTAACCCCCGCCAGCAACGAAGCCTCACACAGCTGCTCGCTCACTCCCCCCCGGTGGGCTGGGGGAGAGAATCAGAAGAGTAAAAGTGAGAAAACTTGTGGGTTGAGATAAAGACAGTTTAAGAGGTACAGCAAAAACCGTGCACGCAAGCAAAGCAAAGCAAGGAATTCATTCACTCCTTCCCATGGGCAGGCAGGTGTTCAGCCATCTCCAGGAAAGCAGGGCTCCATCACGCGTAATGGTTACTTGGGAAGACAAACGCCATCACTCCAAATGTCCCCCCCTTCCTTCTTCTTCCCCAGCTTTATATGCTGAGCATGACGCCATATGGTATGGAATAGCCCCTTGGGCAGTTGGGGTCAGCTGTCCCAGCTGTGCCCCCTCCCAACTTCTTGTGCACCCGGCAGAGCATGGGAAGCTGAAAAGTCCTTGACAAGTGTAAACACCGCTTAGCAACAGCCAAAACATCAGCATGTTATCAATATTATTCTCATAGTAAAATCCAAAACATAGCCCCATACTAGCTACTATAAAGAAAATTAACTTTACCTCAGCCGAAACCAGGACACTTCTCCTTGTGGATCCTTGTGAAGGGAGAGCCTCCATCCTCTTTGTAGCTGCCCTTTAAGTATTGGAATACCATGATGAGGTCCCCCATGAGCCTTCTCTTTTCCAGGGAGAAAAGACTTAACTCCTTCAGTCTTTCCTCAAAGGGCAGGTTCTCCAACCCTTTGATCATCTCTGTGGCCCTTCTTTGGACACTCTCCAGCCTGTCCATGACTTTCTTGAATTGTGGGGACCAGAACTGGACACAGTACTCCAGGTGTGGCCTGACAAGCACTGAGAAGAGTGCGATGATCATATCTCTATCTGTGCTAGTAATGTCCCTGGGCATGCAGCCCAGGATCTGATCTGCATTTGTTGCTGCAGCGGCACACTGCTGATGCATGTTCAGCTTGTAGTCCATCAGGACCCCCAGGTCCCTTTCGGCAAGCCTGCTCCCCAGCCTCACAGTCCTAGCCTGTACTGGGCTCTTTGGTTATGTCATCCCAGGTACAGCACTTTGCACTTGTCTTTGTTAAACTTCATACAATTCTTGATAGCCCACTCTTCCAGCCAGTCCAGGTGTCCCAGCAAGATGGCTTTCCCTTCTGATGTGTCCACCTCATCACCCGGTTTGGTGTTATCAGCAAATTTGGTAAGGGTGCTTTCAATCCCATCATCCAGAGAAGAGGCTGAGCACCGTGGGGCCCAGTATCGATCCCTGGGGGAACCCAGTTGTAACAGCCTGTCAACCTGAGTAAAAGCCATTGATCACCACCTGCTGAGTGCAACCTGTTAGCCAGTTTCCTACCCATCTTGCAGACTACCCATCCAAGCTGCGTCTTGCCAGGTTGAACATTTAGTCTCTGTAAAATTCCTTTTACTTTGTTCTCAAGTGTGAAAACTGTCTTAAAAAGGGGCTTTGCCCTCCTGCAGTGGAAGCCATTTGACTCTAACATTTTAATGGGGATTTAAATATTTAACTTCAGATATGCAAGCAATTCTAAAAACCAAACCCTGAAACTTTGGTTCCTGTTTGGGATTTTATCCCACTTACTATGATTTCGTGGATTTAAAACAAAATACATTTGTGGGCATATGTCATATACAGTATATAGCATGTGTTTTATGTTACCTATTTCAGCTTTGTTTGCTTCTTATGGAGAAGCCACTTCTGTGAGCTGCTAATACTTAGAAGTCAGTAGATCTTGCCCTTTTTTCCTTTAAAGGATTTCTGATAGATTGTCTGGTTCAGTTCCCTGAAATTCCTTTTGTAATATAAACCGTGACTAAAATATGAGCAAAGTAAATAAGGCCATAATTTTAAAGAGACCTGTGTGCAGGTGGATGTTTCTACCTATGGCTTAATTAGTACTCTGCGCAGGCAAAGTCAGGTTGAGGATCTGTACTGGGTGCTTCTACACAGTTCACTGAATGATTAGTCTTACTTATCCACCAGCTGAAAAAAAATACAAAACTGTTTTCTTTTATGGATTTCGACAATATCATTGGTCATTAGAGAACAGTTCTGGTGAGTACAATTATTAATGACCATCTTGCTATATAAACAATTTATGTTTTGTTTTGCTTAGGCTGCAGCAGAAAACCCTTGTGTATAAACACTGATGGACAATGTTCAAAATTACTTCTAATTGGGTAGACCAGCTTATTGGATATTTCTTTTTGCCCTTGTGAACATTACATGCTTCCACAGTCTCATTTGCTGCACCTATCAGGAAAAATCCATGTTAGTTTTTCATTAGTAAAATCCATTTTAAGGTCTCCAGGAGGTAAATTATTTTTAAAATTAGTTTTTATTTTATTAGTCAGGTTGCATGGTGTCAAAACTATGTTGGAGCCAGTGGCACTTCAGTTGAGCTTATTAATATTGATAGAATCACTCTATGTCTCAGTTCAGTATGACACCGTTAACCTTCTGAGACTAAGAAATATTTTTAAAAAGGCAACAGATAACTTTTAACTAATTACTTTAGAATAAATTTTTTAAAGTGTTTTTTAGTTCTTACTAGCTTTATTCCCCCGAGAAAGAGAATGTAAGCAGCAATTTCATGAATACTTATCAGCTGAAAATCAGAGGAGAAACATCAGGTATCAGAGACAGTATTATGTATATCCTTCCAGAAACTTTGGCCAATGCATTTGACTCCCAGCTACAGGAAAAGAAAAGAGGTGGAGCACAAGTTTGCATAAAGCACTCCTGGCTGCTTTAGCATACAAAATAATATGAAGATAGCATGAACTTTTTCAAAAGTACCTACATTGTTTAGGACGTAATTAGTCTCCCATGTCATACACATATCTTGAAACTTTACCCTTGCTATTCTGCAGTTTTCCTCCTGGGATTGTCAAGTTCTTGAGTACTATGTTGATTTGTAACACAACATACTAGAGAGAAAGTGAGAGAGCTGTACATCATTCCTGCTCAATAGCTCTAGTTTCCTTTAGCAAATCTGACATTTTTCTTTGCAGTAGAATCAGGTTGATGGAGGAAATGATAATGACAGATAAATCAATTCTCATTTCCGCTCTACACGCTGACTAATAAATACATTAGTGAGATCATTAATATCATTATTGTAGGCACTTTGTCCCTTCACCCTTGCTGAAATTCCTGCATTCTTGCGTATCAGTCCCATAAAGATGTTGCCAAACTGCTGCCTTATGGTAGGTTAAACTCAGAGATATAGTGTGAGGTGATATTATAAAGCTGAACAGTCCTGGAAGATGGCATCGTGAACCTGGCAAGCAGGCATTATTTTAGTGACATGACAGTAGAGTGAAGTTGATAGCAAAGGAAAGTAATGAAGGCTTATTGAAAATTCTGTATACACTGGGGCAAACCCATGATCTGGGGTCACCTCTGCAGTGGAGAGTAGAAATTTGGTGATGGCTTTCTTTAATATTAAATCCCAAACTATTAATGGATTAATTAAGCAAATGAATGAAGCAACTAGAGTGGTTATTTATGCTACAGCCTTTGATGTGGGCCAACACAGAATACAATTTTACAGAGTTTTAATGCACATCCTACTAATTCCTGATAGTGTCATACAGATAGCACTGAAATGATATGTTTCAGTCGAGTAGGATGACAGAGCTTCAAAGTGAAATCTAGGACATTCTTAGTGTTAAGGAGAGAAAAAGCATGGGGAGGTTTTAGAGAACAACAGTGAATAGTGTATTGGGGTACGTCTGCTTGTTCATTTCTCTCTTGAGCTAAGTAACAGCCCCTCAGCTGCTAAATCTTGGTGCTTTTCGTTCCGTGTACAAAAGTGGTTTAATGCCATATATGAAAAATACAAGTGTGTCCTCATTGGACAAAGTCTCTATGAAAGTGAACTGGAAGATCAGCCCAGTGGGGTGGCTCATTTACTTCTTTCTTCTATGAAGCTCTGCTAAAGGAACTATTTTAAAATATTGTCAAGGAACAATATTTGAAGATGTGGCGTGTCTCAGCCTCTGCAATGTTTTAGTATTTGTTGTGATTGAAGTGTCACAGGGCAAATGTCTGCTCTCCGTCACAGTGGTACAAACCAAGGGGAACCGGAGATCACAGCTCAGTCATGGTGACATGGAATACACCGCAATGAGTACCAGCCGTTCACACATACCTTCTCTATGCTCTGACTTCCATGCTCAAGTCTTCTCCATAATGCAAATATGCTCTGAGAAAGACATCTGCTACTTTTGAACACTTTGATGGCTTGTATCCAGCTTTCATTTGGTATTTCTGTAGTGGTAGCTTGCTGTCCCTATATTGTTGGTAAAGCACTGCTTATCAAGGTGTTTCTAAAGTGGCCGCAAGTGACTTGCAATTCATTTCTTCATTCATATCTTTCTTATAGACGTACTGATGAAGTCGACCAGAGCCGAACACAAGACTATATTTTCCTTTCTTTTGCAGGATTATGTTGTGGGGCTACCTGTGTTGCATATGCATCACAAACACTGAGAAATAAGCAACCTATTTGTAAAATACTAGTGAAGGCATGGTTTACACTCCTAGAAAGTTTGGCTCAACATGTTGATCCTATGAAATCTGAATCCACTGTTAGAGGAAACAAGCCAAAAACCTCTCTGTGTTCAGCTATTTAAAAGCAAGGAAGTATTAGCACCTCCTGTACTTTCTCAAGGACTGACATTCTGATAAACTATTATACTTGTCTCCAGAAAAGGCTGGAATGATGTCACTAATGACTGCAGTGCAGCATTTTAATTGTAAAATTTTTCCAAAGTGTTAACTATTTCAAAAGATCTTTGCAAAAACATATCACTTGCTGCCAAAATCACTTTGAGATGTTTTTTATACATAGTACCTGATTGCAAATTTTGCTATGTCAAAATGTGACTAAAAAGTTGAATCTTTTGAAAGATTTTCTCATATATTGGTTCTCTTGGTCTAAGATCAGCTAATGCAATATTCTTCAAAGTTCTGCCACTGCACACTAGGGTATATATCTGTTTCCTGTATCCCAAACGGCTGTCCAGCAAACCTGACTTTTCTACAAAACTTGTCAAAAGTCTACAGTTACAGATTCTTTTCTGCTTTTGTTTTTTTGGCCAGTAGAATTACTGAAACAACTGCTAGCGCGTAAATGCAATTTTCCATTCTATATTCCTTTTTATTTCTCCAGTAATATGTAGTCAAGACTGTTCTTGCCTTGTAGCCACAGTTAGATTTCAAGGACCCAAACATGCTCTTATCTCAGTCCTTTCAGGTCTATCGGTAATCACCATTGAATCTCTGCAATTTATATGTTCTCACTCTTTCTCTCTAACATGTTGTTCTCCAGCACAGCTTAGCTGGCTTTTTACTTTGCTTTGTACTGTCACCATTACCTTCCCCAGTACTTTCCTACTAGTATAACATTTGAGTTCATTTTTATGGTTTGTTTTCCTGGAACACACCCAAGCCCTTCAAATACAGTCTGGTATGCTGTAAACATGTCAGCATTCACTTCTTCCTGCTTTACAATATTGACTCTACATTTATGCTTGTTACTACTGGCAAACCAAGAATTGCTTATGAGCCAAACACCACAGTGTGAAATAAGTGTTTGCTTCTGTTCCCTCCTTATAGAAAGTACAGTTCAAGTTAAATTTCCCAGATGCTTGCCTTTCCTTATCTGAAAGAAGACCTGATCCTGAGCAGGATTGTGCAGCAGTGATTCTTGGCGAAGTGTCAATGCTCTGCTCCTCCTTTGAAGTGTCACAAACAAGCACATTCATAATTATCACACTTGTCTTCTCTTACAGTCACTGCACATTTTTGATAAACACTTATACTGGCTAGATTTCCAGCAATTACGTTCAAAAACAAAACACTCTGTGAAGAGGGGGTTTGTCCACCATCTGCTATACTCTTCTCTCTCATGTGTCGGTTGCGCATTTCTAGTGAACTTTTACATATAACTTCCTGCCTTTAGCCTTAATTGGACTTCACCCTCTTTCTCCCCCTCCCACCATTCGGTGGGCACTAGTGTAGAGCACTGAAATGGGGGCTGGAGGTTATTGTACTGAAAAGTCTCCCAGTACCGCAAGGCTGAAGATGTTCTTCATTTTTCATAGAGTGAGTTTAAAACTGAGACTGTGATGATTTTCCCTCTATTGTACAGAACATGTATTCAATTCCTTCTTGTACCACTAACGAGTTCTTAGAGGTTACTCTTAGAGGCTCTGCTGATAGTTAGGGAATGTTTGACCATGACGACTTGTCTTGCAATGGTCCTCCTAGAGCCTTGTACACAATAGAATGATTTACATCACATTTAACATTCACATAGTTAGAAGCTACTTCCTGGTGGTTTCGTATGCATCAGTAATTGTACTGTATTTATTTTCTTTTGTGCAAAAAGGAGAAAAAACCCTCTTTGTCTCCAGTGCTCACAGACTTTTCTTCTATTTACTGCAATAAATCTGCTTCCAATCAATCCATGAACAATGCTTCTTTTAAAAAAATCTGCTTCTTTTTAAACACAGGCAGATCTTCTTCTGCCACATGGAGAAATAACGTCACATATTTTCTTCTGGAGCATGTAATGCTTTTATGAAATCTTTGCTGCTGTCACAGAGAGTGTTGGTGGTACGTCCGCATGAGCAAAACAGCACTGCTTAGTGACACGTGATCAGACATGAATTTCCCAAGCATGATGGATACAGTGAGTGGATTGCAATTCCTCTTCTAAGGTTTGTTCTAAGCTGCACTTATACACTTCACACCCACAGGGACTGGCAGCTGCAGCCCAGCCCAACACTGGGGGCCCAGGACACTCAGGCCAACAGCTGGACGGCTGACCTCAGCGCACCATGCCTACAGCTCAGGCTTTGCCTTGACACAGTGTTGGACACCTGTGGACCTGTGTCCCCAGCTGAAGAACTATTGGTTTTGCTGTTCATTACTTTGTATGTTAGGCAGTAGGCATGCACTGGTGACATGGCTCTGGGCCAGTCTCTGTGACTCTCTCCTCCTCTAAGGCCCGTCAGCAGCTGTCACCAGGGTTTCTGTCACCTGCTGGTCTCCTGCCCCAGATGTCTTACATAACTGTGGAGCTTGTCGTGGTTACGTGACAAAGTTTGTTTTTCAGCTCACATTTCACTAATCAGTTAGAAATGGGCAAATATCGTCAAAATCTCCTTTGCCTGAACCTTCGGGTAGGCTTTGCCCCTGGCAGCTGCCATGTTTTCTCACTTTGTGTAAAAGTTCATTTAGAGCTTGACTTCCGTGATGGATTATCTGTAAATTATTGCAGTCTGCTTTTGTAATTGAGTATCAAGCTTTATTGGTGCATTTTAAACAAAATGGGCCCTTGCATTCAATTTCTATCAACACGGTTTCTTAACCAAATGTGTAGAAAATCTCAGTAGAGTTTCTATGGATATTCAATATGTTTCATATATCACCTTTATTAAAAATATTTGATCTATGCATAAATACTTTTTTTTGTACAGGCAAGAACAGATTTCTTATAGTCTTACTCAATACAATAATTGATTATGATTTATGCCAATGTTTTCATACAGAATCACAAACCAGCTTCGTGAACCCAGAACATGTGAATGACAAGAAAAAGAAATGGAGGATGGGAGCATTTCCAATATTACCTAATTTCAGAACTTGCAAATTATACCAGAGCAGATCTGGCTACTTCCATCCAGTGAATGTTTGTGAAATATGACTAGACATTTCACAGCTTGGAGGAAGGATGCAGTCATAACTGCAACCAAAAAAGACCACCTGAGATGTGTAATCTGACCTTTATGATGTGCCAGAATAATTTTTGCTACTATCTTAATCAGAAAAAGACAGCTTTTTTATAATTAATGTAATGTTTTATTAATTAATACTTCCTAATAAATGCATCTGGTTCCTCCCAGTAAAGAAGTAATACAAGTCTGGGACTTTGTTGGGGGGGAAGGGTAGTATATTTAAAGTGTATTTAACATCCTATGCAATATATCACCAGTGAACTCTTAAATACCAAATAGAGTGCTGTTTGACTTCGCCTGTGCTTTATTAATTGCTATACTTTCAGTAACCTTATAAGTATTTCACTGTACCTGAAATATACATTCATTATGCAATAAATGATTGAAGCTCAGTAATGGGTATTCCCTTCAGTGTAATTTATGATTTGTCTTGGCAGGCTAATACCTGGAAACTGTTTGCTGCTTCTGCTGAAGAGTGCCTAAGTTCTATAAAAACAAAACGAAACAAAATGAAACAAAACAAAGCAAAACAAAAAGCAGTGCAACAGTGCAATAATGTCTTCAGAAAAAAAAACAGTCTTATGTTTAAAATATGGAACTACAGGTTATCCAATGGGCATTGTGGCTAAGCTGAGGCAAGTAAACCTCAAAATCTTGTAACAGACATACTGTACAACTGTTTCTTAAGTTTCATTGATTGCACAGGTCTGTTTAACTAAGTCCTTCTCCAGCTGTCCTGCAGGAGAATTGCAAGTATAGAGCTGGTACAAGTATTCCAAGTATGTAGTATGCTCCACTCGAAATTCTCATTGACGGTGGCAGCAGAAGGAAATGTACATGGATAGTTAATAGTGGGTATGACTGAAACATGTCATCAAAGCAATCCGTGCTGTAGTGACAATCAAAAATATAGGGTTTTGACAGGTAGTTTTTCTGATGAACATAATGTGCATAGGTTGTATCAGAATGATTTTAGCTCACTGCAGATTTGATTAACTTTTTAGACAGAAAAAAGGAGGGAAAAATAGCCAGAAAAATAATTTTTAAAAGTAACATAGAAAAGAAAAGAGGAAGTGAAAGAGGAAGGGCAAAGAGGACGGGGAAGGAGAAGGGAAGGGAAGGATAAAAGTTGCCTACATTTAAATTTTAAAATATATTGAAGAAAAACAAAATAAAGCAACCCTGGAAACTAAAATGAAACACTTCATTTAGTGTCCATTCAAAATATTTTGGCTGGAAGAACTCCATATGGGATTTACAATTGATTTGAGTCATGAGAATGATGCAGAACAGGCTGAGGAAGCAGACCCTCACTGTACCTGCCTATCTGCCACATTAGAAAGTGCAGGGATGACTCTCCGTGCGTTGTACAATGTCTCTGCATGCTCAGGAGCAGTCTTTGGTGGATGCTGTGTGCTTTCAAGCTCATTGATGTAACTGCTCACACCAGGGTGCTTGACACCTGGACTTTTGTTGTGTTATTGATGACAGCAATAGCTTACCAGACAACATTTAGTCAGATGCCACTCACTTCCAAGGAAGATGCAAATATTCTTAGGATTACACTGTGTCCTTGACTAAGCTTATGATCTGGAGAGATTCCCAGCTTGATGACTTTGTTTGTTAAAGGATCCTGTTAATTTCTTGTCTGAATCTTAACAATTGCCTAAAAAATAAATTTTTCTAGTATATCGAGGATGAGAAGATCAGGCATATGCCTGAGTCCTATTGACATGCTGCTGCTATCCCAGCAAAGGGCTGCAAACTCACTGTTCAGTGAGCAGCAGCCAGCTAGGGCAGTGGCTGGAAGGCACCTCAAATTTGCATGGGAGAGGATTTTAGCTACCCAAATGTCTAATTACTTACAATTTCATTTTGAACAGCACTGTTTAGGAGCTTACCAGGAAAACATCAAATGCATTTATTACTCTGAAAAGAATTCAGTGTCTGCTTTTCCTCATTCACAATCTACTGTGACAACTTGTGGATTGTGAATCCTTAACTGACTCACTTTAAGGAGAAGGAAAATACCAAATGTATTTGGCTTGTAAGGAAAATGTTAAAAAGTGCTTTTTAATATAAAAAGTTGTTTCTTCCTGTTGCATGAAATGTTTATTTCAGCTCTTTCATGTGTAGATGCCAACCAGATAACAGAAAAAATTGCCTTTTGAGTACCATGGGTTTTGGGCTTTCAACAACTTTTCCTTAAAGATGTGCAGATGAACAATTCTCCATCTGGAGTGAGTGGCCTTCTTAGAACTGACTGAGGTTTGCACAGAGCTCAATCCCGATATGGTTCCAGACTGAGTTAGCAATAAATAAATTATTAATATTCTTTTTCTGTGTAATTGATTGACTGAGCACTTTCATATGTGTGTTTAGCCACCAGTGGGAGAGAGGTTCCTATACAGAAATATTTCTTATTGTAAGAATCCAAGTCAAAACTTGTAGCAGTGCCAATACTTTTCATTAGACCAGCTGCAATAACTGGTGAAAACAAAAACTTTCAGGCACATACTGCTTCAGGCCAGATCTGAGAACAAATCACATGAGCATAGACTGAGAAGCTGCGCTGTGGTCTGCTTTGTCAGGTGTTGCTATTTGTTGGGGGGTTTTTTGACATTTCTCAATTCAGTTACCATTCATAAAAGTGATGCTGGTAACCAGAAAGATGAACAGAAAATATATTTTAGGTAGCTTGTGTTTTAATTAGGTATTCTGGACTTTCAGGAAAAATTGGCAAAACTGAAATGAATTTGCAAAAGAATTTGGTCAATATGAATCTGTGCTTTTTGCTAAGAGCTTAAGTTGAGAAATTGGAGGCAGTTTTATTCACACTGAATAAACCAGTTTGCAACTACTTGAAATAGTCCAGTTCTGAGTACTGAAAGCAATATTGTAGAGAAAATATTCTTTATTTTTTATTAAAAAACCTTGTACCTAAACAAACGGCAAGGTTTAATTCTACTTTGTTGAAATTCTTGTATATGCACAAATGCCCCTGGCTCCATAAGAACTGACCTGAACTTACAGCAGTGTGGGAAGAAGGTGGTCCTCAGTACCTTGTGAAGGAAATGCAAGTGAATACTTTCTAATCATTCTCAATGCATATAGTTATCTAAGGGCTCTTGTAGAATTTTATAACTATTTTCATATTTATTATGCAGTCATCCTGGGGCTGTATCATAATATGTTCCATATGCTTTTACCTTGTCTTGACCCAAATTAAAAAGTCCAGGTTGCCATTTCCCTTACAGAAAGCCAATGTACTTCAGTACCGTAGCACTTTTATTTGGTAAAAGATTATATATATGTATGCAAACTCTTTACATTTCCTTAACGAATGTCCTTTTATGAAAGTGGGCAAATTTATCATGCTTCCATGACTCTGAAATGCATTTTGGCATTGCATATTATCCCATGTTTTAACTGTCCACATACTCTAGGTCTCCTTTCTGACTTGCAGCTGAGAGCCCATGACATACAATTTGCTTCAGGCAGTACAGTGCTTAAGGAAGCAAAAGCTTTACTGGGCAGGATCTTCTCCTGTTATGCAACCTGCGGCTGGTGACCAAGTACAACTAGGAAGGGAGGTACCTTCACTCTGACAGCTCCAGCCATGGGATTGAGGTTTATGCCAGGAAAACTGTTAGGAAACGGAAGTCTTCTCCCACTTATTTCCTTCACAGTATGTGACAAGGCGGCATGTTGCGCCTGTTCAGAAGTTCGATCAAAACTCCTGCAGTGGAATGGCTGGTGGAAACAAAAGGAACCAAAGGGTCAGGAATGGCTGACTGAGAGCTACCAAAAGGTTCAGCTGAGAATTAGAAAAAATGTGATATAATTCAAAGCAAAACTAAAGAAAAGCAGGATGATAAATAAATTTGCCTTTCTAGTTTTTGGATTTGGGGAAGGGGGGAGGCCTGGGGCAGAACAGTTTTGCACTTTTTTGCCTCAAGGGGCAGACGAGTTGAAAGGGGAAGAAATAGCTGACAGGTCTTAGGAAGAAGTACTATGAAGTGTTGAGGTTGCCTGAGAAGAGGAAACAGAGGGGCTGGTGGCAGTTACAGCTTTCCAGCACTTTCACTTTTCCAAATGCAGCAAGCAAAGGGAAGTATAATTCTTCAGCTCTCAAAGCTACTTAAAATGATATTTTAGGATTAATTTATTTCATTCCCAGATTTTCACATAATTGAGCATGTTTCATAAGGGGAACCACTGCAAGAAAGTTCATGACATCCATTATATGAAGCACATAGTCCATGCAGATACCTGATTAGACAACTCCTGACCACAGAAGGAAGCATTAAAAAACTGCCCAACTGAATGAGATACTTTATTGTGCCAACCTCAGTCTGCTGTTCCTATCAACCCTAATTATAGTCAGCTAATTCCATTAGCTTCTTAAATACATTTTAAGCTACAGTACTTACAAGCTAAGAGCAAGTACTGCCCTGTAATGGAGTTACCATTTTCGTAACAACCTTTTCATTCTATCAAGCAAAGAATTTTCCATTAAATTTGCCATTATGGAAGTTTAGTTCTTTTTTCTTTTATTAGATTACCGCACACTAAAAACCAGATAGCACTTTATTTACTTAACAATATTTGCAATGCATCATCAGTCCAAAGAAAAATATGATAAAAAATTAGGTGAAAAGGAACAAAATAATAGCTTGATATTCAGTTCTTGGAAGGTACAGAAATCAACGTAATAAGATACTATGATTGCTCTGTCACACCACATGTTAGACAGAGTGCACCTGTAGGCTGTTTTTTAAATGTTAGAATGATATTCAGAGAAGTGATATTCTCCACTGTAGTCAGCAACTTGGCAAGTCGGAATGAAATTCAATAATTTGTCCTTTTTTAGAAAGAGAATAAGAAATAGGAACCATAAAGTTGAAATGAGGCTGAACCAAAAATTCTTTATCTGAACAAGCTCACTCTTTAGGGGATTTTGAAAACTTCTCTACTTTAAAAAAGAAAACTACATTAGCTATGATGCTCTATCTATCTTTTTGGTCATAGAGGTGTGTGACAATTACACACTATGATTAAACTGTCAGGCAAGAATTGCATTTAGGAAAATAATGGTACTGTTCTGTTGCAATATCCTAAGAGGCAAGTCTTGATATATTAATTCAATACAATAAACTATATTATAAGGTATGTTTCCTTCAAATATTTCCACTAAGTCAACATGACTTCTAAAAAATGTTCATTTTCTTCATAGAAGTACATCTGTTTCTACCTGGCCTGTAAAAGCATCGCATATACTTGTGTACAGGTTTAAATCTTGTACTTGTACCACTCAGATATATGACCCAGAATGGTGCTTCCTCTGTGGTGCAGAGAAGGCTGGAACTTAAAAGAATGTAAATGGAGGGGAGCTCCTATTTGTGAGAAAAATGTGTGTGTGTGTGTGTGTGTGTGTGTGTGTGTATATAAACTTTTTGTATCCTGAGGTCAGTACTGTTTGTCACAGGTCTGCACAGGCCTGCATAGAGAACTAGTAACATTGTTAAAGGTATATGAACAGACAAGAGGGTTACAAGGGGCTATTATATTTAAATTATAAAATCATTATAGAAAACCAGCTTGATGAAATGTGGGTTGTAAAGTGATCCTATTGACAGCTGGTGGCAAAACTTTATTTCAGCAAGCATATTTCTGATGTTTGCTGTCTACTTAGACATACTGAAGAGATGAAAATTTAAAAGTTGAGACAAATAATGCTTTTAGCCTTTAAAATAGTTATTCTCAGTTCTTTCTCAAAGCTCTTGAGGTAACCTGGAGTTTTTTCAATGATGTGTAGAAGCTAAAGAACACTGGAATTCCCATGAAAATGCTGCAAAAAGGGAACCAAGGGTCAGCCCAGAAAATGAACACGAAAGCTTGGCAGCAAAGGTTTCCAAAGCAAGTGAGTATAAAGGACTGGAGGATTTTCCAAGCAGGTAATTCTACTGTCCTGTTACTGTAGTCTCAAAGAAAGGGAATTACTTCCTATTCCTCTGTTAGAGGCTTCAGACTCCATTGTCCTGCAGTCCTGTAAAGAATGTTATCTTCTTTCTACCCAGAGGTTTCCTGCAGCAGCATTGGTAAATACTTTAAGGGGAGCCAGATGAAGAAGAGAAAGAAGGACTGTAAAAAAGCAGACTTTCGGACACAGCAGTAAGAAGTTGGAAAAGAGGAAAGGGCAAGGAAAAGAGGGGGGGAAGAGAGAGAGATTAGATAGAGATTAAAGGATAGAGAGAACTGGAGAAAGAAAACAAAGAAATTGACAAAAGAGAAGAAAACTGGAAAGTTTTGATAAACCTTTGCCACACAGTTGTCTGTAAATAAGTTCCCAAATGTATTTATTTCCTGAAATAAGGTTTCTGAATTTCTTAATGTTATGCTCAAAACATTGTTTACAGGTATAAAGGAAGGCCACCTTACATATAAGTAAAGCAAAGGAATCCTTGTTAGTAGAACTGAAAACTAGATACAAATTATTATTAGTCCAGATGTAACTGTAACATAACAAGAAAGAATAGTAATACAGTTAAAATTGTTACACACACGCACTTCTTAGTTTGTACCTGTTCTCCTGGTGTTATGCTCACCTTTCATGGAGAGTCGTCAGCATCTGGAGTCCTCCACCAGGAGGAATATGATGTTCATGTTCATAGTTTCTTCCTCCTTCTGGGATCCACTTGAAGTATTTTTTTAATGTTTGCTAACATGCTTTTTTACATCTTTGCCTTTCTTCACTGGTCTGCAGCTCCACATTATGTATGAATTCACTCTATGATGCCTTTATGTGTGTTGAATGCTATCTATTTCTTTGTTTTCTTTGCTAACCCTAATATCAGGTTTGTACAGTTCCAACTCTGCATTTCTCTAACTGACCATCAGTGAGTTAAGGCTGTTGGGTCTTCAGTGCCAAGCCTGTGCCCCATCTCTTATCATCCCATGACTGTACTCGTCTATACCACTTCCCGGGTCTCCACTTCTCAAGGCCTCTGTTATCGTACCAGGCCTGTGTTTCTCTGCTCTATGTCATTGTGTTAGAGTTGCAAATATTTCATTCTACACAGAATAACTACTTATTAGTGTTATCTGTATAAAACTGGTTGGAAAAATTGCTTTCTCAGCTACACCAGCCTGTCTTCAGACACGCGAAGAAACTCAGACGCAGCAAGTCTCTGCAGACTCAGCCATTGCAAACTCCATACAAAGCTTATGGCCTGTTACCATCAATTGCAATACCGTGTTACAGGGCTATAGGACTACAGTGTCCCCTGTAATCCTACCTTGTGCTGTGTGATGCCACAGTTTCTGGATTCCTTCTGTCCTTGTATGTATTGGGAAAATGTGTAGATCCTATCTGGGAAGCCAGGTCAATTGGTCCTTGCTTGGCTGGCAATAAATAAAAATTGATCAAAGCAAATATTGCCATAACTATAACCCATGCAACCTTTGGGGGGGGATGGAAAAAGGCAACTGTTACAGGACTCGAGATATGATGCAGACCTTTTGACAGCATCTAGTAACCATGTGGCAAACCCAGGGCCCTTGCTTGAGGACAGGAACCAAGATGCATGTAGATTAATGGACAGAGCTGGCAAAGTTTGAAAAGGTCTGGAGGTCTTGTACTATCTGTTAAGGGATGTTAAGAATGCGGCCACTTTGTCCAGCTGCTCTGGCCAAGGACTCCCTCCTGCTGGGCTGCTGGAGCCCAGCCAGGTGCTCCCAGGGACCCAGGGTCTCTGCCCAGACTGAGGCATGTGGCCACCACTGTCCCATTTGCAGGTTCAACCAGTGGTGAAGCTGAGCACGTATCCCAAGGACACACACATAGACATGGATACGGACACACACACAGGCACACACAGGATGCTGACACGGCTGGTCACACAGGCTGCCACAGACAAGGCACTGCCTTCAACAGCACCCACAGGCAGGACTCACGTAAAGCACAAGCACAGGCAGCTGAGCCCCCTCCTCCTCTTGGGCTTGCAGAGGCAGAAGCTCACGAGTGCAGCACACACACGACACTCTCCAGGTTCACAAGCACATGCACATTTGCAGATCCCCCAAGTGTTGGCACGGCCCCTCTGTCCACCCGGCACCCCTGCCAGCATCCTCGGCCCTCTTACCCACTTCATGTGCCCCTTGCTTACTGGCTGGTCCAGCTCGATGCTCGCTAGGAAACACGCGGCATTCACACCTTAGTCCCACAGGCACCCCACATTCACAAGTCCTCCTGGCCGGCTAGTCCAATTCGAAGTTTGCCAGTGAATACACCCTGCATGCATACTTGCTTAGTGGGTTTAGGGAAGATACAGACACTTGATCCCAGTAGCACCAGGCACATGGGCTGTGACCGGCAGTCCCACTCCAGCTGCTGGCACTGATCCCCTCAATCGCCTCACTCATGCCAGTTCCCCCACACACCATTCCTGGGGCACACACCATTCCTGCCCCAGTGACTGGACGTTAAAGACTCCCACTCCAGTCCCTGGTACTGAGACCCCACTCACTCCAGTAGCTGACACTTCGTCCTTGCAGCACACATACATGTGGGATGGAGCATGAGATTTTGCAGAGAGATAATTAAGATTTAGTAAGAAGACACAAGAAGATAGGACAGACTATGGTGATCAGGCGGAGGGCTCAGCCAGACAAGCATACAGACCAGCCCTGTTTTACACATCACTAGCCCCTTTCATACCCCTTTCCTCCTTACCTCCTGTTCTTTGTCTTCATGGCTCTCCCTTCCTCTGCACATCCTTTCATGGGTTTGTATAGCTCTACTCTTTCCCTCGCTACTTCCAGCCCAATGTCCAGGATCTCCTCTGGTTTACAGTCATATCAGTTGCAAAGTCCAGGTTGATCTTCCTGGAAGGGGCACCTGCAGTTTCTTGATAGCCCATCAGTTGTTGTGACTGGTGAGGTTGTTTCTTGTCATTGTCTCCATGTTTGTTTTGTTAGATCTGTGTCTCTGTATATTTTGTTTCTGGCTTCCCGCTTTTTCCCTCAGTTTCCCAATTGATGAGGTCCCCAATGAGAAAACCTTGCTGGAATAAACATTCTCATGCTCTTACATGTCCTCATCAATTAGTATGAATGACTAGGCTTGATTTTCCTCACTGTCTCCCTTGCTGGTTAGGTTTGTGTGCCTGTATGTTCTTGTTTATGGTTTCCTCCTTTCCTTATTACTCCCTTTTTGCATTGAAAAAGGTCCTTGACCAGATGCCCTTAAAGGAACAGACACTCTCCTTCTACACATCCTTGCAATATCTAAACAACATAAAGCTGTATTGTAAATAACAAACTGCTGCAATGGCTGCTAATAAACTGTGCTAAGATAAGTTATCATTGCCTATGCTTGACCAGGTAGTTCAAGATTTCTCAGGGTTTGTTGGTCATCAGTGAGGTGAAAATTGAAGGTCTAACTCCAGTAACATAGCAGTGAGAACCATTCAAAAGAAATAAGACCATGTGAACTTTAGAAAACTTCCATCCAGCTAACTAAATTAATTAATATTTAATGTTGTTTATCTAGTTTAAGCTTGAATTACTCATGATAGTCATTATTACCATTTCATTTCTTTTGGCCTTCACTAACACCATTTCTTTAAGGCACCTCAGCTTAGTGCTTTCCTTCCCGTTGCTTTAGTTAAGAGCAGCAATAAGATGCCGCATCCACATGTGCAAGGTGTTACCATGAAATTCTTCTCTCTCACTCTCTCTTTCCTTCCTAATCTACCTCCCTCTCTCCTTCTAAGGATCTTACAGGTTTTATGTAGCGGAGCGGTTATGGAGCTGTTCATCTTGAGTGTGCTCAACAGACATGTGCAGGCCAACCAGGGGATCAGGCCCAGCCAGGATGGGTTCATGAAAGGCAGGTCCTGCTTGACCAACCTGATTTCCTTCTACAACCAGGTGACCCGCCTAGTGGATTAGGGAAAGGCTGTAGCTGTTGTCTACCTGGACTTTAGTAAAGCCTTTGACACTGTCTCCCACAGCATTCTCCTGGAGAAACTGGAGGCTCATGGCTTAGGCGGATGTACTCTTCACTGGGTATAACACTGGCTGGCTGGCCGAGCCCGGAGAGTTGTGGTGAACAGAGTTAAATCCAGTTGGTGGGCGGTCACAAGTGGTATTCCCCAGGTTTCAGTTTTGGGGCCAGTCTTGTTTAGTATCTTTATCAATGATCTGGATGAGGGAATTGAGTGCACCCTCAGTAAGTTTGCAGATGACACCAAGTTGTGCGGGAGTGTCGATCTGCTCGAGGGTAGGAAGGCTCTGCAGAGGGATCTGGACAGGCTGAATTGATGGACCAAGGTCAATTGTATGAGGTTTAACAAGGCCAAGTGCCAGGTCGTGCACTTGGGTCACAACAACCCCATGCAAGGCTACAGGCTTGGGGAAGAGTGGCTGGAAAGCTGCCTGGCAGAAAAGGACCTGGGGGTGTTGGTTGACAGCCGGCTGAACGTGAGCTGGCAGTGTACCCAGGTGGCCAAGAAAGCCAACAGCATCCTGGCTTGTATCAGGAGTAGTGTGGCCAGCAGGAGCAGGGAAGGGATCGTGCCCCTGTACTCGGCACTGGTGAGGCCGCACCTCGAATCCTGTGTTCAGTTTTGGGCCCCTCACTACAAGAAGGACATTGAGGTGCTGGAGCGTGTGCAGAGAAGGGCAACGAAGCTGGTGAAGGGTCTGGAGCAGAAGTCTTATGAGGAGTGGCTGAGGGAACTGGGGTTGTTTAGCCTGGAGAAAAGGAGGCTGAGGGGAGACCTTATTGCTCTCTACAACTACCTGAAAGGAGGGTGTAGTGAGGTGGGGGTCGGTCTCTTCTCCCAAGTAACTAGTAATAGGACGAGAGGAAATGGCCTCAAGTTGCGTCAGGAGAGGTTCGGTTTGGATATTAGGAAAAATTTATTTGCTGAAAGGGTAGTCAACCATTGGAACAGGCTGCCCAGAGAGGTGGTGGAGTCACCATCCCTGGAGGAGTTCAAAAAACACGTAGACGTGGCACTTTGGACATGGTTTAGTAGGCATGGAGGTATTGGGTTGATGGTTGGACTAGATGATCTTAGAAGTTTTTTCCAACCTTTATGATTCTATGATTCTATGATTCAGCTAGCTATCCCTCTCTTTTGTTCAGAAAATAATTATTCTGATCAACCGTGGATCATCTCAGGCTGTGTGGCTGAGAACTCCTCTAGGATTCATAAGTGAATGAATTATAAAAGTAGGATGTCTGGGCAACATATCTGTTTTCTCAAATTATTTGGGTTTTTCCTGTTGGATGACTATATCACTCTGTACAGTATTCTATTGTACTGTAGTTTTTTATGTAATTATTTTCTAATTATTCTCCAAAAGACCTTACCTTTTTTGAAGTCTGCCTACTCAGATGTCACCAATTTTTCCTGATTTGGCTGTAACATCTGGCTATTGGTTGGAAGACAAGATGGCAGTTTATAAAATAAACCTCCTTCTCAAATTTCTTCATGATTCATGTAAAACAACTATATAGACCAATACAAAGACTCTTTACTTATTTTCTTCTTGGGCCTGTCTTATCAGATTGAGTCAGAAATTTTCAGGAGCTCCTTTAACACAGTTTCTAAAGCTGTTTTCATACGAGTTAGGGTAAAATTTGCATTGCCCTGAATGACACCAGAGATAAAGTAACAGACAGAATCACTTTTGAAAATTTCTGCGTAGTTGAAGTTCATGTTTATAAAGTCTGATCAAAGGCTAACCTGGGCTACCCAGGAGTTTTTTTACCTCACCAAGCATATCAGGGCAAGGGATAAAAGGAAAGGTTCACTTTCATTTTTTATATGGATAATTATGGATAAATATTCTCAGTAGAAAGTATAGTGAAAGCATGCAATATTCATTACTCTACAATTACCTTTTCTTGACTCTCATCATACTTGAATCTGCTGTTCAGATGGCAGAAGGGGACTATCATGTTGAAGAAAGTGATCATGTCCGACTTCCAGTGTTCCTGTCCTAACCTATGACTTCAAGCTATCAATAGTCACTAACTGTAATTATCCAGCTTCCCTATAAAATAGTGGCTGGGGAGGAAGAGCACTGCTTTTCATTGCAAGTGCACAACTAACAGAAGGGCAGACTGCTAAAATTACTCCTTTGCTATGTATCACATCCAATTCCCTAGCTTTTAAGGAAAAAGATCCATTTTCCAGGCTGGCCTTTCTTTCTTTTTGAAATTGAAATAGTAGGTTTAGAAATGGGAATGCTATTATTATATAAAGTACAAAATGACTGACATTCATAGAAGGTATCTTTAATCAGAAGATACTGTTGGTGATGTAGGATAAAATCAAAATCACAGGTCATGGACACAGTGACAAAGAGTAAACTGAAGCTGTGCCTTTCTAATATTGGATTCATAAATGTGAATTACCTTTGTAATCTGCAGAGAAGGATGTCCCTCTTTTGCTTTACCATCTCTTCCCTGTGATATTTGCTCTGACATAAATACAGTTCTGACATACCTTGAATAAGAAAAGACACCTCCCATATAATATCATTTTCACGGGAAGGATACTGCTACCACATTGAGGACGATTCTTAAATAAAGCTAAAAGGTGTATGTACAAACTGAAGAATGCAAATGCCAAATAAGCTAAGTAGCCATTTTTTCCCTAAGAAAAGCGTGTGTAACTGCTCCTCTACAAGGTATAAACTGCAATGAAACTGAATAAAGCCATCTCAACTTTTAACCCAAAGTAATGCCTTTGTACTCGAAATTCTTCTGTGTGCAAGGACATAATACAGTTAGTAAAGGAAAGCCTTGGCCAGGAACACTGTTTGGTAGCCATGTTACCAAGGGGACAAAAATCTCATCCAGGGTGGGAGGTTCCCCTGAACTGTCACAGTGCTGAAAAAAGCCCACTAGTATAAAATCTGCTCTCTTTGTTAATAAGAATCTTTTACTTCAAGGAGTCACTGAAATCCTAACTGATATCTAGCAACAGATTCCCTGACAAGGGCCTGTTTGAAAGAGAGGGAAGTCAATAAAAGTAAAGTGTAAGTGTACTGTTAATGGCGGGTTCTTGTAGGCATTTTTACCCAAATTATACCATTCCTATTCAAATACCATCTCGAGAGTCTCAGACAGTGTCAAGTGCAATCATTGTTATTGCAGTTGCCAAGGTAATCAATTGAAATCATAATGAAGGGAACAGAAGGAAATCAATAGAGTCTGAAATTACAAATAAAGAGAAGCTATCGTTTAAAAGCATTTGGCTGAAATCTTCCATATTAATGGAGTCAGAAATGGCTGTGTCATTCAGAAGCAGTGTGGTGCATAATTCACTTGAGTGCATTAGAACACCTAAAAGCTATTGCAGCAATTAGGGCTGCCTACCAAGAAAGTGTCCACCTTAGAAGAAGCATTGCTGAATTGTTTGTTTGGTTCCAATATGTTTTCATGTTTAAAATTATAATTTTTTCCCCAAAATCAGCCAGCATGATGCAATGTCAGTAAACACAGTTTCTATCTCATATTTTGTTGAAGAAGCTTATCTAATGTGCAATGGCTCTTCTGGAGTTTTCTCTTAGTTAAATGCCCTGAGATGCAGCCCCACACCAACAGAGTTTATACCCCTTCAGTGCCCCAGTGCCACCGGGACATTCCTAGCTAATGGCAGTGCTGAGCATTTACACTCCTCTTTTACACATAAATTGCACCGGTGTCCTCACACTTTATTTAAGGTAAATTTTTGGAGAGCACATCACTGCACTTAGACAAAGGCATTCTAGGTGTGACCAAGAGGGTACTATCCTTTTCTCTTTATTCTTGGTACTTCAGTTAGCTGCAGTCCTTGGGCAGGTAGGACAGCAGGATCCTTTCTTTGGCTTCAGAGAGACGAGCAGGCAGAGAAGGAAGAGTTGAATATGCATCTCTGCTGTGAGTGCTCTACTAACCAAATGTTATTGCACTTTGCGAGGCCCAGTTAATAATTATTCCGGAGGAGAAGCAAAGCATGATGTTATAGTCTGTTACTGCATTCACTTGGAAGGGAGAAGACATGAGTCCCAGCTCCCAAACCAACTGGAGCAGGGAATTGAAGTATCCATTGGAGCAAGAAAGCCGGGTCCCTCAGAGCTAGCCATTATGTTATGCAGCTATGTTCCCTCCCTCTCCCCTTCTGGTGAGCGAGGTGGTGAATATTTAATGGTTTCATGCAAAAATAGCTTCTAGAAGAGGGGCTGAAAAAAAACTGTAACACCCTATAGCACTGCTCTTAGGTGTTTCCTGTGCAAAGCAAATTACCGTCATGTGAACAAGTTAGATTAATCTATTTGTGTCCTTCCTGAAAGGAGTGCTCAAACTACTTAGTCACTTCTGAAAAGGGAGATAGCCAAGTGTCCACATCACAGTTTTTTCAGCTGCATTCAGGAGAAAGAGATGATGTGGGTCAGGTTTTTTTTTCTTTTAGGCAGTTACCCTTACTTCATTGAAATATGACTTGGCCTTCTTAAGGAAATTGTTTTTAAAAGTCAGAGAGCAGGAATGGGAACAAAAATTAAGAAGGTACCTCCCTTGCTGCCTGAAATACTGCTAGAAAAATGTCCAAGCATTATGCAACCAAGAGCTTTTTTGCTCCAAAATATTGATTGGCTTTTGCATGACTTTTAATAAAAACTCTCCATTACCAATTGCATAACAGCAATTAAAATCCTCATCAAATCTATCTTAACTGCTTATAGTCTTCCACTTGGGAGCATTTTCCTTGGCAAACATCTGCAGTAAAAGGCTATTTAATCTTCATAAGTGAAACACTCAGTTATGCTAATTCATCTCTTTTATTGTCAGTTTACATTGAAATCTTGTACAGATCTGGTCTTCTGCATTAGGTGCGTTGAGGCACACTTTGGCTTGCTCTGACAGAGAGAGAGAAAAAGTCTTTGTCTTTTTTCTGTCACAACAGCTGAAACTAGATCTGATCATTGTGTGCCTCTGTGAAGGAGTTCAAAGTACTTTGCTCTGCAGTCTGCAGTCCACGATTGCAAACAGTTAATAAAAAAATACCTTTGATGGATTGACATCTTGGTTGAGGCCAGTGAATCACTGCATAACCAGGTAATACAAAGAAAAGCATAAAATAATAGAAACTAATCATACAATCACTAGCAGCACTTTCTGCCCTTTTGTTTGTACAGATTTATTAATAAAGATATTAGACACAATATATTGAAAGCAACCAAACCTCTCCTTTCTCTGGAAAGCATTGAACAAGTCATGACAGAAGGGGAATAGTCCTTCTTATCCTCATACGTGAAAAATCAGACGTGCCGATTTTTTTCCCATGTCACAATCCCAGTGCCTAAGGTTCCTTTAGCTCTCATTGTTCCAGGTTTGTGATCTCTGGGTTGTCCCTTTAAGAGTTTCTGGATGAATATTATCAAAAGGAAAGATGTAGCAGATTGAAGATACAAGGCTGTGCCTTCTAGTATCTCTAGCTTTGCCTTCTGGCATCTGGCTCCAACTTTGAAGCTGTGAATCTTTTCTCACTTCCTCTTCTTGATGCTCAGTTCTCAGTTTCATCACTTACAGGAGCATCAAACCTCCCTCCTCCGCTTTATTTCTTTTTCTCCCTGAGAGAATTTCGGCTTTTACTGATGAAAACAGGACCAACTCAATCTGTAAGAGAGGCCCGAATGCCATTTGTATGTTTAAAGAAAGCTTTGCAAAGGAGGGAAAAGCCACCTCAGAAATGTCTGGATAAAAGCCAAAAATAAATCAAATAGGTATTTATACTTTAAATAATGTACTGCATGTTTCTCTACTGTAAAGCCCTCATAGCAGATCAATACCGTTTACACTATTCACTTGCAGCAAGCAGTAAAAGTCTTTCACTTCAACAGTTTCCAACCATTTAACATTGTTAAAAAGACAGCTAAAACATCAATTGGGGGCATTTTCTCCTAAACTGAAATGGATCGATTAGTTTTCATGACATTCACTGTGGAGATGCAGGATTAGGAAAGAGGTAATATGGGAGGAAGAAGGGAAAGAAGTCAGTGCACCTTTTTTAAGTTAATGAAATAAGTTGCATACTTCTGTTCAGCAAGAGTAAATCTTCTTGAAGGGATTGACTTTTTTATAGTACTGTGTTAATAACTAGTTCTCTACACATGTATTATGGATTGCCTTATAAATTGATTTCACTGTACATATGCAAAAGCAATGGCTTTGAGTGTCTGGTCTGTGACATTTGTAATGTCGAATCAGTTAGGCAACAGTGTAAATTTGTGATCAATGCCACTTCAGCTGGAATAGGTATTCACTATTAGTAAACTCTAAAAGAACTATGCATGGTAATTAAATAGAAATGAATTGTTCTAGGGTTTTTTTGGAGTTAAAAACCAAAGCGATTACTTAGTTCAGCTAATGAATGCCTTTGTGTGATCCCAGATCAACAAACCATTGTTAATAGCATACAGAGAAACAATGGGGCATTTGAGCACTTACATTGCAGAAGGAGAGAAGAAAGAAGCTTCTGAGGGAATAAAAAAACCCAGAGACTTGAATTCAACATATTTCGTATTCAAAGACTGTTCTTTTTCCCTGTCTCCCTTGTCTTTCTTCTTTTTGTCACTTTTTTTTTCATTTCTTCATTGTTTTCCTTAAAGGCTGCACTGTATCTAAAAAAAATTAAATTTAAATAATTGCCTCTTGCTCTTTAACATTTTTTGTAAACTTCAGCTCTAGGAGACATGTTATATGGCTTATGGCAACAAAGTACAAATCTGAAGCCAAAAAGAAAAGAGAATTTGAACAGGCATTCAAAAAGGGTTGTGAGATGCAGATCCTTATGCACACCTACCAAGTATCAGAAGATGGTAAGTTAAACAGTGGAGACAAGTCAAGATTAGACATATGATATTATTTCTGGTTTATAACATATGTTCCTTTTTCACCAAGTACTATATAACTATTAGAAACAAATGGTTTGAAATAATGAAATTTGTTTCAGGGGATATTCCAAGTTTTTATCCCATAATATTGTGCCTTGAATCTTGTGAACTATGACTTCTGTTCAAAAAAATGAGAGCACCTGTAGCTAGGTTCCATTCATTTATCTGGCTTGGGCTTCTTTGGCTCCTAAAAGGGCTTCACAACAGAACAGGATTCTGTGCAAGTCCCAGGATCCTGCATAAATATTCAGTAAGTGTCATGAAGCATCTGTGTACAATAATAGTTACTCATATTATGTAGTATAAATTCATTTAGGTAGCTTAATGAAATGGCAGTTCCCTATTCACTGATGTTCTGTTCATTGTACATTCATCTGGAGAGTCAATGAAAACGTGCTTGGCAGGTAAACCTGAATTCACCATTCCTTCAATTTCCCACATAGTAAAATACCTTCTTTAAAGATGAGTTAGTAATTTCTCACGTTTTCCACATTTTCCTTTAAGTACAATCATCATCACTTTGTAAAGGTATAAATATTTATTGACAGTAAGGACTGTAGCTCTTAATTTAATCATGGTCTGATTTTCTCCTCCTTCAAGCTTTCCCACTAGAATGGTCCTCCAAAGACAGGGAAAAGTCAAGTTATATAAGAAGCAGTGTCTTAAGTCTTAGTAATAGAAGTAGTTTTATTCAACTAAAAGTTTGCTGAGATGCTGGGTGAAATCTAGGTAGTGCAGAAATACTCTGCATTTTGAGGAGATCCAGAAGGTTAACGAAACTTTTGATATCTTATGTCCAATAATAGACATCTCACTTCTTGTAATACTTGGGGCTGGGGGGGGATGTGTCATTGGTACTGCCATTGACTACAACCACAAGGTTTGTTTCACCTGTATCAGCACTGAACAGCATTCAGATATCAAAGTCTTTTGTTACAAAAAAATATTTCTAAATAAGTTTTCAAAGCCCACTGGCTTAGTTCTTGGTTGTATGAGATGAAAACAGGCATGCTATGAGGAAAACCTTGCATATAATTTTTATCTAATTTTAGTTTAAATAAGATGGAGATTTTATGGATTTGGGTCAACAGAGATCATACTAAAAATGTTCACTGCTTCTTTCTAATGAGTTTAAAGGATGGCTGCTATATTTTTCCTTCAATCTATTTTTGTCCTATTAGTATGTAAGTACAATATGTTACTTGTGGAATAAAACAAACTCATTCCTGAAAATACCCAAATGTAGGAGACACCCCTGAATTTTTGTTCTAGACTGAAGTCCTGTCCAAGGGTTAACATCTGAGTGCTGAGGCAATGATTTTTCTGAATATAGTCCTGATATTTTAGCAAACAGGTAAGGTATGGCCAAGTCTTTCACCAGCAGAAATGCCAGATTTGCCTGCCGGTAGGCAGATCTATTCCTCCAGGGAAATGTGAGTTTCAGTCTTATCAGACACTAGAGAGCATTTTGCTTAACCCCTCTGCATTGTGAGTTTTTGCAATAAAGGTTGGAAGAAAAGACATCAAGAACCTCTAAAACAGTCAAGCCCTGCTCTGTGTGTGCTTATGTCTGAGGAATTAATTGGGCCAAATCTCCTACTGCCTGCTCTTACTATTTGTTCACAGTCTGAGAATTATACCTGCGTCCTGAGTGGTCCCTTTCAACTGCAGTGCATGTGTGTTAGTGGGAAAGAGAGAGCAGGGACATCTGGGGAACCTGGGCAATGTGACTCACCCACGTGCAGTGACACAAGCAGAAGAGCAGAGTGTTTGCTTGGTCATCAAGTCATTTTCCTTCCTGAGAAGGACACAAGGATGGTCTGAAAGCTGTCTTCACAGCCAGTCTGGAATAATGTGAAGAAATAATAAACAGGGCAAGACTCTTTCCCTTCACATCCCCGAGAATGTCCCTTAGTAATGAATGTCCCTTCATAATGAATGTAATGGTTTGGATGTCCATTCTTTAGCCCAGTTTACTGAAGAAGCAGGTTTACGTGACCAAGGTATGTCCCTACATCTTTCCACTACCATGTTTCTACAGTGACACTGGAACCTGCTCACTGAGTCCTTTTTAACATTGCGCAGAGTAGACGTCTCCAAAGTCTTAAGCACTGCAACTTTCACAAGCATACACAGAAAGTAACATGAGAGAGATCCTGTTAATATCTCTAGAAAAGCTGCAGCATCCATCCTAAGTTTCTTAGGCACCAGGAAGACTACACGAAAGACTTCATGAATGCCTTAGCTCTGTGGAGCGTTTCCAAACTTTTACACAGAAGAGAATCTGTTAATGAGAAGCTATGTGCAGCCCCATAGGAAATGAGATTTCAGTAAGTCTGTTTCTCAGAGACACTGTTAGGATCTCAGATGCCCAACCATCTGCACTGGCTGGCTGTGGAGCTAAGGTATCCTCATTTAAGTTCCCCCTTGGTAGGGACAGGTAACTAAAATGTGAGTACGAAAGTCCTTTACAGGTTTCATCTCAACTTCTTCTGCAGGGTTAATAGAAGCATGGCTTGTATCTCAGTTGCAGAGCAAGTGTCGTCTTCTTTAACAGCTATGGAGAGCTTGCTAACAAATATTTTCTTAGATTCAAGTAATCTCATTAAAAACTCCCTGAAAAGAAAAATGCCTAAAACTTAACCTCTAAATCTCTACATTTGGAGTCAATACTGAGCAGCTGAATGTATTTTACAGTGCACCAAAAAAATAAAATCCTCTCTCTACAAATACAAAGTAAAATAACCCCAATCAAGATGCCAAAATTCTAGCACTAATATTAATTTGCAAGATTTACGTTTACATGAAAGAGAACAAATGCTTTATGAAAATGTGCTAGTTGTCATCAGGGTATATACCATACTTTTCAGATTTTGTTTTGCGTGAAGAGCTTCCTTAAGTGTCTCTACCTTTATACTTAGTATGGACAATGCTTGCACTTTGAAAATATAATTTGGGCAAATGGACACTAAGTATAACAATTTTATTTCACATTTAAGTTACTGAAAATGCCAGGTTGCTGGTCCCCAAAATGCCCTTTCAAAAATTAATCTATAAAATCAAAGCATGCCCTTTGTGTGAACTTCAGCTAGCTGCCAATAGCTCTATACTGGGTTAGTCTGTGGGCTGCCTGCCTTTTGCAAAAGGAGTGCCTGGAATAGATCAAACTTGAAACAAAAACCTAACCTATTTTTTTGTAAAAAGTAATGCCTGTTTCTGTATTCAGGCCAAATTCAAACTGGAGGAATTATATTCTGGCTCCTTCACTCCTTGTTTTCTTTTTACTGGCTGACAGTTTCTTTAGTCTTTGTAGAGGATGTGTACCTGTGTTGTGCAAGAAACCATTCCTGGAGAGATCATTCATTTGTGTATGTCATTCAAATATTTTAGGACTCTTTGGGGTCCCTATCACAATATAAAAATATTCTTTAGTTTACTTTTCATAAAAAATAACAATTATAAAAAGTTAGGCTTTCAAATGAATTATCTTGTGGAAAAGTGGCTTGTTAAAAATAGGCTAAAGCCTCCCTGATCTAGTAAAACAAGGTTGAGGAACGGAAGTAATGTGTTTTGTTAGATCAGGAGGTATATCCGGAAAAAGTAGACATTAAGATCTTACTTGACCAAAAGCTTTGGGTCTCACTGTTGATTGCTATATCCACTGCTTAGATTTTCCATCCTTTTTAAGTATGAGAGGTTTCATTTTTTCTAAGCTGGAGCCAGTATATTTGGGGAATTCTTCCTGCAGTGTGAAGTTGTGAATGTTTTCTCTGTAGAGAATCTTTAAAGGGAGGGCACCAACCTGCTTGTAGTTCCAGAGGTGACTGAAACACAGGAGTACAGATGCTCTCCATCAATTTACCCCAAGGCTGTCTACACAGTTCTGGAAAGATATGACTTTATCATAGGGAAGTATATCTGAATTAATTGTAATCTTTTAGCAGTGAAGACTCCATTCAAGCTGTAAAAATATAGCAGGATAGCTATGTGCATATAGAGTGTGTATATCATGTCAGTCCACATGGATACGTATGTCATTATACCTCGGTCATTATTTTTAATCTGTTATTATTTATTATTTATACTTAAGTTAATTTTTAGTTCATATTTAAATTAGCCTGGAGATGACTAAGTATTTAATAAATAAATAAGTTTCATGTTCTCTGAAGTGTGATTCTCTGTAGGTATTTAAAAGACGTGTAGATGTCTTAGGGACATGGTTTAGTGGTGGACTTGGCAGTGTTAGGTTTGTGGTTGGACTCCATGATCTTAAAGGTCTTTTCCAGCCTAAATAATTCTATGATTCTATTCTATGATTCTATGATTCTCCCACTTCCCAACTGATGAAATCTTAAGTCATCTCTAAGCTTCCTTTAGCCAGAATTATTTGCACTGCTGAGAACAAGAATGAATTTCCCTCAAAACAGTCTTGGAACTAGGGTCATTTTTGCTTCTCAGGTCTGTTGTTGGTACCGAAGAGTGCAGAGAAGAGGTCTGAGGAAGTGCTGAGGAGTGGGTGGCACAGCTCCATGAGAAAACCAAGACAGTGACAGGAATTCACAAGTTCCCATTTTGACAGGAATTTAATTCCTGACATCTTAGGATGTTCAAAAGAGGTTTGTTCATATTTGAGGGTCTAACAGAAACAGCCACCCATGCTGAGCAATTGCAGACACCCTATTGCTCTTAACAGGAGATTCAGGGTGGTGAATATTTCTTTATTAAATATAGCCATTTAATAAACACTTGGGTGCAGATCTGGTGAAATATTAAGGGCTTCCCAAAAGGGACACGCTCCCTTAATCCCCACTGCGGTTCAGCTGCTGGTGCTCAGAACACTGCAGGATCAGGGATTTGCATGTCTGACTTTCCCTGGGTGTGAAATTGGAATAATAACTCATAATTACCTATCTTGCAAGGGTGTTGTGTAGATCACATAGTTAACGTTTGTACAACACTTCTAGTGTGTGAAGTGCCATGACATAATTATTACTATATTAGCATCTTCAGTGTAGGTTCTTGTATCTTAAATTTCTGTAATATAGAGAGATTCTTTGTCTATGTCTGTCAGTGTATGTATGTGCACTCTGTGAATGAAAGTACAGTACAAAAAGCAGATCAAGTTTTTTTAAAATGGCTATGTCAATCCTATCACTGTCATACGCAGCAGGTAAGAACTAGCCAGATGATACTAAGTAGAGCTTCAAAGAATAATGATAGCCCTGGAGATTTTGCAGCTAATCACACATGATTAATGGGAATTGGGGAAGTTACTTAAAAAAAACAACTACCTTTCCTTTTTGATTGTTAATTATTCATGAAAGACTAAGAACAAGAGTACACTGCAGCAGGACAACACATTTTTAAGCATCACAATAAAAGAAAATTGATCACCTAATTAGTATGCAAGCAGCTGAGTACAGCAGGGTCAGCTGTGCTAATTCAAGAGTCAGTTTGGGAGCTTAGCAAAGACTCTTAGTGCTAAGTGGCTTATTTCAGAGTTTCAATTAAAGATGAACTGAACAGGTTTGCACATATCCATGTACATCTATGATGGGATGTTTACCCACTGACATTGTTACAAAACTGAAAACTGGACTGGCTTATTCCAGCAAGTATAAAATCAAAATGTGACTTTTTTTTTTGTTCTAGGACATGGACAGGTGTTTTCCATGCCTATAAAGAAGCTGTGTTTCCTGATTGGTTTGCAGCTCAAACACAGAAATGCGAGGAAGCTTTTTTTATTAATCACACTTTTCCCTTTCACATTCTTTTAAGAATGCATTATTCAATAAGGCAAAAAAAACCCATAAGGATTAGGTAAGTATTTAAACAATGACAAAAGGATAATAAATAAAATCTTCCCCATATTTGTCTCTTCAGAGTGCAATCTCTTCAGGCCTAATGCTTAGTTTTTTCCAGTCTGACTGGTATAACTGGGTTCACTCTTCCTCAACCATTGGATAAGCCGAGGCACCATCTATAGCTCTGTTGTTTGGTTTTTTTTTTTCATGTAAGAATCCTTAGACCATAAAATCCTGATTCTGTTTTTTGTGGATGACTTAACTTATTATATGAGTACTCCCTAGGCTGCCAAGTTCCTCACAGAAGCAAAGAGATGCAGTGGTTGCCTCAAACGGTTTATAATCCTGTATTTATCAAAATATAAGCAAAGGTCATGTATATAAAGGCAAAGAAAAGAAATAATAAAAGTACCAAGGTACACTGTATTCTCAATTCTTCTACCTGGGTGGGAAACAATGTTGTTTTTATTGAGATATAGAAGAAACATCAATCATATTTCTGTATCAAAACTGAAATTCATTCAGGGAAAATAATTTTATTCAGTTGCGTGAAAAACGCCTACCTATTTTTATGTTCTATGAAAGTAACAGGGTATTTACTAATACTCCTGCCATTTTCATTGAAGAATTAAGATTCATGGAGGAATCTAAACCAAAAGGCAGTTAGGTTCATAGGAAGAGTTTTGAAAGTTCTCTTGCTGCATATGTTCTTCTAAAAGTAAGGAAATAGGAATGAACTGAAGGAACAAAGAGGCCCTGGTGAAAATGACCTCTGCTGTTCAGCGGACTCATTCAGGGAGAAGGTAGCAGGGCTGAGGAGAAAGCCCTTTGAGTGATGCTGGTTTAGCCCCTGCAAAGCAGAATCAGAGTGACATCCTTCTGCTCCAAAACCAAGAGCCTCCCTCAGCCCATCTGCACTGATACAGCAGATATATGAGAGCTCACAAACAGCTGACTTTTTTGGACCTCACACAGGAGTGGTAGATCCCATCTGTCACCATATCACAAAGCTGCAGAGCCCAGATGAGACAAGAGGGGTTACAGTTTGAAAATACGGCTGAGACCGTTGTCCTTTCCTTTTCACTCCCTTCGCAAAGCGAAGGGAAAACACCAAGGCCATGAGCTACCACGCAAATGACAAGAGGGAAGGCATTTTCAACAGTCCTTTTCTCCCAGTCCCATATCAATCACTCTGCCTCTTAGCTGAGCAAAAGGGCATCAAAATTAGATTTGACTGTGACGAGGATTTAGAGGGAAAGAGAAGCTTCCTTAAGGAATTGAGCCTATTAGAAATATAACCAAAGCCAATGCACATCGGTAAATATTTCTGCCTCTTTATTTGTCGGTGTTCCTACTTCTCAGACCATAGCAAATGGGGTTGCTGCAAGGCCCTCTGGTAAGTGCAAGAAGGTACCTGCAGTGGAATGTGTCAGTTGCGATTTAACTGCGGAATATAGCATTGCAGCTGATCTTACATTTTGGAGGCATTAAAGCAGCTTCTGCTGTAAGAAAATAATAATAATAATACACTTCTAATTGAAAAACACAAGGGTAATTCTGATCTCTGTGAATCAGAAGTGATTGGCATTGCACTACTGTAAAAATATCTTGGTGGTGAATTCATGGAAATAAAATCCCCATGTTATAGTTTCTCCACTCCTGTTCTTCCTTTCTGCTGTGTAGGTGATGCAGCCTGACTCTATAAACACACCACTCTTCTCCACTAGTCAGCTTCCTGAATGCCTAGTTAATGCTCTTATCAACGTGGTTTGCCATGCTTCCATAAGGAAGCATCCATGAGACGTGTGTGCACAAGAGATGCCCACTCCTAGTTTGAATTTGTCACATTGTTTACAGTATAGGAGGTGATTTTGACTTAAAAAAAAAAAAAAAGGCAAAACAAAAAACAAAGCCAATCCCACACCCATTTACCAATCTAGTTCATTATATTACACTGAGATTAAGTCAGAATACTCTTTATCACGCTGGGTTGTTGGGCTGCTTCTATGAAAAAAGAAAAAGTAGAACCAGCTAAAGCCAGCAAATCTGTAAAGTTGTTTCTTATCCTCATAGTATAACAAACTTTGCCCTTGTAGCTCTCCAATTAAAGATTTTTTCTTGAAATTTTGCGAAGCTTAAAGGAAATGTCACAGATGGGTATCCATGTGCACCTAAGAGGGACCAAGTGAGAACGTGTTGGATATGTTAGTAGACAGTTAACCCAGCTGTGCAGGGGTTTTTTTGTTTTTTATTTAGTTAAATATTAAAACTAATATTTGGAATTTGATTTATTGATTTATTAATATTTGGAATTTTGGAATTTGATTTATCTAAGTCAAATCTCAGCTTGAGGGAAGGTACTGGAATGCAACAGAAAGATACGTTAGTAAACATGGACATCCAGTCAGTATGCATTTTAATGTTGCATTGCCCTGGATAATTCAAATTAATTATCTTTTGGTTTATACTATCTTTATACTACTAGTTTATTTCTTGTATTTACAGACTTTAATATTTCTTATATGGGAAAATATGCTGTACTCTATTTTATATGGTCTTTTCTCTGTAAGTGTTTGAATGTGTAGTTTTATGATAGAACACTGATCAGAAGTGACGAATATTATGTCTGGCAAACTACCAGCCATCACATAATTAGTGGTGAAAAGAATGTCAGTATCTCATTTAGATTAAAATAAGTACTGTTTTGTGAAGTCAAAAAGCATATCTACCTTTCTGTGCATTAAATAAACTTTTAGAAACTAACTCTATTTTAAGGTTGCAGAGGGCTCAGGAAGATACTAAATCAGCACAGAGAGACAAAATATTCAGCCTCTCAAGACAGTCATTTCCATTATGCTACGGCTCTTGTGCTTCTTGATCCTTTTGCTTGAGCATTATAACTCACATAAAGATGTGGAACAATAGAAAATTAGATGCACAGGCAGTTAAATAATGTTTCTCGCTAAAAACTTTTAAGTAGCTGCTTCTGTGCGGACTTTGTATTGAATGAAAAGAAAAGATAAGGTAGACATGTAACTGCAATTTGCCACTTGTGTATGATACAGTGTAGCTCAGGACTGTAGGCTGGTGTCTCCTGTTGTCACTCATTCCTCTTCCTGTAGTTACCCAGTTTTGACTTTCTAGGTTTCTGAATAATCCTAGAAGAGTTTATAATTTGTTATTTTCTTGCCAGGAATTCATGGACAAAACTGCACTGTTGCTACGCACTTCTACCTGACACGGCGCAAAACCTCTGTTTTGTGATCCTGTCGTTCCTGCCCAGTAGTGTGCCCTCTCTCCCCTCTCTTGAGGCAAAAGGAGTTAAGTGGGACCACAAGAGAAGGTGTACATCTTCAACAGAAGAACATCCTCCCTCAGCAACCTGTGTCTCTGTACATCTGAGGCAACCTCCTCTCCCTTGAAAACAAGCTACCTACAAAAGTTATAGTCTCAGTGACCTATTACATTCCTCTAATCCTAGCATTCAAAATACACTTGCCACACAACACCTAAACCATTCCTCCTCCTTATTTTCTCAGTCC
Source organism: Mycteria americana (assembly GCF_035582795.1). Taxonomy (NCBI): domain Eukaryota; kingdom Metazoa; phylum Chordata; class Aves; order Ciconiiformes; family Ciconiidae; genus Mycteria; species Mycteria americana. The sequence goes on along the minus strand of NC_134396.1, from coordinate 24,972,803 downwards.
TCTTTAAGCAAACCCTTTCAAGTCTGAAATGAAATATTGGAGCAGCAGTGGGCAGCTGCAAAGTGAATGCGTGATCTCTGTTCTTGCACTTGTTTCCGTCACACCATGGTGCCAAAACATTAACAAACAATTTAACTGCACTCAATGGAGTTAAATAATAAATCAGATAATCATGGCAGTATTAACTTAATACTGCTTACTGACCATCGTTGTGCTTCACGATAGTTGTGCTCCAACCATAGTTGGAGTGCTTTTCAGTTTGAGAGCATTCTTTTTACCACAAGCATCATCTTTGGTCCAATTAGGTCTCCTGAATTAGCCATCCAAACCCATGTGAAGGCATGCAATTAATTGGCCGAACATTAATGAGTTCTAAACAGTTTAAAAAAAAAAAATGGAAATGTCAACTATTCAACAGTTCTAAAAAACACACAAATTTATACATTTAGACACCTTATTGCAGGCACCAAAATAGATCTTTCCACTGACTTTGGATCAGACTCCAAAAGCAATACTTAGATGTAAAGTTGTGTGGATTAAAAAGATGCTGGGGGATTTACATATGAGCAAATAACAGCAGGATTTGTGAGTAGTGCTCCATTTCCTCCCACTTTACATTTGAAAATGAAGGTTAAACTTATATTTGTGATTGCAAAATTCCAATTTCATCTGGGCTAACTGGCTACATTTCTCATTTCCTGTTTTCCCATGTCTGATTGTTGGAAGGATGTATTTGCTGAAGAAAAACAAGCCCTATGTGTTCCAGCAGCACTGAAGGATATGATTTCAAACAGAAGTTATCTAGTCACTCTCATGCTATTTTCCCGCAGACTAGCATTACAGTTCTTGATGTTCTTACATTTTTATGATCAGAAATGTATGCTACTTTTGAGTGCCATTAACAAAACATGTGAATTAAGTACTCCTCAGTCTCAAGATTTGATTAAAAGAAAAAGTAGGTTGTGAGGAATTGCAACCTTTTTTTTTTTCCAATGCATTCTGCTAAGCTTCCCCTTTTATTCTCTTTGTTAGAGCTCTGGACTCAAAATTTTGAGCAAGACACGAGAGATAGGCAACAGAAATAGTGTAGCTGTTTTCCTTTTTATTCTGTTGAGGTTAGTTCTTGAGTGCTTTCTTGCTAATAAGTTTGGTAACACAGGAAGGTATTTCAACTGCAGCCTCAAAGGCAAACCATATAGCATGAATTCCATATGGATAATCTGTGTTATGGTGGAAAGCGATGACTGCTTGCCATTTGAAATGTCAGTGGGACGATCTTCATGAGAAAGGCCTTCTTGATTTGGCCTGAAGTATGTATGTGATATGGATGCCATAGTCTGAAGAAAATAATATCATACGTAATTTTGTTTCACACTTCAGAGTCAAATGACCCCTAAATTCATACACTGATTTTTAACTCAGGAGCTGAGAAGACATAAGTTTAATAGGTAGGCTTAACAATTACATAACCCAAATTAACCAGCATTATGTTAGCTAGTGTTACACAGAAGTTTAATAAATGCACAATTAATAACACAACTCTATCAATGCTCCATCAATCCTTTGGCCTAACTTGTGCTAAACCACTAGTAGAACACAATATGTCTTCACATACGTAAACAGCCAGCAGAAGATGCTGATTACAGATACAGGTTTGCATAAAAGGTGAAGCTGTAGGAATACAATCTTTAGAGATATTTATGTCTAAGGGTGCACAGAAAAGAAGCAGCAGAATAAGCTGCTGGCCTGCTATTCAGTACCCCTGAGAGTGGTTTCTACTAATAGGGATCTGCTTGTCTAGTATACTTCATTAGATAAGCTGATAAAGACTAAGAACCAAGTCACAAAGGAGTGCAACTATAAAGTTACATGCAGCCTCCCTCGCATAACAGAACTGAACAAGTTCTGTAATACGGTAAGCGTCCAAGGGAAGGACACGGGACGGAGGGTGGAGTTAGAGGGTTGCCCTCCCATGGGAAAATCCTTCCTGCTTCCAGCTTCAAGTTCTTCTCATTCCCTCACACCCACTTACCCTCTGCCCTAAGTAGAGCTTCTCATTCCATGTGTTTTTAGCTCCTACATGTACGTCTAAGACAGCTTTATATCCTCTCTCAGTCTTCATTTTGCTGTTTAAAAGAGCCAGTCCCCTTCAGTTTCCACCCATAACAGAGAAAATTCATTCTCTGGGTCTGCCTAATTTCTGTTGTTGGCAGCTTCTGAAGTCTAAATACATCTTTCTGAAATAGGGTTGAACGAAATTATATCCCACATGAGGTCTTGGTAATGGCAAGCATGATTTCATTAATACCTTCTTATTTGTAATGGAAATACCTCATCTGCTGTATATTCACTTCATCTACATTGATTGTTCTAGGATCAGATGTTTCACTCTGATCTCTTCTCTGTCCTCTGGTTCCAGCTAATGAATCTATTTCTTTCCTTTAGAACAAAAGCAAACTAAGGACTAAATACATGGTTTTATTCATTGCAGCATTGCATTTTGTTCTGCCCCTGTTCCTTCAGTTCCCCGGAGCATTCAATTTTTCCATAAGATATTTTGCTATTTATGCTTTATTTAAATGCTTACTCAATTTATGCCACCAGCAAACTCTGTTAGCACACACCTATTCTTGGATTTATCCCACTGAAATATAAATGACATTATTTATGAAGTGGAAGAAGAATCAAGGAATTGCAATATGCTTAGGGAGAAGTGTCTGGAATGTGATGAGCTTGCAAGGAAATCTCAACTGCAGAGCCAAAGCCTCGCTGTAGCTCATGGCTCTTTTTTTCTTTTAAAGCATGTCTGCCTAGGGACTATATCCAAATACGACAAGAGTATTTTTATTTATTTTTCTGTTCTGTTTATTGACTTTTTCAACAGTGGTTGTTGCTAGTATGGGTAAAATTGATACCCCCAAAACTTCAGCTGTTTTACCTTATATTGCCAATGTTACACACAGAGAACAGCAAATAGATAGGAAGGGGTTGGGGGGCTACAGGCTTATTTTTATTTTTGCTTGTTTTCAGATTTGCTGTTTGATATTTGGGATTTTTTTTTAATAAATTCTCCTCCTAGCCTCTTTGTTTATTTCTCTAAAATTTATGCCTGCTGGATAGGTGCACTTGTTTCTGTTTTTTTAGGATTTGATTTTTCAGGTCTTAACCAAGTTAACCTTTATTCATGTGGTTTGATAACTTTGCAACTTTGACTCCCTTTGGTGAGGTCTCACATATACAAGTAATCCCAAGGCAAAAATGACTGCACAGACAAGCTCATGACATGGTAAATATAGTGTAGAAAGAAATAATTTTTTAAAATCCTCAGTCTGGGCTAGGCTGGGCATTTGATTATAATGTCATAAGTGGCTTTCATGTGCAGCAGAGGGCCTTCTGCCTTGGTATGAATTTCATTTTTTAAAGCACATATTATTTTTCCCATAATATGCTGCGAACAAGTGAGAATATTTTGACAGAGTTGATAAAGCAGCTAGAATTATTACGCTATCTTAATTCAAATGATATTTAGATAATGGGTATTGTTTGGGGTTCAGAGCAAAGCCTAAGCAGTCTACGTACTACTTCTAATAGGTTTCAGATAAGATCTTAATAAATGAGTGGCCCTATTAAATTTTCAGTCACATCTACACCTTGTAAAGAACCATTTATTTCATAGTTTTGCAATATGTCAGCAGTGATTAAGACACAAACATTGCACCTGACAGTCCGGTTTCTTTTCTCCTTTTGGCTTTCCCTTCAGAATCATGTAGGTTTTTCTGTCATTACTGTCTATTATACTGGAAGGGATTAAATGAGCCAAAAGGAGGGGACTATCATTTCTTCATGCGGTCTAACACAGACGTGAGGAACAGTACCTGAGGAAGAGAGTTTTAAGTAGCACCTCAAAAGAAAAAAAAAGATAGACTGACTATGAAAAGAGCCTTAAAAAATAAAATCCCTGAAGTTCATTTCACTCGGAGAATTTATGTGACTTTCTGTGCTCTGTAGAGAGAGGAGGATTCCAACAGGATTTGAAGGAAAATTCCACTGTTGAAATTGAAGGCCAAATATGCCCATTAACCAACCGAGTGGTGAGCTTGAGAAGGTGCTTCATGCTTCACCTTTTTCCAAAAAATCTTGCCTATACTCATGAGGCAAAACTTTCACTCTGTCAACTGATTTCAGATTCAAATGACTGAACTGCACATTGCTTTGAGACATGGTCCTCAGGAATGTCCACTTACATCTGGTATATAAAAGGAACAAGCAGCGAATGTTTTTCCACTGATGCAAAATCAACTGACTATAGATTTTAAAAAAAATTGATTTTTAAAATATTTTTAAAGGGCATTAACTCACTAATTTTTCTGTTCCTAAAATCTGATGGGTAAGTCTATGTTTTCCTTCTCAGTCTGCATTCACTGAAGTAATGAGTCCTGTCTATGGGAGTCAAAGCTCAAAATAACTACTTTAATAGTCTAAAATATACGTATGGATTACTTCATATTACCTTGATATTTTAGTGCTGAACTTATTACACTGACATAAAACTGTGTACTCGCCAAAGAAGCTGCTCCAAATGGTAAGTAGGTATGTGGGTTAGCCTCAGGTATCCAGGCTGCTTCTCAGGTGATCTCAGGACCAAAATCCTGGACTAGTCAGCAAATATTTACACTATGTTTAGGTCACAGGAGTCTGACATATTCTTACAGGAAAGGGTAAAGGATTTTAGAGGCAGACCAACTTTCTCTCCCTGCAAAGGCATGTTTGTTGGCAGGAAGACTTAGTGAGACAGAAACTCCTTATCTGCTGCTTCTACCTCAGGCTCCTTCATCAGCAAGACTTATTTCTCCAGGCCATAAGAGGCAGAGGTGTGTGGGGCTTTCTCAGTTTGAAAGAAATGAAGAGGAAAAAATTTCTTCATGCATTTAGGGAATGCAAGGGAACAGTTACAATCCTGGAAGTACCCTGTAATTCATAGCATTTGGAATCAGGCACACTTTTATTGTTAACCTTCTCTTTACCCAAAAGATGACCTTTCTACCTTTTTTGGAGCAGTAGCTTTCAAGCTTTTTGTGTAACTCTCCCTGGGTTGACATTCATCTGTTTTGCCAGTATGTCTCTTAGGCATATCAAGGAAAGTAAGATGTTACTTGTTTGCAGTAAAATGTTGCTTATGCCAATCCATCTTTTTTCCTAAGTCAGTGTAACAGCTCCTTTAGAAAACTTAGTAATCTTAACAGGAGCTAGGGAGAATTCCTGAATAGAAGTTGCACATCTATCTGTTCTGTGCTAGCTTTGAGGTATGCTGAGAAATGTTTTGGGGTTTGGTTTTGGTTTGGTTTTTTTTTTTTACCTTTGCTACAATGTATTTCTAACCATCCCTTAGTTACATGTTTTCACTTTTACATGTATATGTAAATGTAAATGTGTATGTATACATATGTACGTACTATCAAGTTCGATTAACACATTTTTTGTTTTCTGATCATGGCTGCTTCCTAAGTTTTTGTAGAACATAAATTAAATCTAAGTTGAATAATGCATACACATACATGCACATTTTGCCTGGGACTGGAAGGTGGTTAAATGATCTTTGAAGAGCCTCTGTGTTTTGTAAGACAATGAAGAATGACATGGATGTATAAATAGTGAGTCTGAGGACCAACAGTTTATCCTAGTGAAGAAGAAGGATTATCAGAAAGTAAAACAGAATGAGGATAATGTTCTCTTCTTCAGGCTTTAAAGTTTCAGAGAGAGCTGAGAAGCTTTTAACCTATCAAGCTGTCAGTTCAAGGAGCCATTTCCTATTGCAACAATTGCTACTGATGATTGTCCGTTGCAGAATTGGCACTGCTGGTTATGGAGTATTGAATTACTCTCCCTGCTTCAATCCAGGGGCTGACTTTCATGCATATTTTAAGTTTTACCATTTTTCCAGATGCAGCATTAGTATGCCAGGCAGGCATTTAGAGATAAGCTAGAGACCATTTTTCATTTCCTCCCTTTAGGTCAAGCATGCTGGAGAGAGAGTCTTTTTAGTCTCAGTGTATGGGATCATAAAATATTGATTCACTACTGGTTTAAATGCACATTTAGAAGAGTGTGAAAGGTGTTATTTTGTGTACTCTTGTGGCATGAAATATGACACGGCCATGATTTACCCCTTTGCTCAAATGGTGAAATGAGGATCTCATGAGAATCAATTCGAGCACAGGTAAAAAAACACATAAAATGAAAGGGATCTTGGTGTCCAAAGCCTTCCTGTAGTTACTTACATTACTTACTGTTAGCAAAGAATGGAAACAGTTTTGGCCTGTATCAGAGCTAAATGAAACTTTACTTGCCACTTACTTGTATTCTTCCAAGAGAATGAGAAATCTCTTGTTCCCATGTAATGTGGTGTGACAACCACTTACGCTAGTGTCTGCTGGTAAATACTTTTCAAACCTGCTAAGAAAATGTAATTTCTATACTTAGGAAATTGTGCCATTTCTTCTCAGGCAGAAAAAGTCATTGTTTTGCAATCGTTTATAGAACAAAATTTTTAAAATTGCCCATCAATGATTTTGAAATTATGCAAATATTTTTGCCTTATTTTGCCTCAACTATGTCAAAGCATTTTACTTCAGTTGATTCTCTCCATTGGGAACATTGCAATAAATATTATGTATGTCTAAAGGCAACACTAACTTTATGTTACGGGTAAAGCAAGGCAGATGATTCATAGAAAGATGTGATGCTTCACTGAAGCCAAAGAAGGCATAGTGATTCCTATGACATTTTTAGGTAAGTAAGTAAGTGGGACATTTTGAACAGATTGCTCATTCATGTTGACAATAACATGACAAGAATAAATTGAGAGACTGAGCAAGACAGAGAAAGAAAGGACTTCCATATTATAAAAAAAGAAGAAGAAAAAGGAAAAAAAGTTTGTAAAAAGAAATCAAAATTTTAACACCATTTCAAACCAAGAAAATATTTTATATTTGGTTATTCCAATGTGCAATGAAGATTTTGAAGCTCAATGATCCTATGCCAATATAAAAATAAAAATGAGATGAGGCAATAGTATTAAACCAAAATAATTTGGTTTAGTTGTGCAAAGGGGTGTTAATCCTAACGAAATATTTTAATACTGATGAATTAAGCAAAAAGAACAAACAGTACTTTAACATTTACATTTTCCTTAAAAACTGAAATTAGCATATTCCTGAAAAATATTTTTATTTTGAATATTTTTATATTCAGCAGAAAGTTATTCCCTTCATATTTTTTTCAGCAAGGATGGATGGTTATACAAAGTACACAATTTTAAACATGACAGGGATCCCTGTGTAGATTTAATTCTGATACTGAGGATGGAGCACAAGCATAAGTTGATAATACTTTCTGTTGTATCTGATTTCTTAAGGAAATGACAATGTAATCATATGGTATCTTTATAGTTAGTGTGTTCTGTGTCAAATACTCCCTAAGAACTTCTGGAACTGTTGTTTGGCTTCAGCTGTTCTTTGCTGTATAGACTTTAACAGAGTTTCTGGACAAAAAGAAAATCCTTAATTTATTGACCTATTTTGTGGAAGATAAGGCTCACAGGGAGAAGAGAATCTCTCAAACAAAGTGGTTGGTCACTGTGTGGATGGTGATGGGAGCCTCCAATGCAAGGGTCCTTACAACATCTTCAGCTGGTTCAGAGGAGATTCCTAGTCTGCCATTCAGCCAGACGATTACAGTTCAAATCAGCTGCAATTTTATGTGGCCACTCCAGCACATACATGATCCGTTTCTATCGATTATTTCAAATTATGTAGAAGGCATCTGTCAACTCATGCATCTGTAGGAAAAGCTTCTACCAATTATTTAGAATTGTCTATAAAATTTGATAAATCCTGCAACAAGAGCTACTTGCTGGGATGGCCAAATTCCCTCGTGTTGTTTGTCAACACTATTTAACTATACAAACAGTGCTGATCAGTTGGTCTATGGACAGCAAGGGCTGCTTGGAGGAATGTCTGGGGCTGTCCATAATGTTATTCCTGGAGGTGTCCTGCACCAAAAAGACAAATATTTTGTTATGAAGGTGATTAGGGGTTCACTCAATCACTGGGTCTCATGCCAGTCCATTGCCACAAATCAGTCCTTCGTCTTACTTATGCAGACACTAGCAGAGGAGTTGATGATTAAGTGCAATAGGCATGCACACAGGCAGAGTCCTGATACCCAGCTTTTCGCATTGTGTGAAAAGAAGAGGTTGGCTAGAAGTGAGAAATATTATTAGTGTCCTTACCGAGGGAAAGGTTGAGTTTAGTCATTTTAGGGGAAACAGGATAATTTAAGCAGGTAAGATCCACCAATCTTTGTGTTATACATGTTTATTTTATAGTTCAGATAGTATTTCTTATTGCAGTAAGAAACAGGGGACAGAGTTAGTGGGTACGTGGCACCTTAACTCCTTCAAAGTCAAACTAGACATTTCTTCACAGTAACAGCTTACTTTGGTACCTTTTGTTTTCAGTAGGTGAAAATATGGGGGCTGGAAGGGAGGGGTAAAGGAGAAAATACATGGTGACTATTTCTATTGAAACACTTTGCCTACATTGTTCAGAAGGCGTACAAATCCCTGAGGTAGAAATACAAACGTATAATTATATTCTCTCTTTGCCTGCTCTTCTGAAAGAAAGAGTGATGTTTTGGAGGAGGACAAATAAAGTATCACTTGGCAGTGATTAATAGTCACACAACATAACAGAGAATGGGACAGTGGTTAACCTGATTATGTATGAAAACATGCATTTAAACACTGTCATAAACTAGAAGATCTGTACCTTGTATTGTTAGGAAGAGGTTTACTTTTAAACAACGAGTACTGATTGTTCTAGCAATGTACATAACCTTAGTATGTTTTTTTCCAGTGAAAAAGGAAGTCTCTTGATTTTCCCTGCTATTCACCCACAATTTAAAGTTAGTTTTTAATGGATACTGCTACTTGCAATTTTGAGGCAAGTGCCAACTGACCTGTCATTCCTCTTTGAATTTACTGGTGGAGATAGGGACATAGCATAAAATAAACATGTATAACAAAGAACAGTAGGAAAGTTATTATGGAATGTTGGAAAATACATGGATGAGCTTGCATGGAGAGCCAAGAGAAACATTTTGTGCACCATGGCAGAGATAACGCTGACAGCCTTAGTTTAGTAACGAAGAGTGACTATCAACAGTATCAAAAGCTGCAGTGAAAACAAAATCAGTGGCTGTGTGAATAAGCTAAACCTATGACAAGCTCTCTGGTGAGGGTGCGAGTTTAGCATGCGTGAAAATGAGGGTCTGAGATTAAGAACTTTACGACCTCCCTCTAGCACAGCCCAAGAGGTGCCTGCTCAGCACAAACATCAACTCAACCCTGCCCTTCACTGGGATCTGCTGGCCTCCAGAAACCACTGATAATTATACCATGAGCGAAGTGAAATGGAAAAGAACACCACAACACACAGACTGCTGTTCTGAAGTGGTCCTATTTGACAACAAATTAATACATTACAGTGTTTTCTCTTTTTTGCTGTGACTGTAACGAAGCCTGCCCGCTTGTGACTATCAGCAAAATTATACACTACACTGGGAGAGCTCTACACAGCTGCTTACAGACCGTCAGGAAGCCCAGGTATTCACCAGCCCGAATGCTCGAGAGTGACCTGTGCAGTTCAAAAAAACAATTACATCAATAGCACTCCTTGTCCCTTTTGTTCCCCAGAGAAGCGTGGAAGCTGGGGCTGGTGAAGAGCCACCCTCTGCATCTGAGAGAGAGAGAGAAGAGACTCTGTTGCCATGGTGTGCAACTGCTTTTTCATAAATGTTTCAGTAAGGTCGTGCCCTGCTTGATTAATTCCAAGAGTTCACATTCATCTACCGCCACACAGACAGCTTACAGCAGATGTTCACTGAAGCCATTTCATGCTGACTTATAACCCTTCTCTTTTTCTGGTACCTAATATATTGGGATGGTTGTATTCTGAACGCAGAAATAACCGGCATAACCACTGAAAAGCAGCCTCCGTTGTGCCCGCAACTGTCTTTGCATCCCAGCTGCCTCAGTCAGCAACTAAAAGGTAGCAAATTTTGCCCACCCTGAATAACCACAGACTCTCCCTGGGCACACGTAACAGAGTACGTGGACATACTACATTTTTTCTGTGTAATTTCATATGGTTGAAAGCAGCGTGAGCACAAACACAGGAATGACACAGTTTCTGAAGGGACTTGTATACACAGTCCAAAGACAGGGCAATGGACCACAGAAATTATTTTACATCCTATGCCCTGCTCACCTTTCCCTCTCTCACACAAGCATCAGGTTGTCAATAATAAGGGGAAGGGAAGGACCAGGAGGAGGTGGGTTTGTTATATGTTTTGGTACACCATAGCCTGTGATGTAAAGAGTGGAAGGAATACTTGCAGAACAAGAATTTCTGCTGCAGTACAGAGGAGAGCAGATGTGGTCGTAAGTGGCAAACTAAGAAAAAAGGTATTCTGCTCTTAAATTTCTCATAACCTGTGAAACTCCATGCTTCTGCCTAAACGATGCAGATTATTGTCATTGTCAGAAATTTAATTTGCACATTTCTTATCCATATTTTTTAATGAAATTCAAGGGCAAATTCTTGGGATATGAATCTGCCCAAATTAAACTAAACCAATGCTCACTCAGTTCCCACTGAGGTGATGAAATCATTTTAATGTGACTGTATCTGGTAATTACAGCAGGTTAGTAGTACTCTCAGGAATTCCATCTTGACTTTGAATATTGTGAGAAGAAGCAATGTCAGATGGAAAAATAAAATTATCACCTCAGTTTGTGTTTATGTAGATAATGTCTTCAAATTTGTTTTGTTATGACTTTCTACTGCAAAACTAGATTTCTGAAAATCTTACTCTTTTAATTACAGATCATTTCATCCCTCAGTTGAATTACCTCTTCCTCTCCTCTCCTTTCCTCTACTCTCCAGCTCAAGGTTCAATTGCCATTTGCCTTTTACCAGGAGCAGAGCTGGTTTAAAGAGCCTGTCGTGCACATTTATTGCATCCTCAGGCAAGTGAAACTGCTGCACACAAGTTCTTGCAACTGAGGGGAGAACTGGACTTGCAGACCACCTGTCCTGTCTCAGGAGCACCCAGCTCTTCTGTCGTGTCAAAATGGGAAGGGAAGAAAGGAGTAGCACCATATGTCCCACTGACAGTATCCTGCAAGCCCTCCCTCCCCGCAGGAAGCCTGCAGGACAGTGCAGGGGGCTGGACTCAGCCTCTCAGAGCCCTGCTGCAGTCTGACAGAGGTATCACCTGCCAGCATGATCTCAAGCCATACTGAGGTCGGGGCATACTGGTACCTGCTGCCCACTTTTTAAGAGACATCTCAAAGTCGGTCAAGGCACTGAAGCCAGTGGTCTCCCCAAGCCATAGATCCTCTGTGCACAAAGAAGGATCTGCTTTGGCTTTGGCTGGATGGCACAGCGAAGTGTGTGACTCCTCGAAGTCTGCCCTTGTGGGAGGAAAAGGCAGTTGCTGAGAGACACAATGAGAAATTACGTTTTTTTATGTTCTCGCAAAGAGCTGGAGTCTCAGTATCATGTGAGCAGCTCCAGCTGAGGACTCCGGAGTGGCTCTGCTGTTGCTGTGTGGTTCTGGCATCCCGGTGAGGCTGCCTCTTGTGCAGAGAGGAAGTGCCAGTGGCATGGGTAACTCTGAAGTGAAGGTACACCTTGACTAGACAGCATTGAGAAAGTAGGGAGCTTAAAAAATAAAGTAAAATCCTTTTTTTACTGATGAACTTGCTAGGGTTGACTTCAAGGTATCAGTCCCTGCAGTTGTGTATTAGTACAGCAGCCTTGACACAGTCCTTTCTGTTCCCTCGAGTAAATGGTAGTTTAGTAGGCTTCCTTTTTTGTGTCATTTCTTCTCATCCCATCGTGTTGCTTAGCAAGAATAAATTCAGAAACCGAACCTGTGCATTTCATAGGGTGAGCTGGAGGTCACAGTGGTGTCCTGTGGAAATAAGTCCCAAAACCTTGTCCTGGCTGCAATGAAAGCTCTGTTGCTTGCTCTGTGTTCATCACTGGCAATTTTATCACCCTCAGGAACATAACACTTGAGACAGATCATGGATGCCTGTTAACCTGAAGGTCATAAACTCTTTAAATAAATAATCAGTCTTTCAAAATCTTTCTGAAATTCAGTGTAATTTGAAGCAAGAGAATCAGCCCACTCCATCACATGCTGAGCTTGTTTTTGTCAGCGTGTGCTCCTAATCACTTACCAATTACTTATGCAAATTGGAGGAGCAGATGCCGAAGGTTGCTTTCAAGGCTGCCTCGCAGGGGCCCTATAAAGCTGACAGTTGTGGATGTCCGTGGTTTTTGATTTTTTTTTTTTTTTGAGTGGGTACATTAGAAATTTATGAAAAGGTTCTTCATTTCACCTAGACTCCCAAATAGTAGTGTTTTAGTGCTTCTGGGCAGGGTTTTCTTCAGCTGTCAAAAGACAGCAGCTCATGGTTATGGTGCAGATAATCACAAAGAAAAAGTATTCTTGTTGAAAAAAAAAAGCAGAGAAAAGTTGGGAGATTATGGGTGCAAAAGGCTTTTTAATTTAAAACTATGTTTTGCTTTGTTATTACACTAAAATTCCTACCTAGCTGTTCCTGTATGTTTTGAATTATTTTAAGGGCTAAGAGCATGTCTTCCTCCCTCTGCTTCCATTTTGTGCATGTCTTTTCTGTGTGCGGTTGTATCGTATCTGCTATTTATCATATAAACATAGTGTGAAGTGATGTGGATAACTGTTGAAAGGTAGAGCAAAGGGTTGATCCTTTAAGTGTGTTTCTTAACTTGCATAATTATGTTTAATTAAATCACACAGAACGTACGCACCATTTTGATGTGCTGTGGTGACCAGCGACAAGTTAAATTCCCTCCAGGAAAGGGCCTTTGCAGATTCTCTGAGGTCCTACGGGGAAATCAATGACATTTTAATCTGAATTAGACATAGTTCCTGCAGAGAGGAATCTAAGCAAGCCTGCAGAAAACTGCTGATTCTTTTGGTAAATAAGACATTTTCCTGCTTTGCTATCTTAGTACTGTGAAGATTTTCTGATGGAAATTTGCAAACTAATTATTTGATATATAAGGTATTTGTATATTTTTAGATGAAAAAACGTCAGTTTAAAATTTATATCAGGTTAAATACAAGCAATAGAAAGATTAATTTTTTTTTATATCTGATCTTTTGAAGATTAAAACCAATCCATGCATAATCCCTCCCTGCTAGCCAGAATGCATTTTTAAAATGTTCCTTTAATTATCTAAACACTAGGACTTGCACATTGTATAACATCATATGATCATATCTAAAGTATTATTAATAGATTACCGTGTTAGAAAATGCAGGAAAATCCCTCTTCGTAATTTTGCTGTGTGCTTAGTTCTCTCTCTCCTCTATACATTTGACATTTTGCCTTGCTTGCTCATAGAAACAATATAATAACAGAATGTTTTGCATGTTCGGTCAGAGGATCTCAATGCCCCTACTAACTAAAGTCTCACAAATGGAGCTTGTTGGCACTTTTCTGATTTTAAAACATTCTTTTTGGGGGTGGGGAACACTGTCTTATGAAAGGCTTTCAGAACAATACAACTTACTCTGACAAACTTTCAGGTTTTCCGTTCACTTACCCAGCTTTTTAGGCGATCTGCTAGGAGTTAAGCTTTCGGGTGTCTTTCCTTAGGATTTTCAGTAAGCTGGGAATGCCAGATGCCCATGTTCCCAAGCACTGGGCAGCTCTACCATGTATGCAAGGAGTATTGTGTATGTTTTCCAGCACCTGTGGCTCTGGGACAGTCCTGCCTTGCATTTCTGCAAGTCCTGGTATTTCTGACGCTCCCTCCTGGAATCTGTGAGCATCTATTTTCTTGTTGAGTTTCTTTTCCTTGAAGAATCTCTCCTCATTGGTGAAAAATTATTTTTGAGTTATTTTATGAGGCAGAAATCCCTATTTTCTGTCAGATCATCCATGAATTGGGGGCTATAATTCAGTTATTCCTCATCTCTGGGAGGTCCATTTTTAAACTACTTACAAATAAATAATAGTTTCTGGTTACCCCTTATCAACTTGTTAGTTTGGAGTTGGTGTTGGCTTTAAGATTATTTCACTGCGCTTCATTGCATGAGGCAGATGTTCCTGATGATTCATGCAAACTCTTTGAGTGGGATATGAAGATCTGGGGACATAACGCAGTCTTGAAAAGAGCATGTTTCGATATACGTGGTTTTTCTTGCATGGTTGTGGAAGAATGGCACACTGGGAGAGAAATAGTATAAAACAGAAGCAATGGAGAGAGCCTGCTGCAAGTCACTGTCCAGAATGGTCAACAACATGTGGTAGAAATAATTATTCTCTTTTGTATTAGTGCAGTTCAAGCAGACCCTTGGCATTAAGCTAATACACTACTTTACTTTTTCTAGAGGATAATTAGCTTCTAGTGTAAGGGTGTTTCTGTGTGAGTAGAGGCATGTCAATGCATCTATCTTTCTACTCCCAAAAGACAGAATCGTTCCTGACTATTCTCATTTTTTCAGTCTTCACAATTATGGTGGTTATAAGACAAGACTGATGATCTCTGAAATTAAACAGAATTTGTGATTCCAGATTATAACACACTGGGAGACCAAACAGAATTGATGAATAAGATCTACTCACATCAATTCTTCAGATCATAACACTGGAGTAATTGGAAATTGCTAGAATATTTTTTATTTCTTTCCACCAATTACATGCTACCCATCCTTGACCTTACTTACCACACACATCATGAGCTATATTTTCAAAACTGCAAAATCGAGCTACATACAAATATATTTGCACAAAAAGTTGCTTTGCTATAAACAGAATTCTTTCTCACTTAAATAGGATTTGAGGGGTTAATTAATACTTCGTATATACAAAGACTTAGTTTGCACATGCTGCAATTGATACATAGTGATTTGTGCACACACTCTTTTTGAACACTGACCTTGCACATATGACTGTAGAAGTGTATGCTTTTGTTTAAAATACCATTGATTAACTTGTTTAAAAGTCCTGGAATAAGCTTTTTCAAAATTAACTGATAAAGAGATTGTATTATAAAAAAACATAGAAAGTGTGGTTCTCTCAGACATAATAATCTGTTACGGAAACTGGCTCTTAATATACTCTGTTCTTGTAATTGGGAGTCATTCTTTATTGTCCATGATAGTCAAGAGAAGCCTGCATATGTTTTGGAGATGCTTCAGCTGTGGAACTGAAAAAGTCAGGAAATCTTCATGCCGGTTGATCCTAAAACCTTTTGGAAAACTTGTGCAAAGAAGTCTGTGTCCGGGCAGTGCCATGTTCTCTGTAGACTACAGCTGACAGGTTGATGTAGGTCAGTGATTGAGCCCCCAGCCTTCAAAGGGAAAAGTATCTCCAACTTCAGTTCTAGTCCAAAAAAGCCAGGATTAGTTTTGACTACCTCTTCTGAGCTCTGTGGAAGAGCCTGAGATAGAGGACAAATACTTCCTGCTCCTCTTCCATTTTGCCACGTTCTCCTCCAGTCAGAAAGATCATTCACATTTAGAAGATTCTGTGACAATACTTTGAATTTTTTAATCAATCAATTAAGTGTCAGTTGAACCCTTCACACACGCTTGTTTCCCACGAGTGCCTGTAACAGCCCCAGGTCACAGCTAGTCTGGGAGAGAACAATGAAATGAAGTGCCTTGGTGGCTAACATGGGAGGTGGGCAAGTCTCACCCGCCAGTCAGAGTGAGAAGGTCTGAATCCTGGATTCAGCACTGAATTGTTGTGTCATCTTGACCATGTCACTTAACAACTGGCAATCTCAGTTTTCTGAGTTGTGACGTGGAAATCCAGTATTCATTTACTTAAAAGTGTTTTGTGTAAAACCATATACAGAGTGATGCTCTAATTTAAAGTCTTGGGTTCACTTCTGTTTTCTGTGGTTCCAGAGAGTGGTGGGTTGACCTTGGCTGGATGCCAGGTGTCCACCAAGCTGCTCTATCATTCTCCCTCCTCAACTGGACAGGGGAGAGAAAACACAACAAAAGACTTATGGGTCAAGATAAAGACAGGGAAATCACTCGGCAATTACTGTCACAGCCAAAACAGACTTGACTTGGGGAAATTAGTTTAATTTATTGTCAATCAAAAGTCAGAGTAGGATAATAAGAAATGGCAATAAATCTTAAAACACCTTCCCTCCACCCCTCTCTTCTTTCCAGGCTAAACTTCACTTCCAAATTCTCTACCTCCTCCCCCTGAGTGGCGCAGGGGGACGGGGGAATGGGGGTTGCGGTCAGTTCATCACACATTTTCTTTGCCACTCCTTCCTCCTCACACTCTTCCCCTGCTCCAGCATGGGGTCCCTCCCACAGGAGACAGTCCTCCATGAACTGCTTCAACATGGGTCCTTCCCACGGGCTGCAGTTCTTCATGAACTGCTCCAGTGTGGGTCCTTTCCATGGGGTGCAGTCCTTCAGGAACAGACTGCTCCAGCGTGGGTCCCCCACAGGGTCACAAGTCCTGCCAGCAAACCTGCTCCAGCGTGGGCTCTCCACAGGATCACAGCCTCCTTTGGGTGCATCCACCTACTCTGGTGTGGGGTCCTCCACGGGCTGCAGGTGGATATCTGCTCCACCGTTAACGTCCATGGGCTGCAGGGGGACAGCCTGCCTCACCATGGTCTTCGCTATGGGCTGCAGGGGAATCTCTGCTCTGGCACCTGGAGCACCTCCTCCCCCTCCTTCTTCACTGACCTTGGTGTCTGCAGAGTTGTTTCTCTCACGTATTCTCACTCCTCTCTTCAGGCTTCTGTTGCACATGTTTTTTTCCCCTTCCTAAATATGTTATCACACAGGCACTAGCACCATCACTCATTGGCTTGGCCTTGACCAGCAGCGGGTCCATCTTGGAGCCGGCTGGCATTGGCCCTATCAGACATGGGGAAAGCTTCTGGCACCTTCTCACAGAAGTCACCCCTGTAGCCCCCCCACTACCAAAACCTTGCCATGCAAACCGAATACACAGAGGAAGTCTGAAAATTACAACTTTACATCCCCACCTTCCCCCTTCCTCCTTTCACCTCCTCCCTTCCTCCTCTCTCTCTTCCTTTCCATGTCCCTCTCCCCCTCCTCTCTCTTCTTTTTCTTTTTCTTTTTCTATTTCTCTGTAGAGAGGACCAATTTAGAGTATTTTGCATGAATTTCTAGGTTTCTAGTGCAGTCAAGAGGATACTGGTGAGAACAAAACTGAAGGAATTCCTTTCACTGGGGCCTCTACTCATTTGTAAACAACATTTCTATTTACTCTTCATGTGCAAGAATCAGTGATCTTTTATCTACTGATAATTCTCTATTATCTATATCAGATCACATAGAATAGTTTCAGGTTCATAGACTGCAGACCGAATGTTTCCAAAAATAGCCAGCCAAACTTTCTAAAACTAAGTTAAGGATAACAATCTTTTTGGAGGCAGTTAAATAACGCAAACTTGAGGTTTCTAGGACATCGAAGTTTCAATTATGACATACAATTTGGAACCAGTACCAGCTGGTGAAACTTGATTTTTTTTTTCTCTTTTTCTACCAACTCTTGGTCCCTGTTCCTTTTTTTAATTTTTTCCCCTACCTATATCTAACTACAAACTTTTAAAATATTACTTAGATAATCATTTAGGTCATCCAAAAGATGTACATGATGCTAGAATGACAATGGGAAGACTAAGTCAGAATTTTCCTTTAAATAGAAATCAAAATTAAACTTCGATTCTCCACCAAGCCTGACATAATGAAGGTGAATGAGAAATTAGTGGGGTTCCCCAGGGCTCAATTTTAGGGCCAGTGATCTTTAATGTTTTTATGAATGATCTGGATGCAGGGATTGAATGTACATTAAGTTTGCTGACAATACTAAACTAGGAAGAGCTGTGGACTCCCTCAAGGCTAGAGAGTTACAGAGAGATATGGATAGACTAGAGAGCTGGGCAATCACCAACTGTATGAAATTTAACAAGAGCAAGTGCCAGATTCTCCATGTGGGATGGGGTGATCCTGGTTATATGTACAAACTGGGGGACAAGAGGCTGGAGAGAAGTGCCAAGGAAAGATATCTGGGGGTTTGGGTTGATGGCAAGTTAAATATGAGTCAACAGTGTGCCTTGGCAGCCAAAAGAGCCAACCATGTCCTGGGGTGCATCAAGCACAGCATCGCTAACCAGTCAAGAGAGGCGATTGTCCCACTCCACATTGCACTGGTGCAGCCCCACCTCAAGTATTGTGTGTGCAGTTCTGGGTGCCTCAATATAAGAAAGACATCAAACTATTAAAGTGTGTCCAGAGGAGGGAGACCAAGATGGTGAAAGGTCTTGAGGGCAAGACTTACAAGGAGTGCCTGAGGTCACTTGGTCTGTTCACCTTGGAGAAGAGAAGGCTGAAAGGTGACCTCATCGCAGCCTACAACTTCCTCAAAGGGGGCAGCGGAGGAGGAGGTACTGATCTCCTCTGTCTGGTGACCAGCGATAGGACACAAGGAAATGGAATGAAGCTGCATCAGGGGAAGTCCAGATTGGGCATTAGGAAAAGGTTCTTCACTGAGAGGGTGGTTGGTGACTGGAACAGGCTCCCCAGGGAAGTGGTCATGGCACCAAGCCTGTCAGAGTTCAAGGAGCATCTGGACGACACTCTTAGTTATATGGTTTAGTTTTAGGTAGTCCTGCGAGGAGCAGGGAGTTAGACTCGATGATCCTTATGGGTCCCTTCCAACTTGAGGTATTCTATGATTCTATGATTTTCTTGTCATGCTTTGATTGAGATGTAGTTTTACTCCAAGACTTCCAAAGAAGCTGTACTGGAATTGCCTTCATGCCAAGTTTCAGAGGTAAGCTAATTTTAAGTGTAATTCTGGGAAACTATAAAGTTTCCACTTGACACAGCACCTTTTTTATTTTTCTTTTCTTCAATCATCTTCCAGTGCACAGAAAAGATTTTGCTCAAAGAAGCTGCGAAACTCTTCATAAATTACTGGCCAAAAATTGAGAGATTTTACAAGAGAAAAGGTTTAGACAACAATGGCTGTATAGCAGACATTAGGGTGCCAGAAATTATGAGAAGTGTAAGAGGTATGATGACAGGTTTGACAACATATTCTATTTTACATCTAAATTACACCATTCATGAAAAAATTGTATAGAGTGAAGAAGTTGTCCATTAACTGTCCTAGCATCTTCTCACATAGTTATAAATTATTACAGAAAATAATTGTTTTTCCTTCCTTACCCTGGTTTCCAGTCCTGAGTTGCAGAATAGTCAGAATTTGCTTAGACCTGCGGACAAAAATAGAAATATCCACTGTGCAACTGGAAGTTTTCTGACGAACAATCATATACAGGTGCAACATGAATGGTACAAGACAGGAAAAGGAGGCAAATCACCAATGTAATTAGCCTTTGCCTTGCTGTAAATACCTTATTCTACCCATTTTGAAAGCAAAAAATAATTAAACACATTTTCAGTAAAACTTAGGCCAGATATAATAACATCATGCTAACATGAACTGTGCCTAATCTATTTGCTATATTATGCAGCTAACTGACTGTTTCTGGCATCTTAACTTTTCTGTTTCATGTTATGTTTAATTAACAGGTAAGGTTTATCCCCAGATTTATCTGAGCAAAGAATTCAGCAATTCCTTTTGCACTATCACTGACATGAAGAAAAATTTAGGTTTTCTTCCATAGGAAAGATCTTGATCTTCAAAGAACTTTAATCTATGTTACTCATACATATGTTGTCATTATTAAAGATGTGCATGATCTGATTAGGACTTTAGTGGATCTTTCTAGACATGGACTGTTCTTTTCAGAAGAACTGACAATACTCATTCTCTCGACCCAGCCAAATGCTTTCTTTACTTTGCCTTAATTCCCTGTTGCTAAAGCTGTTCTGAAGAAGGTGTTACTTTTATTTCAATACATTGACTGCAAGGGGGCTACATGCGAAAGTACCTGCATGTAAAAAGGGGTTCATATGCTGTCCATTTATACAATCCTTATTTTAATACAAAAGGATTCTTATACAGTTTTTCTATATGCAGGTATTCACACATGGCTCCAATCCGTTTCATTCAGATGAGTGAATTCATATCAATTTGAATAAGAGTTTTGCAACTAAATCCAAACAAAGGTGCTCTTCTTAATGCTAATGGAAACCAAGCTATGGCTCTGTACCTTGTTTTCTTTGTTTTCTGTTTTTTGACTAGCAGACACTAGCTTGTGTATTGAGAACTAAGACATAGGAAATCTCCTAAAACATGAAGAATTGCAATATAAGAAACTACAAGGACAAATGTGTGGATGCTTACTATTCCTTTTATGAAAATCATATTGATGATTTTTATAACACTTCAGAAGAGCAGTATTTTAATTTAGAGCAAACTCTCTTGTAATCCAGCATGTAATCCAGCAAAATCTTAATATCCAAATCTATAAACTGGTCTCTGCTTTTTGGACAAAATTAATCAGCCTGCAAATTGTTTCAATAAACAAAAATAATACCAAAGGACAGGGCAAATTCAGCCTGTTTCTATTGTCAGCCAGGAACTTTTTTTTTCACATTCCAGCTTCTCGATAGGCTTAGTGAATTTATCATAATGCTTGGAGAAAAAAAGCCCAATTCAACACAGGGACAAAATTCAGCATTTTAATCACTTTCCCCTCAGTAAAATAGCTAGAATAATACCACAAATCAAATTTATTTATTTATTTATTTATTTATTTATTTTTAATCCTTGGCTTTAACAATCTTTCTTTAGCGGAAGAAGAGGGGTTTTAAGAAATGTATCAAAAGAGGTTGGAAAAATAGATGCTGTTTCAAGATTCCCTCCGTCCACCCTGAAATTCATCACTTATCTGTGTAAGGTCAATAAGAAAGGCTCTTTGGACTGCTGGCATGGAAAACGTGTGCCTATATGCACTTTTTTCCTTCTCAGACATCCTCATTCTTTTTTAAATAATCAAACTTCTGCCATGCTAGTGTCATTAACTGCCCACTTTTTGTGCCAAAGCCATTTGTCAGGGGCCAGGCTTCCTAACAACACGTCACTTTCTTTCAGGATGGAAGAGCGTGGACGTAAACAAATATAATGTCTGTGACTTTTTGGAGCAATAAACTCAGAGATAAATGTTTACATGCTATATTCAGAAGCGATGTGTCAACACTATAGTATGATTAACCTATTTGGACAAAGCAAGGATTAGAATTCATACAGTGTCAATACATGGTTTACTGTTGGATTGATAGCAGTGCCCAGAGACACCGTCTGTACTGTTTGATGAGCGCTGTTATAACCAAAATCTCAATCCCAAAGAACATGCAATCTACTGTGAAACAAAGACACCATAAGTGATTATTGTAAACAGCAGGCATGACGGAGGAAGTGTGGTGAGAGCAAATCTGAATAGTTCTGTGCACTATCGATACAGTCTGAATCAGTTTCTTTTCTTTAAATAAATAAATATAATATCTGTCAGACTGCAGCTCACCTAGTAAGATTAGTGGCTGATTCCTTGCATAGTTGTGCAGGGATTGACAGCAGGATGAGATATCATATGGTTTGCCACAGGAACTAATACCAGGGAAGAGAAAAGGAGACTATTATGTACAGAAGCATAGAAAGAGTTGTGGTACCACTGAATACTCAGTCACTCAGGGGTTTACCACTCTAGATCTGGAAGGAAAAGCAAAAAAAAATTATTAAACAGAAAGGTTATAGTTGTGAAGGGCATTGAAGGTGGGCGTGAGACATTTGCATATGATGCTATGGAAAATGAGGAGATAATAAAGACATTCAGATAGGAATAATATAGAGTGACAAGCAAAGAGGATGCTCTTAGGTGATGCATTTTGAAGAGATTGAAAAGTTCCCAACTTGCATAATGACATGTTAGTGATGAGCACTTTGAAGGTCAAAGCAGCGTTTTTATCTGTGAACATTCTGATGCCCATGAATTATCGCCAAACCAACAAATTCACCAGGGTTAAAATAAATTTCCTCAAGGTCAGCACATTCTGCAAATAGAATAACATACAGACTTCTTTGGATAATATGATCCCAAATTAGCACAATATGCAGTCTATAAGAGACTGCACATTTAATGCACTGGAGGGAAAAACAGATTTAGTTTTTACATGATTAAATAAAGTCAAAATAAAACTGCTTTAAAGGAGTAAATAAATGATTCATTACTTTGGGTCTGATATTTGTCAAAAGGCCAAAGAGATAATGACTTTGGATTTTCCTGCAAGGACCATCAATGCTTTTGGCATCTATCATGTTCAGAGCTCAGCTTGTTTCAATGGGTATATATGATGGCTGCATTTGTGTGTAGCACAGCACTGTAGGAGTGGATCTAAAGCGCAGAACAGCAGCTGCAGAGGGTTCAATGCCCATGCAATAAGTATATCAGGAGAGTTTATTTCAGGTTCCCTGTTGCGTGGTCCCATGGATCCAATGTCCACCAGCAGCTTGAACACATTGGATGTGTTCCCAGACCACTGCTTCTGGTTTAGCCCTGCCTGAAAGAAAACCCATTCATGTGCTTTATAACTGCATGGTGATGTGAACCAGAACACAGTGAGTGATCCAGAGATCTGAGTCAAAAGTTCATCCATGATCTGAACCAAAGTAACGCACACATGTGTCACACAGATTCAGTGGGGTGGATCTGGCCCTCACTCCCTGATGGAAGCTTTATTTTCTCCCCTATAGCTCCTACAGCTTGCAAAATCTGCAGAGCATCACAGCCCCACTATCAAACAGCCTCTAAGCATAAGCTGTAAGCAGATCTCCTTGTTCCTTTAGAATATGTTATTATAAATGCTAATTTCACCATTCCTGCACATGCTTGATGAAATGATTAAGTGAACTTTCTAGACACTAGCCAGGAAACTCTAATTTTGGAAATTACTCAGACTCTCTGGAGATAAGCAGAAGCATGAGAGACAGCATTATGTTAGACAGCTGGAAACCTGAGTGAAAAATATTAAGGGGCGAATACTTCTTGTCAAACATAGGTGTGGATAAGTGAAAGGAATAGTGAGAAGAGAACTTCAGTTTTAGGTAGTTACATAAATGAAATTCCAGTCACAGCACTTGTGTGAATAAAAATTAAATCAAGTGATAAACATTAGTTTCCTTTCATCCAGATGGTCCCTAACACTGGGTAGTAAGCAGAAGACACAGTGTAAAAGACAAGACTAGAGAAAGAATACCCTCTAAAAGCAATGACCAGAAGAGATGACATGCTTCCCTTAACTATATTGCTAATTCATAAGGTAAAGGAGAATCACACATTTCGAAAGGCTCCATTCTTCATTCCCTGATAGGACAAAGCTGTAAAAGCATCCCTCAGTGGTCTTCTCTCCCTTTCTATACTTCAGGCTCTCAATCACTTCTCTTTATGTTCAGTCTGAAAGTCCTACTAAAGGCTACTGTGCTGTTCAGAAGTCCACGGGACATTATTCATTTGAACAGGTGTTGGGAGAA
Source organism: Mycteria americana (assembly GCF_035582795.1). Taxonomy (NCBI): domain Eukaryota; kingdom Metazoa; phylum Chordata; class Aves; order Ciconiiformes; family Ciconiidae; genus Mycteria; species Mycteria americana. Next base: position 24,949,174 of record NC_134396.1, on the reverse strand, counting down.
CTGAATTGAGATTCAAGGTGGAAGAATTCATGGTACAGTGTGTAATTTGCTGCAGCGTGGGTCAGTGGGAGCCATACGTATTCTGCTGGCAGAATCTGGCTCTAGAGCTATCAGACAGTATGGCCAGTTTTGTGCTTTTTATGTTCTGCTTCTGCTCCTCCTAGAATTCAAAACATTCTCATACCAATCATATATTTTCTTTAGCTAACTTAAAATTTGTGCAAATTCTAGTTCTGAGATTACGTTACTTATCCTTTATATTTATCATACACACTTTCATTTAAAATGTTAAGATAGTTTATTTTAATGAAAGTATGAAAGCAAACTTATTGTTATTTTTTCCCCTGACAGCCTTTAGTTTTCCCTTGGCACAGTATCATACGATTCTTCACTGCATAGTCTGTGATCAACATTGTAAATTAAAATAGAAAGAGGATTGACGGAAAGAAAAAAAGTACATTGTACTTCAGTCTTCCACTTGTGCTCCTCTTCTGCTCTCTCCACCTTCCATTTCATCTTCTCCTCCCAATTCAGCCATTCTGGCTCTGTTTTTCTTTCAGCCCTGTTAATAATCTTCAGTTAGTCTCTCTCTCCTTTACACAGTGCAGCTTTTTATCTCCTTGGTATTGCTTGATCCCAACATTGCAATAAAGCTCATCTAGGCTGATGAATTAAAGCATTAGTACATCTGACTGATGTTTACTCTCAAATAAAGTTATTTCTCCCTCTTGCCCTTGCCGCCATACCCTCTGCTTTTCCTCTTAAATGAGGCTTAGCTTGGTATGGTTTGCCCTTTCTTTGCAAATGCAAATTGATAGTTTAAGGATATTTGCAGCCTCAGAGTTCTAAAAAAAGTTTTAATTTAGCTTTTATTAGGTGCTGGGCAGCATAGTGCCAGACTGTGTACACAGTTAAACAACAAGAGCTCTCTCAGGGGAGTATATTGTTGCAAGCTTCAACATCTATATGCAAATTAGACTTTCCGTATTTGCTATCAGTTACAACAGAAATTTTCCACCCAGGCAAGACTTTTTTTTCTTGAGCTATCTAAAATAGTGACAAGCCCTGAAGAAAATAGTCTGTTCTCACTGGCTGCAAAAGTTAGAGAAACTATATTTGTTTTAGGGATTTTTTTTTAAGAGGCAGCCTACCCTAAATCAGGGTTATACTACAGTTGCATAATATTCCTGGAGAAATAAGGGGGAACACTGAAGTCCCTGCATCAGCATTGGGAGGAAGTGATATCAAAAGACTTTTGTTATTTGGCATGGGGAGAAGGAGCCCTGACAACAAAGAATGTTTTCATAAAATTTCCTAGGTGTGGGACTCTAAAATGCAGCAGATGATACCTTCTGTTCTAAAGGCTGTCCTAAACAGTCTTTCTGTTGATGTTGTGGGTTCCTGGAGCTGAATCCCATGGAAGGACACCCAAGCAAAGCAACACTTACTTGATTGGTGGCCCTTGGAGGCTGACCAGGTAAGCTGTATTGTAGGGCTTTGAGGGCAAAGCGCAGCCCTTTGAAAGATGTGCCCTCCTCAGTTGCCCCAGGAAAGGTAAGTGGAGTTTCTAGGATGATAAATATGCTTTGATTTCCATGTTACAACTGAACTGTTGAAATTGATATCTGAGACCCCCGTGAAAGCTATCCACATCATTCACACTGTACGTGGGCACTGCAATATGGAATAGGCATCAATCTGGCACATACTGAATCTAAAGTTAACTGTTAGTAGGACTGCTTTTGTGTTTTTCTTTGCATTTCCTTGCTTTGACAGTGTTTTTCCTTTGGGGTTTTTTTTCACCTCTAACCAATTTATGCAACAGAATAGTCACATCTGGCTGTAAAATGCAATCACCTGTTTCACATGGGGCAATGATGCACAAAAATAATTTTAATGATAAATAGATACCAATTATGAACAATGAGTCACCAATAGTTTGAGAAGAAAGTGGTTCCAGTGCTTGAATCTGTAAAGGAACAGTGCCTTTAAATACTTGATACCTGATGACTGCAACGATGCTTATTTTTTGTCTTCTGCACCACCTTACCATTTTCCCTTAAAGTGAAAAGGGGCCAGTTTCTATTTTACCCTTCTGCTGCTTCCCTTCATGCCCCTGCAGTTATTGCATTCCCAGTGGTGTGTTACACAGCTTGCTGTGAGCAGGGCAGTGTCTGGCTATTGGCTTTGAAAAGAAGGGGGATAGGAAAAGTAGGCAAACATGAAGTGCCAGCCTTTGAAGGGTTTGAGAGCTAAGGAGGTCATCTTCAGGCTGGGCCAAGAAGTGGATGAAGACACGTCCACCTCACTGACCAGGAGCTGTGCACTCAGATTCTCAGATGTGGGAGGCTGGTGGGTTGGTAATTGCAACCATATTGGTCTCAGGGCAACCACTGATCTGGCTACCTACGGTGCCAGCTTACTTTTAGGACATTTAACTCATCTTTGGCTACGTAATGATCCTGCAGGACACATGGCAGACACATGGCAGGGAGGTGTGCTCCTGAGCCCATGCTGCAGGATGGAGCCAGACAGTGCACGTATAAGATGTATTTGGGTTAGAGTGTGGGCTCAGATATGCATTCAAAATGAAATACAGACCTGTCGTGTGTTGTGATTGGCTCCTGAAAGGTAACATTCTACTTTGACAGATAAATGTTTTGCTTGAAATGTGTCTATGACCTTGTTTGAATAAGAGGTGACCCTGAACTGCTCTGGCTCTGGATCTGTATCCAAAGTTTTCCAGTGTGTGAGGGTAATAGAGTGCATGAACTTGGGTCCGTCCATCCTAGTGAAAAAAAAGTCTAGCCATAACACTTAGCTCCAGTTAAAAAGCCTGAAGCTGCATATTGTGGCTATTTGCCTAGGAAGCTTTGGTTTGCTCTGTATGATATGTGGCTGCCACTGAGCCTCATTTCTAACCAGACCTTTCCTTTCAAGTAGAGCTGTGCATTCTTGACTGATGGTCATCTCCTGACACCATCAGAATGTAGCTAATTATGTGAAATGTTATATTTCAAGACAGTTTTTGGCATCTTCCTGAATCCCCAACTTGCTTGCTGAGGGTTTCACGCTGCTCCACTCTGTACTGTGACAACCACTTAGAAACTTCCATGTTCACTGGACTGCTTGTTCCTTGAAAGAAAAGGCTACTGAGGGATCCATTTCCCCAAGCATTTGTGGTCACATTATTGAGCACGAGACTTAAAATCCTCCTGTGAATGTTAATTGATAAGGCTTAGTTAAGGTACAGTGCTACTGAATTGTGTGCAAATCATTCCCTATGCAAGTGTCCACTCTAATTCTGCTGTTTGTTTTTGCTGGCTAAGTGGCAAGCCCATTTAAAGTTGCCATTGTGTGATGATTTGACAGATGTATGTGCACTTTATACATTACAGTTTGCTTTTATGAACTACACATACCACTGTGTCATATGTATAGCCTTCACTCTGTACTGCATCTTAGGAGGAGAAGGTGAAGTAGCATTCATAGTTATGACTGTGAACAGATTGTTGGCTAAGGAGCTTTAGAGCATGGAATATTTTCATCTACATGAGGAGAAAAAGGAATAACTGTGTTTTAGATGCAGAGGAAGGAACCAGCCTGAAGATGCAGCCTGCTCCCAAGCTTCAGGACAAGGTGAACAGTCCAGGGAGTTCACAAAGACAAAAGGCAGATGGTGAACAAGGAACAAGAGGCCTGCTTTTCTGACAGGGACACCCTTTTCAACTGTTGAAACAATATCTGAAGAAGAGAATCCCCACATCACAAGTTTGTGTAAAAATCTTTGTACCTGACAGACACAAAGAATAACGGAGCAGTGAATTTGAGGCAAAGGATGATATGAGGACCTACCAACTTTTTCTAGGTGTGTGTATTTTGTGTCAAAGTCTGTGTATTGCATGCTTCAGCTGGCAGGGATCTAAGAGACGGTGTACACAGAGGGAGGGCTGTAGAAGTGTCTAAGCACTTAAGTAGTCTGCCCAGGACTCCTAAGTGCTCTAACAGCAGGTCAAAATTGTGTTATGGAGCACCCGAGCCTAGGAATTGTACTCAAGAAGTCAAAGAAAGAGAACTTTCTTGAAGAAAAAATATTTTTCTTTTGCTCACAGATACAGAATAGTGAAACCTAAGCATGAGAGCAATGAAAGTCCACCTCAGAGACCTTAACCAGAGTTGCAAAGGGCTCTGTCATGTTGTGTTTGAACAAATCTGAACACCATGATGCTCTGATCTCAGCTAGATGTTTGCAAAATACAAATGATGGATAGTGTGAGAGTCTCCTGGAGCAGCTGGAGACTGTCAGAAAGCCATGGATTACACAACTTCTACTATATTTGTTCCCAGAGTAGCATCTGGAAAATGGGTGCCCAAACAATAGGGTAGGTAGAATGAGTGAATGTAATGCCTCATTTGGAGAATGCTTTTGCTATTATGCAGTTTAAATTTAAATGCAAACTCTAAACTTAAATCCTAATGACAGAAACAATAAAGCACCTCTTCAGCAGAGCTGGGAGATGCTTTTATCCTTGTCTTCAGAGAAAGCAGGATGGTTCTTTTTCTCACTGCTCTTCCTGCTACCATTTTTCCTTGGGTATTTGTGATATTATTTTGATTTCATGTTCTTGCAATACCAGGCATCAGGCACTTGCACAGCTGGACACCCTCTCCCCTCTATCACCTTTAGGCTGATTCTAGCTGGCAACAATAAACAGGAGAAGCATTCTGTGCATATGTTCAAGGCAGAATTATCTTTCTTTTCCTTGAGCCCCACAGGTAGGTAACTGTATCACGGGGGGAGGTAATCTGGCAGAAAAGCAAATGCATGCTGTCTTCTACCAAGGTAGGTTGCTGGCTGAGTGCACACAAGTGAACACTGAGACGGAGACAGGAGTCTTTCCATAGTGTTTTTCTCCTTTAAGACAGCTGGGTCTGATTCAAATGTTCTGCTACGCTTCTGGAGATGTCAATCCAACAGCATGGGGGTGGGGAAGGGGCACCCCAGGAAATCAAAGCAAACTCAATTATCTATCTGCTGACAATGACAAAACCATTTCATTCCTCAGCTCTTCACAGAATGTGAGGGGGGAAAAATTAAAAGCGTGAACATTTTTAATGAGTGCAATTATTGAATCATCAGTCACACAGTCCATCTGCTTCAGAGTGTTCCAGTGACTAGAGAAAGACTAAAATACTGCATTGCCTTTTTGCATTCATATAATCACATAAATGTTCTTTAAGGAAAAGCTAATGATATTCATATATCATGCCCATCACTTTCAGTAACTTGCAGCTCCCCTTTCACTCACTTCACTTTATTAATTACTAATTTTGAATTTTGACACCAAGGTGGTGGAAATATCTTGGGAAATGCATGGGTAACAGCTAACCCCATGACATTAAATACAGAATCAAGTAATATTCAACTGGAGAGAGAAACTAATGTAAAATTTATCTCAAAGGTCTCATTTAGCCTCGAGTTTAGTGAGCAAAATAAACGTCACACTGCAGCAAAAAAAAAAAAAGAGGGGGAGGTTGGATTTAAAATTCCTTTCCCCTAGTGCTATCAATCCACTTGGTACACAGATCTGAGTGTGAAAGCATGTCAGGAAAGAGCCAAAACTTATTCAATAGAGTTTGAAAACCTTTGCAAATAGTCAGGACAGATAGGGGAGGAAAGGTTCAAATAAATGACTGAACTCAAGGAATTGTGACAGAACTATAAATCTGTTTTGGCTGCGGTATCCTAAAATCTATCCCAGAATGGCAGGGAAGGTAGAGATTTGGATCTGAAACTACTAACAGGCTTTGCTATGTGCTAACTTATTATTATGTTGGGATTTGTGCTACAAGCATGTGGCAGAATAAAAAGGATGATTTTGTGCAAGGAATGTTTTCTGAAATTACAAATAAATGCCACATTCTGTAGCGATGTCCTTTGTCTAGCTCTTTTCAGCCTTCCTCTGCAATACCCAGCTAAGAATTGCCCAGATACAGTAATGTGCACAACTATGAGACATATTATTTGAGAAATCTCTGACTTTGCTACAGGCACCAGCATCAGAAGATTCTAAGGTCTGAACTCTAAAAAAACTGACTTCATATTGGGGGTTGCAAACAATGTACAGTAGTTTTTCTGTGGATAGCACAACAGATTAAATTCTTAGTCTCTTCATTAAATCTGGAAATTCTATTTTTTGTAACTCAGCATAGTCTGAAAACAAAGCTTAGTCTCAGAGTATGAAATTCACAGCAACTGATGCCAATTAATAGCCCCAATAGATTAGACATTTTGAATTATGCATTGAGACTAGTATAACATTAATCCTGGTATTTGAGCTAAATCCAGGAGGATTGTATGACTGGTGGTGAAATCTCATTATACATTGTCTGGGATGATAAGGTGAGCTATTGTTTTTATTATTATCTTATCATACTCACTTTATGAAATAATTATTTATTACATTTTCAGATTAAAATTTTTTTCTGAGCAATCACGATCAAAGAAACAAACAATTGGCTATAATGTTATCGTGGGATCCAGGCTGTGCCTAATCAATATGCTACTAACTTTTTCCTTTTCTCCCAGTTAATGTCTAGCAGGAGCTACAGCAACAATTTTTGCTATCAGGTAAAGAAGCATTAAATAAATAATTAAGGCCTGAATTGCCAATTTGTTCTCTTTGTAGGAATGAATTAGATACTGGATTAGTTTTCAGTTTTAAATGTGGGGACTCACTGAACCACGTCTCTGTGAAGAAATATGGCTCTATATTCACAGATCCATGCTTTAGTAATTTAAAAGTAATCAGTAATCTCTTGCGTCTCTGAGAAAGTAATCAGTGACATGTAGGAGATTATTGTTAGAATCCAGTGACTGGTGCTAGATTGATTTTTTTTTTTATTCTTCCCACCAGTTTTGACAGCTCTGCTTAATGACTGACAGTAAATGGGGTTTGTGCTGTGTCAGGTGTTCTGGAAAGGGCTCTGGCAAGGAAGATTTGGCTTATCACGTTGCAACCTAAGGTCCTGATCCAGCAGACATTCAGAGCAGTAAATAACATTGCATCAGGGAATTATCTCTTTCATTTCAATAAGAGCTCTTACTCATAAGTATGTTTAATTTCTCATGTGCAGACCTTGTTCCTGTAGTTTCCTGGGAACCTCCTAGGCAGCCAGCTCCTCAATAAGCAAGGGGAGACATCATTTAATACCTCTGTGTATTACTAAATCCATCCTTGGAACAATAATTATTATTTGGTAGTTGCATCCTACCCACAGATTAGTTAAGTGCCTCACAAAATAAATATGCAGATTTTACCTTCAGTAAGCTTGAAGCCTAGAACCTAGACACAGCAAAAGAAATAAAGGAAAGAATAGGCAAGAGATGGGACACAATGACACATAATATTCTGTGACAAGGCAAAAACAAAATGGCAAAGCTTGACTTAACTGTTATGTTTTTTGTAGTCTTCAGGGCAGACTACAGGATAAGAGTTTTCAGGATGAATTTGACTGAGATGAATGTGGGGCCTTGGCAAATTGGTTTGGGGAAACAGTTCAAGGAATTAAAAGCAGAGGAAAAAGTCAACAGGAGAACTGTATGAGGGGATGACTTGGATGTCTGTGTGATCATAAAGGGAGAGAGGAAAAAAATGGCAGAAGTGTTAATCATTGAAGCGCCCAGCAGCATGGCCAAAAATTTGAACTTAAATTCTGCAGAAATGGTCTCTAAACGAGAACAGAGAAGAACTTCTTATTATGATAAATAAAACAGGCTGTTTTTAACTGAGGGGCCTAAATCTGCTGGAAGGAGCAAAGCATGTGTTAAGAACGCAGTGAAAGGGAGGTTGCAGTTGTCAGGGCAAACCCAGCAAACACTTCACTTCCCAGCTGGCGAGAGGGAGACCTGCAGCAGGAGACGGTTGGTGTGGCTTAGGATGAGGAGAGAGGACAGACTCAGAAACGTCTCCTAAGCTGCAAGGCTGCATAGCAGATAGTGAAGCTGTTGACACCAAAATAGAGAAGGGAATGTTCAGAAGAAAACACAAGAACCTGAGTTTCAACCACTCTGATTTTGAGATGTCAGTGAGCAAATTAAAATGGCATGTGCATTGAGACAAGAAGAACTCAGGGGCTGCATCGTATTTGGGGAAGGAGAGGGAGAGTTGAGAGTTACCGGATTAAAAACCAGAAACAGTGAAATCTGCTGAGCAGCTTAAGTGAGACCTAGTTTTGATAGAATAGAGAGGGACTCATTCCCAGTCTAGTGTTATAAGCACGCGTTCAGATAGTGTATCAAAATGCATTTAGAAATAGTGGTTGAATTTTGCACTGAGGTTTTAAGATACTTGAACTAAAAGTTGTAAAAGTACACTGAGCAACACTGAAGAAGTACAAACCAAAAGCAAAATGAAACCACAGTTTTTCAAAACAGTGGTGGGAATTCTCTGAAGCAGTAATAGCTGCTACCTGACATGTGTTTATATGTGGCTATTTTAACACTTCGGCTGTTGCTGTGTTGGGCCAAATGGAGTTCAGTGCTTTACAAAAATATGTATACTATAAAACTTGGCCCAAAGAGCTTGAAGACTAAAATAGGAGACAAAATGTGTATGTGAGGCAAGCAATCTACCTTTAAGTTGTAAGGAAGGCTAACAAAATTACAAGAATGAAATCCTGGCCGTATTGAATGCAATGGCAGACTTCCTATTGATGAACACAGTATGCAAGAGCTATTAGCAATCACAGGAATCACAGCTAATCTCCTGCCTCACCATGATCACAGGCGTATTTCTGTAGGTTGTCTGGCAAATGCAGGCAGCAATAACCTGATGTTAGCTCAGTCTCTTTAATATGACTTCCAGAATTTCTGTTCAACATACCACATTTGGTCCTGACAGGAGTGCAGCTCCCACTGTTTGCTGGACTCAGTGTAGTCGACTAATTTTTTGTCAAAATGAGTTTTCATTAAAAAAAACCAAATACCCTCGTAAAAATCACTTGTTATCCAACGTTAACTGCTAGGAATGGCCTATGGTAAAAAAACATTTACAAAGTACAGTGGCAGTCAACTCGGAGCAGCTTACTGCTACAGTAAACTTTAATGCCAGCCATATTTTCTACAGATGTTAGCGTCAGAAGCACATTTTGGATAGCCATCACTGAAAAAATGTCAAGAGAACATTTCTAAGGCATCCTGGGATCAGACATGTTTTTACATGTTTTTAATTTCTGGCTTTACCTAACCAATGACCTTTTTTTTTAAGAAGAAAGTGGAAACATATAATCCATAGGTCACCTCTGCCATACCAGTGAAATTTGACAGAGAATAATATTAATAGAAATGGGGGAGAGGGAAGGGAGAAAAAGAGGGGAAAAAAAAGTAATGGGCTTCTTGTACTGTAAGGGAAGGAATAGAGAACATTAACAAAGAATGTAATTTAATACCTAATCAATTTACTGATTAGATTTTCCGTGAGATTAACTTTGAGTCCAGAATGAATTGCACTGATCTTGGAAGCTGCTATAATGACCAGCAAGCAGTAGTATGAGGCTGTAGTGATATAAAAATAATAATGTCAGAGACTTCAAGCAGCTACAGTAGTTAATTAAATGTGTTCAAATAACATTATGGTTGGACATAAACCCACAAAAGCAGGGAAATTTTGAGGTAAGCCTGCCAGAGCACTGGCTGACCATCTTTGAGTGCTAATGCAATGCAACAGACTCTCCTCCCAGGGCCCCAAAACACTGCATGGGGGCAAATTCTGCCCTCCAATGAGCACGTACAACTCCTTTCAAATTCTGCGGCTTTTTATGTGTGTTTCTAAGACAATCAATATATGTGTCTGGGCATCTCAGGCTTTTTAAAAAAAATACGGTGGCTGCGGGCCATGACTGAACTGTGCTTGGCTCAGGAAAGGTGGCAGGCAGAACTGGCTCTTGGTACGTGTCTGCACTTTGATCCGGGGCAATGGAGCACACCACTAAAAAAGAGCCAAGCACATGCAGCTGTGCTCTGGGCACTCCTCCTTCTTCTGCAGACCTCTCCTTTGCCAGGATGAAGGAGACCTGCTGGCTGCTTTCAGCGATGCTTGACAGTACTGACTCAGGGAGCACAGGACCTGGCTCTAAGTCCACAGCCATCACGTTGGATTTGTTATGGCTCTGTATCTGCATATGACATTTTAACTGACTGTAGTTTTTTTTCTTTCTTCTGTCACCCTCCCAGTTTAGTCCTCTTACTTGTTGCGCTTCCACAGAAGAAAGTGCGGCACGTTACATTTGGGGAATGTTATTTGCCCCAGTGAGGAATCGGAAGCTACTGCTTCTATGGGGCAGAGGGAGAAAAGGCCCTGTGAGGCACCTTTTTAATACCGGTTTTGGACAAAGAGAGGCTGCCCTAGCACGTCCTGCAGGCTGTGCACGCTTTGCAGTCCCATTGTCAGACCGACGAGACTCCCTCTGCCCCATCTCTGAACTTACGAACCTCCGCTCACTTTGGTAATTATACTGCTTGGCAAGTACAAGCTTGGGAAGAACAAAAAAAAAAAAATCCCTAAAATAGCTGGATAAGAATTACAAACTAGAGACCTGTTTGCCTGTCTCTTGCTGCAAATTCTAAAGGCAATACCCCTCACCATATTTATTTGCTCTTAAAAACTGAGAGCTTAAGCATTACATCTATTTACAGCCTAATGAATCAGTCTCTAAAAATACAGGGAGGTGAGGGCAAGTTAACCTCAGGACTGCTATTCCTGCTATTCTGAAGTCAGCGAATGTGGGGTGAGGTTTAGTCACAGCACTGAGCAGTGAGAGAGCCCTTCTGATCCCTGAAGTTGCCCTGAGGGGAAACGTCCCTGGAGGTATCTGCTGGCCAATATGAACAAGCTGAAATAGTTTCCATAAGAAATCACTAGAGGAGACCTAAAAATAATGGGGCAAGGAGTGAGGAGAAAAGTTTTCTTGCACTTAAATTTAGGACTAGGGAGACAGAAGGAAGAGAAGACAACCGAAAGAGCGTGGAGCTCTTTCCTGGTGTGGCCTCAGATGCACTGGCAGAGTTTTGTTAAGTCATTAACCACAATTTGAAGCATTAGCTGACTCTGCACACTTTGTGGAATTACAAATGAGGCAACTTTTCAGTTTCTTGCAATATGGTGGGAAGAGAAAGAAAATAGCAAGGAGGATAGTTGCCAAATTTGTGAATAGAAAGAGGGAAGAGATGGTTTCGGGATGTTTGAGACTGTCACAAATGCAAGGTTTCATAGTCCCAAAGCAACCTGGTGATTAATCTATATTAAAAAAAAAAAAAAAAAAAGAAAAGAAAATTCAACGTTAGAATGATTTATAAAAAGAACATAGCAAGGAGAAGACAAAAGGGAGGAAATACATGTGAAAGCAATAAAAAAAGGTGCATAACTCATAGGTGGGGTCACTACAATTTTGTTCTTATTCATGCATATTTCATAAGGTTAATATGTACCTTAGCTAGGACCATCAATCTCCTAGCAAGCAACTAATATTGACTTCAGTGTCACAGAAAAGGCACGCTGCTGTTTTCAAAAATACTTGTGTCCAGCAACACAGTATTTGTCTACTAAGTGAAGACCAGGCTGCATCAGTAGATGTTAGCCAGTTAAAGTTGAGTTCTCCAGGGAAAAACCTCAGAATACAAGCTATACATAGTCATGTTACTCTATTAATAACTACCATGGAGATACACCGAAGTCTAATGTATTTAAACTGAATGGCATGTAATGGACCAGCTTCCACATATTTTACATAGCGGTATGTCTGTAAGTTACACTGCAAGCATTGCCTGTCTCAAATATTATGCAAGTTGAAAGTAAAAAAAAACTTTTGGGTACAAGACACAAGGAGAGTTGTGCTAGCAATATAACTCTAAGTAATCAACATTTTAATTTGATTCCAAGTGACACTGAGTAATTTTGCACTATTCTGCATTTTTTAATTTGAAATATGAATATATTCTTTCATTCATTTTAGATGTGAAAGAAGTTCAGTATTGCTAGGGGTTATAATTTTGGAGTTTTTAATTTATTTTTTGCTAGTGCCTCCCAGAATTATACACACTTATTTTCTAAATTCAGCACTGAAAATTGCTGATTTTTTTTTTTTTTCATCTTTGCATTATTTCCATATTTTCTTAAAAACCTATTTTCTCCCTAAACTGTCTCCCGGACTGCTGTCTTTTAAAAGCTTTGCAACCAGGGATAGTTGAATTGCAACAGGCAATTTGCTTTTAAATTCCCACAAAGCTACCACATTTTCCAGAAATGAGATATTTTCATTTTTCAGGAGAACCTTTTAAATGTTCCCAAACATGGCTTTACAAAGGCCAACTTTTTCCCTCAGGTATATTACATAGAAAACTCCTTGAATTTTATTTGGAAAAGCATATCTCTATCTAAGTGCAATTTATCCCTAACTGTGTCTTAAGGGGACTTCTTTCCTTCTGCTACCTTTAGTCTTCAGGTTTTGCCTAAGTTATCATTTTTGTCACCTGTCTCATTTTTTATCCCAGGGAAAGTGTTGGTATTGCAACATCATATTTCCAATAGCCAATAGCTATTTCTCCTGCCAGAACCTAATCCTTAAAAGTGATAAGTACTTCATTTCTCCGTGAACAAACTCAAACAGCAGAAAGGTCTCACAGCCAGCCTAGATGTGGTTTCCAATTCTCTCTTGTCACTATAACTTTAGTCGTTAAAGAGGCTGACCTGTTCGGCCCAGGTAGTGCAAAACTCTGATATGTTCAAGTTCCGTTATTTTAGGTAGTTAGCTTAAAATCATGCTGACTGTTTATACACTCCAAGTTGTATAGGGTTTCATGTGTTTTATTGATTCTATACAAAGACATTCAGCACCTTCCTGGATTAAGTCCTGTACTGTTAGTATTTTTGCTTACTGAACTCATTTTTCCTTTCAGAATTTTAGCTGGAGAAGAAAAAGCATGATGATAGGCTGCACAACAAAAAGTGCATGTTAAAAACAAACATGTATGAACTTCCAAAAAAGCAAAACAACTTTCAAGGATATGCTCTGAGATGCATACAATATGAGTCATATAAATATAAGTGTTGTAGCCTTACGCATGGCCTTACTAAATGAAGGATGAACAGTAGAGCCCCAGCCACAATGAGAGCTGGATTCAGTGTCATGCAGGACAGTACAAAGTGCTGCCCATGTAAACACCAGGACTGACCAGTGAATATCATCAGTAGTAAGGAAAATAATAGGTGTGGTTTAATTCTGTAAATGTCCACTGTACAGCCCATGTGTTATTCATTGGTATTCATGGTGCATGTCTTAGTAAGGTTTTAGCACATGTTAGTAACTTCGGAGTAGACACGAGTTAGTAACGTCAAACACATTGATTTACAATGGTGAAAAACTGGTGGAGTCTTGAAATCAACACCATCCTAGTTGGTTAACTGGTTGTCTTGCTTGGCAATTGCTGTTTCTGGGTTGCTATTGTGAATTCAAACACAAAGCCTTTGAATTTCTGAGGCTGGAAAATGGGAGAGCTGGGAACAATGAGCTGTGCAATTTTTGCCTGGTGATGCAAGCTGCAGAGAATTCCAGTTGGGACAAGTCTACAAAAATCCTGTCTGGAATGACACCAAACAGCATCTATTAACTTCCCCAATTATTAAAATTCTATCTACATCCGTAAGCGCTGTTTGTTTTCTTTGTGCACTACTATTTCCCCCGCTTTGTTGCTCATAGCCCTGAAGATTATTCATACTTTTCTGGATGAACACTGGATGTGTGTAGATAATTCAAATTGTAGCTGAACTACTAAAGAAAGAGTCTGCCCCCTCTTCTGATGTAAGCTTTTCAGGCAACTCTGATGACATAAAAAAACCTTCCAAAGCTCATCTTTGCTCTGTTGTTAATTTTAACGGCTCTCCATCTGAGAGCTGAATTAGAGCTTTTGACTTTTTTTTTTTTTTTAGGAGAATGTCTATTTATGATGCCCTGAGGCAACATATATTTGTGATTCATATTTATAAATGGCAAAAACGGCCACCAAATTCAACATCATTTGATTGTAGGGAACAATCAAGTTTATGATTTTTTGCCAATATTTGCTTACTTAGACATGTGATTAGGCATGGGCAAGTGCCTCCTTAGTATTTGAGACTATGTTGGGGGAAAAGAATACTTTGAAGCTTACAGCATATTAATAAAGGAAAAGCTTACAGAGATTAATGTGCTTTGAAAAGGAGTATTTAAAAGGCCAACATGAAAAGTCCATACTTGAAAGGTGCTTTGCTGATGCACAAACTAAGGTACAAGCTCTTCTTAACACACTCAGTGGCTGATCACACCCCTCAGGGCTATGCATCTGCTTTTTATGTGTATATATATACATCTATGTATGTTTATGTACCCCCTGCTCTAGCAGAGTCATGGGCTCTGACATGCTCCTACACAAAGGAATAATACATGGATGTCTGCCAGCATCTGCAAGTTCATAGGCTTGACTGGACAAGGACAGCTCCTCTCTTCTAACCTGCACTTTTTTTTCCCGCAGCAAGGCACCGCTGAGAGGACAGCAGTGCCCTGCAGGCTGCCAGCTGGCCCCAGGACGTGAAAGCAGCTGTGTAAGAGCAACCTACAGCCACGGTTGTTTACCAGGCTTCCAGCCTTCACGAACAATGGCAGCAACAACAGCAGCAACAACAGCACCGTTGAAAGGAAATCCAGCCGTGCTCTCAACAGCTGGGCTGTGTTTTGCTGGAGCAGGGGAGGGTGTCCAGGAGTGTGCCTGCATGGATGACCCAGCTCCTGCTCCTGGGGGTGCACAGCAGACCTCTGCATGCCAGACTTGTAGCGCTGCAACATGGGTGGTCCTCGGGGACAACTCCTAGAGGAGGTGGACCATGAAGAAGGTTTGTCTACGATCTTGTTGTGTTTCATATTCCTTTTGCGAAAGAGAGCAAAACACATTAATCCCGTGGAGCCAGCCTGGAGGAGCAGGCTGGGCGTGCTGCCTGTTTACCTGCACGCAGGGACACCCCACAGGCAACACAGCAGGATCCTTTCTCCAAAAAGATGCAAAGGGGGTTCCACTCCTGTTCTGATGTGGGGACGTGTAGGCCTTTTCCTTGACTCTTCTGCTTACTCTCTGAGAAGGAGGGGCACTTCACACTATTTTCTTCATCCCTCATATCATATAGCGTACCCACCTACTTATAACCATTCCCTGCAGGTTCTTCATGAGAAACACTGAAGTTTCAAAATCAGGCCAGTGTTGCCTTGTCTCTCAGCTCTGATTAGGTCAAAGTAATTCTGGCTAAAATAAACTCTGATCTCATCTTTCCTCCCCTAAAAAAAAAAAAAAGAAAAAAATCTGAACCTCTTCCAGGTGCTGAAAATCATCCTTTCCATCACACCTTTCCTACATTATTTTGTTTGGCCCTTCTTGATTCTGATGGGCCTGAAACAGGTATTAGAATATTGCACTCAATCTGACATTTGTCATTTCTGTACCTGAAACTTAAAAAAAACCGATGTTATTCTTGAGAAATGTCCAGCCTGGTTTTTTACAGAGTCTGAAGCAAACATTTGCCGCTCTCTACATGGCCCTCTCAATGTCTTCTCTGTGCTTCCCATCCCCTTGACAGTGGAAATGACTGGTAACATGTAAGACTAATTATCTTCAGATTTCATAGCAGACTAGCCAACTCTGCTCTCACACAGCTTTCAGTCACATGATTTACAAGCAAATACAACTATGTCCTTTCATGCAGTTTCTTGCTTAGGGAAACTGCGCTTAGTTAAGGTTCTCCTGTCTGCCTCTTGTTTCTTTTGTGGTTGTTTTTTAAGAATGAGAGGAGGGGTAATCTAATTCATCCAGAGTCTGTAGTTCCAAGTTCTTATTCTCTTTTTCTTGTCAAAATTATTGTCTTGAGATTCCTTATTTCTCTGTGCCTTGATTTCCTCATTTTACCAGTGGAAAAATGTAGTTTACTACCTTAAACTACCTCTGGACTTCATTGATGGCAAATGGATCCAGATAGGGAAAGAAGTGGTATAGGTATATAGCACAATCAAAGATGTGGAAGACTGTTTCAAGAGATACTTAAGGAAACCAGATGTTTTCCATCATCTTTCTTTGTAAATATATAATAGACTCTCCACCAAAACAAAAAGTGTCAAAAATATCCAGTAGCTTAATCTATAGCTTAAAAAATATTTTTTCTGTTTGGCAGGTGAAGAAATGGTAGGAAATTTACCAACTGACTCCTTGGCTCTGAAAACTCACTCACACCGCTGAAAAGTAAATATTTCTACTTGCTACATAATAATTTACTATTGGTTGATCATTAGGAAAAAAAAAATTGTGACTTCAAGATCCAGTGGGAATATTGAAGATAAATCAAGTTGTCATGCCTGTGAAATTAAAATAGGTTAGGGTTAATAATATGATGTAATTAATCAATTGGTAATAAACATCCCACCATCATCAAACTTGAAAGAAATTTTCTGAATGTTCAGGATGATTACTATTGCTAGGTATATTAGATATTTAGAACAGTTTTTCCAATGCTTAACAACAATATCTAACTTGTTTAATGTTTAATACTAATTAGAGCTGAATAATGAGACAAATCCTACTTAATAACAATAAAGTGTAATTGCACATTTATTACCACTGTAATTTTAAATAATAAAGTAACAAGGTTTATCTTATAGCTTTAGCTTTTAAATCAAAGAGAGAATCTTGTAATAATCAATATTTAATTAACCTACAATTACTCACAATAACTGTCTCTTAAATGTGAGTTAAAAGCCTCTTTGAGGTATTTCTCTGGTTAGGCCAGTTTAACTAGAGTTTACTACCAAAATTTATTGTTAATCGTTCTGAGGGTAACTGGAGCCCCATATATATATTTATTTTTTAGAATATTAGGAAAACCTGCTTATATTAAAAAATAATATTTTTTCCAAACTTTTTTTCAAAGTTTTTCACTTTGCTATACAATGTTAACTTACACTACCCAGTGATGAAATTTCTTTTTAACTTGCATCCATATATACATTATATAGTTTTCTGAAATTTGTTCAGAGTGAATTGAAATGATAGGTATATTCCTCAAATAACAGAAAGTATTAATAGAGGCCCTCACCTCTTACATTTTTTACTGGGTCCAGTGAGTACTTACCTAAGTGCGAATCCCAGGTTGATTCATCAGCTTCCTAATAAATAATGTCACTTTAATAGACAAAGTCCCTGCTGAACAGGGGACATTACTTTGTCAGTTGTAAGCTACAGAAGAAAGTAAATTTAAGAGATATGTTTAGAAGACATTCTTAATGGCATAACAGTGCTCTGTGAAGGCTGTTTTCCTCAGTTCTTGTGGGATTTGTAACCTAACCAACAGATGAGATTTGCAGCAGTTCATAGCAAAAACTAGCAACAGACTAAATTCAAGTCTCAACAGTGCATAAAATTGGAGCCTTGAACTCAAGTTTACATGATCTTTTTATAATAAAACTGAATTTTCTGTATGTTCTTATTCCCTCTAATAATCTTCCATCTTCCTCCTACCTGAAGCAAACTTCTAGGAGAAGGCCATCTTCCATCTGTACATATCAGCAGTAGTTGATGCCCTGGGACTTCTTGGCCCCCAAGATTAGCAAACATCTGGTTTGAGTGGGCACAACAGAAACTCCAAGGAAAGATTGTTCAGTAAATTTTCTTGAATTTAGTGTTGTTGCCTTTGTTTTTTAAGCTAAAGGCTCCCCAACATTTATTGGCAGTATCTGATGGAATTTGGGACATATCAAGTTTGGAGCCCATCTGGGCAGTAGAGAAGGGAATCTTTGTAGTCTTTTCCACTAAATAGGAAGCAGGCAAAATCTACAACAAGGCTCAGCAGAAACTGAGACACAGGTGTATGACGGCAAGTAAGAGGAAGGTGCCAAGAAGCCTCAAAAGGTATGGTGACGTAAACAGAACATGAAAACTGACAGATGAGCACATCGGCCTACATTTAGCAGGAACATCTATGTGGATGGACAAAAAGATGATGGTGTGTCAGAGCAAAAACTATTTTCAGAATGTCAAGGAAGATGCTCTGAGAAGACATTTGTGATGACACCTGAAACCAGTTGAGTTAAGCCTGAACTGTATTCCACTGAGCTTTCTTAGCCCAGTAGACTTATGCAAAAAATGTCCCTACTAGCACAGATTCATTGCCTGGTAGGAAAAATAATTGACTGACCTTCAAGGAGAGGTAGCTGTAGTGGCTTGCACAGGGTAAGGATAAGACAGGGTAGGTGATTTAAAAATAGGTTCAGATAAGCAGAGGAAGCCAATGGAAAACCACAGGTGAGAATGACATGGTTTGCTTTCCCCATGTTGTAGAACATCATCCTGGACTTACTTAAAGGTTAGAGACAGGGTTTAGGATGATCATAAAAGTAAAATTTCTGTCACTGACAGGGGAAAAATGATTACACTTTTTAATGGTGCCAGCAGTTAGCTTCAGTAAACCACAGAAAAATATTGGACCAGCTTCTGAAAGAAAATGTGCTTCATAACTGGCCTGAGGACAAACTAAATAAAGTACAGATTTAAGCAGTGATGTTACAGTCAGGCACCTAATCCTTAGAAAAGATTTCCTAGGAACCCTGTGGTGAAAACCCTCCAATTATGTGCTTGGTAGAAGTGCAAGTTCTGGACTTACCCAAGACCATCTGTGGCTACTGTTAAAATCAATTGTGGGCTTTCTTTTATGAAGGAAGAACCAGATGTCTTTTCAGCACCTGACAGTGGTGCGAGAGAATACTTTTCTACAGGTCCACCTGTATTTTATTATGCTGGACAATCAGAATTTTGGCTGCAAAAGCAAAACTTAAATAAATCTTTCCCAAGTTCATAACTAGCCCTTGAAGTGAGCTCAAGGAGTTGACTGGATTGCCCATGTAAGAACTGGCACAAGAGCCTTAATAAAGGAAGAGACTCTTCCAAGAGGCTCTGGAGGTTCACCCTGCAGAATGTAACAGAATCATAACATGCTCTTAGGGTTCTGCACACAGTTTAAAAATAAGGATTTTTTAAGACTTTCATTCAATACCTACATGAAGTCTTCATAAAACAACAGTTTGCTTCAGTTCACAGGCTTCCTAAAGAGACACTGATAGAGAGCTAATGGGGAAGAATCATAAAGGGGGAAAAAAAAACCCCAAAACTCATAGACATAAAGTGACTGAAACATAAAGAGTAAGTCATTCTTTTCCAGCAGGGAAAATCCAATTAATTTCAAATATATACTTCAACTCTAAAGTTATAAAATACTTAGAAAACATAACCCTGAGAATTTTAAACTAAAAGAAACTTAATAATCTTTCCTGGCACTGTTACCCTATGTAATTGTGACAAAATCAGTGCACTTGGCAGTTGCACATTAATGGAAGCACCTGAATGACATTCACAATAAATGATTAGCTGAAAAGCATGCTTCCTGCTGGGTCAGAAGAGTTTGTTTTGTTCTGTTTGACTGGAATATTTAAAACCCGTGACTACTGAAACATACCCACAGCCTGTTCAGAATTAGCAAAGATAAAGAATTGTGGAAGCCTAGGGAAGGGAAGGGATGGGGAAAAGGGGAAAGGGTTATTCCCCTTTTCCTTTGGTGGGGAAGAGAAAGGAAAAAGAAGGGAAAAAGGAGAAAGGGAAAGAAGGGAAGGGCTGACTTCTGGTGGCTTTATTCTTGTAGTAAGTGTTATCTTAGCAGACTGTGAAGGATTTTCCAAGGAGGTATATTTAGCAGACAGGATACTGGTCTGTTAGCTGTTTGGAAAAGAAAACATAGGTAAGAGATAGCCGTGAAAAGATACATAGTGCATCCCTTTCCTTGGTAGCATCTTACACAGAGGTCTATGTGAACTGAAGTTTAAAAATCAATTAACTGCATCTTCCATAATATTGTCCAAGTTAATTATGTACAAAGCACACACAGACACATAAAGCGAGCTATAAAAGGAAAAAAAAAAAAAAAACAAGGAAAAAAAAAAGAGGAGAAAGAAAGCCTGAGACTCATGCCTACTTAGAACAGAGACCACAAAAGCCCAGGGGAAATACAACCTTCAAATGAATATTCCCCCTCCCGCACCCCACCCCTCATCTTCTGCTCTGCTGCAAAATTTTAATATCTCATCAAGTATATAGCAGCCATAAACTACTGTCCTTTTTTATGTAGTTTCAGATGCAAGAAGGAGCACATTCTTTATAATGACCTAAACCTATCAAATGAAATAACGCTTTGGGATGATGAACTCTAAATTATGAGTGATTATTTCTAAATTCATTACAACTTTGTTTGACATTTTTATTGCCTTCTTAATTTCTTCCAGCCAAGCCACAGAAGTTATTACTCATGATATAAACAGTGCACCAATTAGGAAAAAGGATTTTCCAGGTTTGCACTCTAGCTGTTTGGCTTGCAAACTAAGATGACTGAGCCAGTTACGGGGATGTCACAGAAGCAAACATCAGAATCAAAACCATAAAGATAAAATAAAGTTTATCATATATTTTGCACTCCAGAAACTTAATGCATTTCTCAGACATTAAGCAATTAAAATGCACAACAAGCTGTTGACGAAGGTATTATTAGCTCCATTTTACAGATGGAGGAAAAATGTCAGGAACTGAGTCATGTCACAGAACAGACAGCCCTTCAATACATCAGCAAGACATCAGTATGTAGTGATAGCAAAGGTAGAGGTATTTGACAATGAGTAGCCAAGAGATTTGGGGGGTTGGTATGAAATATGGTACACTGTGGGTTGTGCAATTGTGTACAACTGTGTGAATATAAATAATGATTTAGGTGAGGAGCTGAAGGGAAGAGTGCTGTCTCACCTTGACTGAGGGCACAGTCACAACAGCAGACTGATCTCCATGCCTCAGTGGAGTTCTGCTCAGCTCAGTAATGAAGGCAGAGCACATCCGTCTTCATTTGCTGCAAGAGAAATCCTGCTCTTCTGCTCTGACATTTGGATCAGGTCCTAAGGTAGGATGAAGTCTGAGCTCCACACTTCCCACTCATCTACACAGAAAAGAATACATTTGACTGGTGGGAAAAGGATGACAGGAGAGTGCAGGGGTGTGATAACAGTTGTAGAATTCTACTCAAGTAAGGTCATGTACTTAGAGCTAGGCTTCCAGGCATCGGTCTGTTGGGATCTCTTACATGACTGACTGAATGTGTTTTGAGGCTTTTCGGCCTTCCTCTGACAAATCAGGTACCGGCCATTCCCTGAGGCAGGACATTCATCACATTTGGCAAATCCTGTGTTCCTCTGATCTCTCCCTCTGGTAGGGTTTGCAATTAAGAACCTACAAACAATTTTCAAACTGAAGCCAAGAAAAATTCAAGAAAATGATGAAAGCTGAAAGAGACAGGAGACCAATTTTGCTGAGCAAGGCATTACTCTAAATAGAGTCACAGTAACTAATAAAGCTAGTCTAACACAAATGACCAGCATACATGTATTATTTGGCAAATACTTTCTTTTCATCTACTATATTCATCAAAGAAAGAGCTGAGTTTTAGGTTGGTTTTTTTGTTTGTTTGTTTGTTTTTTAAAAAAAAGAGACTGTTTTTCTGTGGACTAAATAGATAACAAACATCCATAACATCATCAACTGCAGAAGGTTATCTTTAAAAAACCTGTTAGTCTTTCACTGAGTTGGTGGCAGTACCAGCACTGAATAGCATAGCTTGCACTGGTTTATTCAATAGAGGATTTTTGCTCAAGCCCCTCCACTTGCCTGGCTAAGTCTTCAGGGTCTCTTCACGGGAGCACAGCATCCTGCCCTTGCTATAAAGTATAGAAAGGGCAGCCTTTGCTACGCCAGGCACACATTTACTCATCCTCCCTTGTAGGGGCAGATGGTGCAAGACCAGCTTATCTGAGTCACTGTTTGTGACCCTTCTCAGGCTCGCTTTTTTTGTTCACATGAAAGCGCTTCTAACAATAGCTTTGCTTGGGCACTCTGCCTGGAAAGTTCGAGCCTCTGCCTGACAGCCACACACTGTTACACATTTCGTCTCATGTGCCAGGACGTGTCTGACAAGAAAATGGACAGATGAACTTCCTCAAACCACTCTCCAGTACCTGATTGCCAGCTCTGTATCACTCACCCAGAGACCAAAGAGGGTGGCAGAAAAGGTGAGAGGCTGTGCAACAAAAAGATAAAATTATGCCTGCAGCTAAGGAATGTACAGTCCCTCTGCTCCTCAGCAGTATCCAGCATCGTTACAGTAGGTAATGCCCAGCAGTGCTCCTCAGAGGTACTTGTGCACTGAAACTCATCTTCTCTCTTTTGACAGGAACTCACAGAGCTTAGGAGGACCAGCCAGGAGGCACAAAGAAATTTTACTTCCTGGGTCTGTAATTTCTGTGGGAAAACGCTGATATGTGAGGTAATTCTCCTGCTGATTGAGTTCACCTTATAAAGTATCAGGTCCCCCCCGTGCATCTTGAGTACTTGATTTCATTACTTCTTAATCTGCATATGGTCTGCTTTTATTGATATGTGATCATTGATCAGCCCGTGAAAGGTCAATTCCATACCTCAGTGAAATGTTTCTTTAAAGAAACATTAAGGATTTGAAGTATGCCAGAGAAACAACAGACTTCAGCAATGAAACACCCTCCTGTGTATGCTGCTGCTAATGATATTCATTTCAGTGAACGTGGGCACCATGAGTCAGTCTCTTTCTGTCCTCTCCTTTCCTAAGACCGCATCTCTTCATCAATGTAAATGTTTTGCATAACCGTAAGGCCAAGTTTTACCTTAGGTGAGCAAAAAAAAGGCTCAATAAAATGGCCTATACTAGGCCTTGGAAAATGCCAGGAACTCAATACTCTTGAAAAACAGAGAGTCAGAAATGTATTCAAGTGTCTAAATATTGACTTAGAAAAGCAAACATTTGGCAGTGATATTCATATTAAACAACTGTTCTCAATCATTTTTCTAGTTCTTAACTTTGTTTCCTGTCCATCCTTAAACAACAACTTTTTGCATTCAGATTGCATCTTATTCTTTCCCTGGGCACTGTACTTGTGGTGGGAATTTGCTGTTATTAATATTGTATTACCGTTTTCCTTAATCAAATGCTGTTTTATTTATTCCCTTCTCAGGATGAGATTAACTGTAATGAAGTAGTGACCGTAACCGAGCTCCAAGGGTCTTTGAGTCTTTCAGGGAGAGGAAAGAAGTCATTCATAAGGCTATAAATATCTAGACATGGAGTATTAGGAAATTTTTAGGGTCCATTAAATCTGTTTTCAGTGACTTGAGGCAGATGTTGCTTGATGTGATACATCATTGTTAGATTAGTTGTCTCCTTAATGTGAAGCAACTGTGGAAGGCTTTGCATGATCCTGCCACAAAAGTTGCAGCCAGATCTCTGTCTGACTAACATCTGACCTCTGCTGTAGGACTTGGCTGGGCAAGAGGGCTTGTAAGACCAGGAGCAGCAATACAGTAATCAGAGAGCCTTAAGCCTGTCTTTCCAGTCAGGACAGTTTTTCAAGATCATGGGATACAAACATGCAGCAGCTTGATGATATTTTGTCTCTTGGATAGCCGCAGCCATGACCTATTTTCAGAGCTCCAAACATTTCCAAGTCCACTGGTGGCTAGCCATTGACAGTTTCTGAATTCATCTCAATGTAAATATTTTGTAATAACATTTTGGAAAATGAAAGAAAACAGATCAAGCACTTCTCAGGGACTTTCCGGTAACAAATGTCCCCCCAAATAGTGATGGTCTTGTGTTCATGAAACATAGAAAATTAACTGGATTTAAAGGTACTGGGAAACCTAATCAGTTCTGGAAGTACATGGATCTAAACTACGAGACCTGCAGAGCCATTTCACCACAGTTTAGATAATTTACTGTCATGATCATTGTAAAAATGAGTACAAAACCAGTATTCATAATCCTGGTCTTACAACATTTTAGGAAAACTGATATCAGAATTCTATTATAACATACTTTCTTAAGTCATTAACAAATATAAGTTCAAAAAAACTAACAAACATTGACTCTTTTCTGTGATGTATCAAATATTTGAGCAAGTAAGTATTTAAAAGTTACTGAAGAAGAAACTCTTTATTTTTTAACTTTTTTTTCATATACTTGCCAATTCACAGACTTAAATCTTGAAATCTTTACTGAGGTTTCATAACAGCTTTTCTCAGGACAGGGTGAGTTTAGATATCAAGATCTGGTGCAATAATCGCTCATTTGCTGCAAGTCTTGCATCCATAAAAATGAATTAGCAGGTTCTCAGGTTTTTCAGACTGAACAAAAGTGCGTATGCTTTGCATCTGCATAGAGCTGCAGATCTTAATAAACCTAAACAAATTGGACAGACACAAACGTGTGCACTTGTCTTTCCATGAATGCTTTAAAAAATCTGGCCCTTTAATGCAGAAATTTGGAACCAGACTGCTTGATGTTTGAAAGATTGGAAAGAGGGTTTTTTTGGTTGTTGTTTGTCCTTCATTTCACAAGCACAATATAATTTCTGCAGTATTTTTAGTCTCCATATTCCAGACGCTTACTATTATGCATCACATCAAATAGATATGTTCTCCTTGCAAGGGGAAACTCAGGCTTGTGGCATGTGAAAATTTCTAAAGCACTATACATAATAAATAAAATTTACAGAACACTCAGTTTATTTTGGAAGAAAAATATTCCAAGGTAAGAGGCCGTGGAAGAAGACAGGAGTGTCGATAAGAATTCACAATCTGGTATCTACCCAAAAGCCTAGACAAGTACTTTCTATATTGCATGAAACTGCTGTTTATTTCATTAAATTAAACTGATTTCACCCAGGCTTCTATGCCCAAGACTTGCACATAATAACTGCCCTGTGGATAAAAGGTAAATAATCAGCTGCTTTTCCTTCCATCTGAGGAAGGACTTGCTTTCTGCAGCAAGGATTCAGCTCTAGTAGTAGTGATTAGGCAGCACTATTACCCAGGCAGTCCATGGCTGACAACAGCATGTATCAGTGCAAAAGCAGCAGTAATAACCACATCATTTCATTGAGGAGGGAAGGCTGGTGTTGGCAGATAAGTGACAGAAAGTGTTACTTTTTGCTTAAATGCTTTGAATGAAAAGCCCAAAGAAAGAGCAAGACTGCAAATATGGAGTTTTAAGGCACTATTAGTGAAACAAAAATACAAATCTGGTGTGTGCTCATGCACTGCTGCTTGCAATGGGTGAGAAGAGAGCCCACAAATCCCTTCTCTCCAAACTGCAATAAGTGTAGCATCTAAGAACATATCTATAGGGTGAGCTAATGAAACTTTTACGTACTTTCTCTTGTTGTCTCCATAGGCTTAGGAAAGATCACTTGGAATGAACAGTTCTCTAGTTGCTATACAACCTACGCACGATATCTTTGCTTTTGCCTAGGCTCCAAGCATCAGTATCTGGGATAAGTTTTGCTTGGCCCTCTGTTTTACGGGGTGTCTTACAGGTTTTACAGGTTATGTCTCAGAGTAGACTGACAATATCACAAAACATAGGTGCACAATGTTCATTTTGGAAGATATCTTATGGTGGCAATAATACAGTTTTTAAAAAAGTGAAAAAATTGTCATTAGACCACTTCCTTAATTTCACGTACACCTTATAGTCACAGAATGGAAGGCCATTCTTTCTGCTGCCATAGAAAAAAACAGAAACAAAACCCACCCCTGTTTATATTAGCATTATAGTGAAAAATGGGCCAAATCCAGGCCTTTAATACAAACTGTCTGCATGACCATCCTTAAAAAGCTGTCATTTGTCTTCTGCTAACTATTTCGTTTCAAATACCTAGTTTCAGTAATGGAATTATTTCCTAGAATATTTTAGGTTATATTTGGTGAAGGAGGAGGAAAAAGCACAGGGGGCATGAGACTGTGAAAGGGAGAAAAAAACCATATAAAATTTACTACATGTATTTTCCCAAACCTCGTTAACTAGCACAGTATCTTACAAAGGGAAAATGTGTAAAATTTGGGAGTAGAGATGCTCTATTTACATTCTACAGAACAGCTAAGTCGGTATGATTGCATATGTTATTTGAAATGCTATTTATTTGTTTACCTTTCCTAATAATTTTTTCTCTTTTTTAACTCATTCAGCTTTACTTTGATTTCACCTCCTCTTGCACCCTTCCCATTTCCAACCATGTTTAAAAGAGGAAATATGGTACTATTAGTACACTCCCTGCCTGCTGTTGCCTGAAGGCAAATATTTGTTGTCCATGAGTAATGAACTATATCTTTGAAATAAAACATGCAAAAAAAATCCTGTCCTGGGATGTGTTTAAAAACAGTCTTAATGGCACTTTAATTCTTCTGCTACAATTGCTCAAGTCAAAAGAAGACTGAATTCATTAAATTGAAAAAAATTCTTAGAATTTCTCAGCTATGCAATCCTGCAGATAAACTAATTTCTTTCCTATATCCTACCTTTAGTGAACATCTTGAAACAGTTTTCATTCTATATAATAGTATCATTTGCATGCATGATATTAATGGATAATTTTGTTTGTGAATTCACATGAAGATTTTTCCTATGAGTAGATTACTTGAATGCTTTAAAAATGTTGGATTTAGTTATATATAGTTATGAATATATTTACAATGCAAACTGTGATTCTAAAGAAAAAAAGAAGTGCACATTTTCTCTGGCTTCAAAAATAAAACAGCTTAACTTCTGAATTTCACTTTTCCACCTACTTTTTATTCCTTCCTGGGAAAAAAAAAAAGAAGGTGGGCCAAGTGAGGCTGAGGGTAAATAAATAATCCATGACTTCTGGAGAATATTTATTTGAATCGAACTGTCTCAGAATGGAAGGCTTAGGCATGGATTAAGAAGTAATATTAGGGCCTTGTGTCTCATAAGCAGAATACTTTGAAGTTTAGGTGTAAGACTTTCAAGAAAGGCTGTACAGGTTTCAGACTCTCTATTAGTCATGACTGTGAATAGTGTTGTAATATCTGATAGCAGTGAAGAAGACATGACTCATTAACCACGTACTATATTTAATATCTACCTTAACTTAGCTCATATTAAAGACATTGCAAATCCTGCTCAGCTTTGTGCATCAGATGCTTAGCAATTCACACATACAAGTACATAGCAAAGGCAATTACACTTACAAGTCTGGGTCCATAAGCTGTGTGTCACTTTCAGTAAAGCTGTCTCTTTTGAAATGTACTAAGGTACCCGAGCCTAATTCAGGTAGTCAGCAAACTGCAGCATCTGCCAGCTAAGAAATATGTCACTGCCTGATATAACTGTGTCCACCATCTTCCTTTCAGATTTGATGTCAGCTGAACACATAGGTACCAAATGTCTGGGAGACGAGAAGGGGGGAGCAGCAGTGTGCACGTTCTGATAACACACGTTCTCGCTCACTGTTTTGTGATATTTCAGAAACACTGGATCACAAATGCTCCCCTGTCTGTATTATTCACTAAGTATCTGGTGGAAAATAAAAACATCTGCAATGGGGAAATTATCATAAATTCTATCTTAACTGAGGCAAAATCAGGTTATGACTTAAGAATCATCAAGTATGCCCTCAGAGCAGCCAAGAGCACCGTTACTGTGCTCTAGATTAAGAAAGGATGTTGTGAACAAATTGTTCACCAAGCTTGAAAATAACCCAGTGATAAACACTGTTTTTAAAAAATTCATTACTGGGGTAAAAGCCACAGCTCTGAAAGCAACATGTTAGCAAGAGAATCATGACAAAAAGTGAGTGAAATTGGAAATGATCAGTGCAAGTATGAGTGTATCCCACACTCAGGATCAAAAGGATACAGCTGCCTCTCCGTTATATATAGACCTTTTGCTTTTATGATCTTACACATGTAAGACACCATCATGCGGGATTTGCTGTCAAAGGCTCTTCCCTCACATAGGGGACCTGATTCTAACTCATGCAGAAGGTCCTTATACCAAATAAGTGTTACAATTTACACTGTCTAGGCCCACATGGTCCTTACAATCTATTCTCTTATAAAGATCCTTCATACTACCAAACACTTGTTAAGAGGCTTTTGCATAAAAAAGATGTGAATAGTTCATTTAATTCATGCAGAAATACGCAAATGTGTTTTCAGACAGGTGAATGCCAAAAATACAGGGCAAGTAGCAAGTAAGTTGCCACCTTTTGCAGTCCCGGGTAGCTCTGGGAGACCTCTCTCAGAAGACCTGGCACCTCCGGGAGCTCCATCGCAGTGTTAATCATGTGTGCGGTGTATCCCCTCCTCATTGCTCAGAAACAGGCACTGTATAGTTGGTGGGGGGTTCCCCGACTGATCTGAGCCCCGGTCTCCCCACAGGGAGGGAGCTGGCTGTCCCAGCATTGCTGAGGTGGCTACCTTCTTTACTCCATGGCTGCACACGTGGTCACGCCTAGAGGTGATGAGTGTGCCCTCAGGAATGGGGGTTTGTTCAGCTAAATCTGCCCACTCTTCTGAACACTTTGAGGCAAAAGAATCATGGGGAAAATCCAACAATGTCAGTAATGAGATTTTTTTTTTTCTTCCTTACCTACTCGATCATGAAGACCACAGAAATGCAAGAATTTTGCCTTAAGATAGCTGCACTTCCATTTCTAATTTCATCTTGGTCTGTAGTCAGGGTGATCTAAGCATAACACTTTGTGGCTAAGTAGGCAAATTGTTTTTACAGACTTCTGAACCATTTCAGCCGTTTCTCTCTAGGCTTTGTAAAGCTGTTAACATTACTAACGATGGCAATAAGCATGACCATGAGTGTCACTCATGAGTCCTCTTTTTTTTTTTTTTTTGTATCTTTTTTCTTTTTATATATTTAATGCATGGGTGTTTTTACTTTTAGGGGTACAGACTCAGAAATAAATGTGGCTGCCTGTCAAATATTATTTTTACAGATAAGACATGTTTCTGTTCTGATGCATTGAAGCCTAAATATATAAGTGCAATGAGAAAAGATGTAAATGCCTCAGCTGAGGTAAGGACCCAAACCAGAGCACATGATTCTCAAAGGTTTTTGCTAGTGGTTTCAATTGCTGTTCATTCAATACATGTTCCGCTGGACTGTATATGGCAAAAGAAAACTAGAGGTAGAAGGTTTATATTCTTAGCAAAAAGTCTGAAGGTAAAAGTCCTTCTGCTGTTATAATCAGTCCAGGGGGGCTGATGACATTCCCACAGCTCACCCCTGCTTACTTTCTCTTAGCTCCCTTCTGTGTTCCTTGTGGTGAAGGTGCCACATGTAGCTTTAATATAACTCCTGGTGCTGTAGTAAAACATCCTGTGGGTTAATTTCTGTAATCCTCTAAGCAGGAGGCTTAACAGCTGGAGCTCATCATGTCCTCCTTTTATGCTGATTCAGTGGTCAGCAGAAAATATGATGATTCCCAGATGTTCACACTTGATAGACTCAACAGGCTTGAGAGGAATACAGGAGAAATCAGTGACAGGTGGTTTTTTTTTCTTGCCACCGTAAGGTGCACAAAGGAAAAGGAGGACATATTTTTAAAGGAAATAGGTGTTTTGGGGGCTTCCAAATAGTTACAGGATACTTTGTTCTCTCATGCTGAGATCCAGAGATAGGAAAATGTGACATTGCATAGATTTAACACATAATTGACCACATTTTCTATGTGTTTATTGCAGCATTTTTTACTTTGATTTGTTAACAAAATCCAAACCTTCCCTTCGATAATACCAGCAATACAGTATTCTGGTTGAAGCAGGCAATAAGAATATTCAAAGTTTGGATGATTCCATTTTTACCGTTGTAGACTGGCAGCTCTCAAAGGACCACACACTGAAGACTGATGATAGCCAAATGAATCAGAGAGCAGTGAAAATAAACAGATTGGCTAAATACAGAGGTGGTGGCATAATTGCTTCTTTTTTAATTGGGTCACTAGCTCCTGAAGTTGAAAATTAAAGGATACAGCACTTCTGTGGCTAAGAAGGCATGTTGGATACTTGTTGGTCTGTTCACTGGGTTGCTATGCTGTGTGCACAATTAATTCTTGGAGAGAAAATTCAAGGATTTCCTCTTCCAAAGAGTTAAAGAAGTGTTTTTAGTACAAAGTAGAACAGCTGAAGGAGGAGAGATGCCATGCTCCTGGTAACGTCCTCCATCTGATTAGATGTTTGGCAGGGATATAGAGCACTCTGGTCTGAATCAGGCTTAAGTAAGGACACACATCTGAGCCAAACATTCTCACTACAGGGAAAGATGCTGTTTGGCAGCATATCCTCTCTTTTGAAAACAGTGATTTTCTTTCAGCTGGTTAGATAAAGATCCTTCAGTCAGATAGTGGGCTTGACTGTCATATTCTTGATAACTTGATGAGTCTCTTGCTTAGCTAGTGCCTAAGGTACTAAGGTCTGAGATCTCCCAAATAATGCTTTGTGTCAAAAATTATGGATCCCAGAGGAAGACCCTACCTCTCAATTAGGCCCCAAAAGCATGTTGGTTGGTCATCCCTCGTAAGATATCTCATCAGGCCGAGTGCAGGTAGCTTCTCAGCTTAGTATCAGACAAGCATCCCACCACCTTGTCGATGAATAGCTTTTCAACACAGAATAGATGAGTAAAAGCACAACAGCAAATCCCAAAGCCAGCTTGTGATTTGAATATATACTAGAGAAAAAATGGTATAATGAAAATTCACCAAGCCATGAGTAGTATCCCATGTCCAAGACAAATAACTGAATCCATAATGCTTCAGATTATCAGCTGAACTGGAGTCAGGAGCACATCCTGTTTTTTTCTGCATACAGAGGAATGCCAGACTTGCAGGGCTCATCCTATCATAGCTACAAGGGTCTCATCTGCCTGGTGTACACTCCCTTTCTCTCCCTCACAAAGTATTAGTCACATGAAGTTGTTGTGCTGAGTCCTTCACAGTGGAGGATGGTGTCATGCTGTGGGTGGATGAGTCAAGCTCGGTGGGTGAGCAGATGACTGTTAGTTCACACAAAGTAGGAAATCTCTCCACAGGAAGAGTAAGAAAAACACACTGATTTACAACAGCTTGGTGGCTAAGTTTCACAGCATTGCTTTTTCTAATTTCAACAAGGTACTTAAAGCCCATCTTCTCCACTGGTCTGGAGTATACTGTGTGCGCCTCCCTTTCTCTCTCCTTTCAGCTCCTTTTCTTGGAATTAACAAAATTCCCCATGAATAGAGTGAGAAAAGTGAGTGAGATGTACAGCTTAGCCAATGTTTGGGACAATCCTGCAAGAGCTCTTTCCTTTTGCCCAAGCTAGAGGCTGGATATCTGGGATCCAGTTGCTACCAAACAGAACAGGTTGAACATACAGAACAAATTCATGGTACATAGCTGTAACATCCTAATAGGTAATAATAGGAAGGACTGAGGAGATAGAATCCCTTTCACAGCACCCACTGAACACTGTCTTCCAGTAGATTATACAGCAACAATTAACTGACTCTGGTCATAATTTTGGTCTGATTTCCAAGAATAAGTAAGGCATGTTGAAACTTAAATGCACTGAGTTTCCTTTAAGGTCAAGCAATTGCTCTCACTGCAACTCTTTTCTTTAGCAACAAGAGCACTACATCTGGGTGCCACTTCAAATGAAACAATCCAATTAACCAACCCAACATAAACTTCTAACACCCTCCAGTTACAGAAACCACTGTGACCAAAGACAACATAGGCAGGCTGTGCAACAGATAGTGGCCTATCTAGCCCATCAGAAATGATCTGACAACCATTTCATCATACAGCATGACCTACCCCACTCTCAGGATCTGGCAGTAGAAGAATAGCCCTTTTTTTCTTGCTGTTCTGAAGCATGTGTGCTCTCCATATGTGGTTCAAATGACCTAGACTTGCCCTTGAGCTCCAAGCATTTCCCATTCTATCTTCTACCGCCTTTTTTTTTTTTTTTTTGACATTTGCCCAGGGCTAAACACACACTAATCCTTACAAACATTCTGACCTTGTTCTTATTAAAATGCTTTCTGGAGAGGTAATCTTCATTTCAAACTAGGACCATTTTCAAAGCTTGTGTTTCAAATGCATTTCATTTGGCTTCCAAATTATGCTTTTTCTATTTGTGTGTGTGTTTTACTATCAGTAATGATAACTTTTAAACAAAGTGTGTTTCTGCTCTTTATTTTGTCCTTTGAAGAGAATTACTTATGTAGCTATTATACATTGTTTGGTATTCATTCATCTGAACACTGCTATGCAGTGCATCCTTTTGTGCAGCTGTCACTGTGACACTACCTCGCTGGGCTGTCTCCAACAACTGGTTAGCATTACCTTTTCCTTTCAAGACCTAAGTGGATATGCTGTATTTTACTCTGACAGCTGGGCCATTTTATTTGAGCCTTATTGGACTTGATAGTTACCTTTAGGGAATGTCTTTTTCAATTGTTTATTTCCAAAGTCTTCTGTCAGCTCAGACTGTGAAACACAAAGAATGCTGAAATTGTTGGTACTGATGCATCCACATGGGATAACAAATGTTTGGGGCATCACTGTTCTTTGGACATTGCAGGAGGTTATTAGTATCCTATTAGAGTTCCAAAAAGAAAAGGAGAGAGAAAAGCTGTTTTCAGTTTGTCTCCTGGCTACAGATCTTTAAAACTATTTTACTTGATTAATAATTTTGTGTGTGTGTGGTGCCATTCAGGTACTCAGGACTCTACCAGCATAGCAGAAGCAATGACACAGTTCCAAATGGAGTTGTGTCCCACTGATGACAATGAGACACAACCCTATATAAGAAATACCGCATAGACACTATGTGGTTGTGGATGTGGCAATTACTAGCCCATATGGGCAGAATATTTTGTCACCAGAAGTTATCCAACAACAAACACATCCAGTCTTATTTAAAACACTTTAACATCTCTTGACATTCATAGCAAGCCTGTATGAAATTTGAGGATTGATTTGCAAATACAAATAACTGGATGCTAACTCTGTCTCTAGTTACACAGCTGTGAATCTACCTGTATGTATTCAATTTGGTGTGTATGAGTGTATTTTTTAAGAATTCGTAGTGTCACCACCCAATTAAGGACTGGAATGGTATTTGGTTCACAGGAGAATTCCTGTAAAATCCATTCAAGATAGGCAGCAATAAATGCAGCCCTAAAGGGAAGTGAGAGCCTGGCTTGAATGGCTTCTGTTTCTAAAATCTGACAAACAGAGAAAGCTCTTTTCAAATTAAATAGCTAAATAAATCAACTTATCACATGGGTTTTTTCAAGAGTAATTGACAAGTAATGCACACACCTCAGTCCAGACTAATAATGAATTTATAGAGTTAAGCTTTGATTCTATTGTTTGCCCATGCTATTGCATAGGAAATGTCAAGACAGAGAAGAGTGTTTTGGCTTTTTTTTACCTTGACACCAAACAATGTTTTGATGTAAGGTATAAAAGACAAAGTGAAAGACAACCGTTCCTTTTATAATGTGTCCAGTTAAATCTGAAACTTGCTTGCTCTTCCATCCATTCTACAGTATTTTGAGCACACACAGTTCAAACTAGAATTCTGTACAACTCATTTTTTTCTAGTTTTACGATCCTCACAGAACTGAAGTTTGTTTCCTTTGGTTCCTGGAAAACTATGTGTCTACACCGATGCAGCTGAGTGAAAGGACAACCAATTATATATTCTGAGGATACATTGTCTGAGACTCAGATATGAAAGTGTTAAATGCACTTGGAATAGATTGATCAAAAGAGATGTAGAACAATGCAGAGTAATCCAGAGTGGTTT
Organism: Mycteria americana; assembly: GCF_035582795.1. NCBI lineage: Eukaryota > Metazoa > Chordata > Aves > Ciconiiformes > Ciconiidae > Mycteria > Mycteria americana. Next base: position 24,915,324 of record NC_134396.1, on the reverse strand, counting down.
TATTGTCAGTCTGACAGATCAACAGGAAGACCTCTTAATCACCCATTATTCATCATTCAGTATTATTGCTGCAACCCTTTGAAGCAATTCAAACTTTGCTTAAATCTCAATTTAAACTGTGTTGGTTTTCGTCATTTTTGTATCTTGTCATTCTTGAAGATGAAGTCTTGAGCAAACTAATGAAAATTATGAACGACTTTGTCAAAAATATTGTATACTCATGAACAACAGGAAACACATCAGGAGTAGTCGTCACGGATTCACAAACAGGAATTAATGCCTGACCAACTTGATGAACTTTATGATGAAATGACTGGCCTGATAGATGAGGGGAGAGCAGTGGATATTGTCTATCTAGAATTTAGTAAGGTCTTTGACAATGTCTCCCAAAAAATCCTCATTGACAAGCTGTTGATGTATATGGGCTGAATGAGCAGACAGTGAAGTGGATTGCAAACTTACTGCACGGCTGGGCCGAAAGGGTGGTGATCAGTGGAACAAAGTCTACTTGGAGGCCAGTAACTAGCAGTGTACCCCAGGGGCCAGTACTGGGTCCAACTCTGTTCAACCTCTTCATTAATGATCTGGATCATGGGGAACAGGGTTCCCTTCAGCAAGTTTGCAGATGACGCAAAACTGGGAAGAGTGGCTGATACGCCAGAAGGTCGTGCTGCCATCCAGAGGGACCTTGACAGGTTGAAAAAATGGGCTGACGGGAACCTCATGAATTTCAACAAGGAGAAGTGCAAAGTCCTGCATTTGGGGAGGAACAACCCCAGGCACTAGTACATGCTGGGGGCCACTCAGCTGGAGAGCAGCTCTGCAGAAAAGGATCTGTGAGTCCTTGTGGGCACCATATTGAACATGAGGCAGCAATGTGCCCTTGCCACAAGGAAGGCTAATGATATCCTGAGCTGGATAAGACAAAGTCTGGCCAGCAGGTCGAGGGAGGTGATCCTTGCCCTCTCCTCCACACTAGTGAGGCCACACCTGGAATACTGTGTCCTATGCGAGGCTCTCCAGTACCAGAAAGTCATGGTCATACTGGAGAGACTCCAGTGAAGGGTCACACAGATGATTAAGGGACTAGATCATCTCTAATATAAGGAAAGGCTGAGAGAGCTGGGAGTGATAACCCTGGAGAAGAGAAGGCTCAGGGGGATCTTGTCAATGTCTATAAATACTCGAAGGGAGGGTGCAAAGAAGGTGGCGCCAGCCTCTTTTCCGTGGTGCACAGTGACAGGACCAAAGCCAATGGGCACAAATTGAAACACAGGAGTTTCCCTCTGAATATCAGGAAACACTTTTTCACTGTGAGGGGGACCAGGTGCTGGCACAGGTTTCCCAGAGAGGATGTGGAATCTTCATCCTTGGAGATATTAAAAAGCTGTCTTGACGTGGTCCTGGGCAACCTGCTCTGGGTGATCCAGCTTGAGCAGGAGGGGTGGATCAAGGGACCTCAAGAGGTGCCTTCCAACCTCAATCATTCTGTGATTCTGTGATTCTGCGATTCTCTGACTGTGACTCTGTGATATTTTTTGTGACTGTGATATTTTTTGACCATCATTGTCAGGGTCCTGAGCATGCCTATTGGCTTTATTTTCCTTGACCAGCATCACAGATGACCCCAAGTGCACTCACAGCTCCTGGCCCTGGAGCTCCGTTAAGCTTAGACTTGAGCACCCAAACCTTGCCTGACCTATGCTGTACCTAGCTTGTCTGCAACCCAGTCTCCTCAATTGTCCCTCACCCCACACTATAGCCATGTCTCCAGCCCTGTCTCTGGCTCCATTTCCTTTTGCTTCTCCCTGGATGGACCCTGGACCTGTTTCACCCCTTGCCTTGTCAAGAGGCCCATCACCCCCACCACCCCACTCAGCTTATCCTGCCCAAGACACTGGGGAGATGCATCCCACAGGGAGGGTCCTGCATCCCATGGGGTGTCCCTGACTCCCAGATTGTCCCCACCCCAGGACAGCCCTGCTTCCACAATGCCCTGACAATCAACAGGAGAGGTAGACCCATTGTGTCAGCTCTGAAAAGTCTTAAAAGGGGGAATAATATGCATTTCAACTGTTTATGGAATTTGGATTCAGTCCTAAAGGAAATAACAGCCCTTTATGAATCAAAACTAATACCTTAAACAGTGAGGGCAATTTAAATTCAAAATCCAAGTAGTCAGGGATCTTTCTTATCAGCAGAATGTTTCCTTCTTCATGCTGTGCTTCCACAGTCATAGCAAAAGAGGGCTTTCAAGCACTTTTAAAGATACAAGAGAGGCCCTCAGATCTAGAATGAATTTACCTCCCAGTGTGAAACAGCACTGATTTGTGAGCCACAAGGGAATACTACAATGTGTGTCAATCTGTTCAAACTATTGCAGTGACTGAGGTTTTAGGTAACTGTCTTTGAATGTAGGCAAAAGGTTTCATGTTTGGAAATTGGCCTGATTTTTTAATTGCTGGGCTGCTGAACTGTTTAATCATCTTCCCTCCTTCCTTTTGACTGTTCTTCCTTCAGTTTTTACCTTCCTCCCTCTTTTCTTGTACCCTTCTTCCATTCTTTTTTGTCTTCCTTCCTTCTTCCCTCTTTCCTTCCTTCTTCCCTTCCTTCCTTCCTTCCTTCCTTTTTCCCAGCTCTTCAAAGAACTCTATATACACATACATATACAATGTCCTTCATGTTTTGTATTCTAAACAGCTTTAAAATCTATTAGAACAACCCCAAAAGCAAAGCTGTATTGAACCAAACAAGCTGTGGAAAACAAGTGAACATTTACAGTATGGTTCACTCATATATAACCCAGTACGATAACATTTAATAAAGTAGGGATTATGAAACAAAAGGGCAACACTGGGCAGTCAACAGATGGAGAAAGCAGCAGGAGAGGCAACATTAGCATTCTGCAACTGAACTTGGCAACAGTAAGTTAATACACGTAAGTCAATGGATCAACAGGCAACAGAAGGGCATTCAGCCTTTCAACAATACCTGACTGTACATGCAATTATTGCAATTTAGAACTTTCTTTCCCCCCTTCATATTTGTTTTAGTAATTAGCATTTTAAAATTTAAAAAAAAGAATTATGTTTGTCTCAGGTTAGCAGCCTGTGGAGAAATGTTTCATAAACTTCCACAGATAAATTAGTCAGTACATCCCAGTCATAATTCACAACGCATAAACCTTTCTTGTACATAAAACTCTGAAAGCCAAGTCACTTGTAGAAGCACAGGGGGTGCTGGGATTTTTTTATGTGCTAGCTGTATAGCAACATATCTCAGACAGGCCTAAAAAAAGCCCTGGTCTTATGGAGAGTCCTGTTCCAATTCTGTTTTAAACAGCCTGATGTGCATGTTTGAATATAATAGCCAGGTAATTGCAAAATTCAGAATTTAGCCTTCTTAGTACCTGTGCAGGTGAAGAAAATGGTCATATGAAGAAAAAAGTGCTGAAATAAAAATGGGTGGTGGACACATTTCCGCTTTCCTGCCAACACATAGCCACAACGGCGTGTGAATGAAGGGGAAAACATGACTAAAAAAGACAAGAGCTAGGGAATATAACTTCCCTTTTTACTTTGAGTATAGCAGTGGGATTTGGAGTGAGGGCCACAAGAACAAAGAGCACTCCAGTAAATCTGAAGCTGCTAAGGAAGATCCAGTTCTTTTTTTAGTGTGCAGACTTCTGATGCCAAGTGTTTAAATCCTCTCCCAGACACAACTGGCAGCAGGCCGAGAGGGAGGAGAGGAGCAAGATCAAAGTTAAACACATCATCATTAAAAACCGCATCTGGGGTCATGTAACTGTGACCAAACCCAGGGGAACCTTTCCGAATTACCCAGAAATTACTGATATGTACCAGTGATGTAACAGAAATGCTAGTGTTTTCTCTTAGATGTTCTGTATCTCACTTTTCAGACTAAAAATATGTCTTCTAATTCACATTTCATAGGCAGAATCACACTATGTTCAACGCACCTACCTAGTAGTAGTAGTAGTCGGGAAAGACACGTGTGCACACACCCACACCCACATTCCAAAAATGAATAATTATATTGTGAAACTGATAATGAAAGCCAGGAAATACAAAAAGGCATAGCTTCCCTAGTATCTGAATTTTGCCATGTTGGTTAGCATCTATTTGAAGAACATTCACTTTATTTGTTTCCTGGAAGAGCAAAGATAAATTGCACCTTCTGAGTATACCCTGCTTCCACCTTCTAGGGCCTATCAGCAACCTCGTTTCCCTTTTCGTGTCTGACTCAGTGAAAAGGCAGAGCTAGGGAAAAAATTATTTTGAGAATTTCTAAACCAATTAGGAATTTAAATTTAGGCTTTCTGAGTGCAGTGTACTGATTTATTTCAATACAGATAGAAACTATTGATTGATCTACTGATCAATCCATCAATAGATAGAGAAATTCTGTATATACAGATACTTACATACATATATATGTATATAAGTATACATGGATGTATACCTATATATGTATATGTATTGTGGTGGGGTAAATATTTGTATATACATGCCCGTGTGCATGTGTGTTACATAGTGTTTCTTATTAACTAGCACAACAAAATGTTGTGATACTTTCTCAAAACTTTCCCAAAGTTGTACTAGTGAACAGTGTCATAGTAAGGAAGAAGAGGTGCACATCTCGTGTAAGGGTCAGTCACGTGTAAGGGTCAGTCACCTATTTAAATGGAGTATAGGATGGGGCTAGCATGGAGAGTTACAGCTATTGCATTGGTAATAGGAAAACTGAGGTGGGAATCTATGCCATGAAGGGTTAAGAAGAAGGATATTGATAGCATGTAGCACATGTTTTCGTGCCCCTCCAGCCTTCTCTAATCTTGAAGCTGATTTTTCAACCTATATATTTAAAATTTCCCTTTTTTCCAGTTTCTGTTACAGCTAATTCAATGCACTGTTGTCTCATTATTACAAACTACAGCAACATTTTAGGTTAAACAGGCAGTGTCTGGAATAACATAAAAATCTTTAAAAAAATTACTGTATGACATATTTTCAGTGCAATGAAAATGAAACAGCCATGGCAAACACATTCTGTAAGTGGGGAAATATGATAATTTAATCCTCTTCACAGCATATGGTATCTACATATGTGCATGTTAAGTACTGTATATAGTAAAATGTAGTACAATACTTTGGTCCACAGGGAATTCAAATTTACAGACACCGTCACTTCTACGCACTGATTCGTAAGGCTTTCAAATGTCCTAGGTCTGAATCATTTGTATCATACTTACTAGCATTTGATTATTACTATATCAGTAGAAAAATACATGTTATAATGTTGAATCTCAAGAACTGAAGATACTTGGATATCTCCACTTGAGACACTTTTTAACTAATTGTTAGCAAAGTCAGTTAACCAAAGCAGAATTAAACTATCTTTCAGGAGGAAACATAAAGTTATTTTGATTGATCTAAAGCCTGCTATGTGATACTGGGATAAGCAGGGAAATGAAACTGTGTTTTTTATAATTTTGCATACAGGTGATGCAATATCAAACAATGTGCATGTGTTTGCTAGGGAGGTAAATGTATCTTCATTTACTGAGTGAAGTAGATTGTTTATTTTCTTGAGACTCAAAGTAGGCATTTTCTACTGCTGAATAAGTGTGACAGAGGAATGTAAATGACAGTCAAAATTACAAAAAGTCAAGGATTGAAGAATTTTAGGAAAGGATGTTGTTTACAGCAGCCATCAGGGTTTCACTATCTGTTACCAGCAAGATATCATGGAAGATTTTTCACGTAAAATAGACTCATGTTGCGACAGGGTGTCAGCTAGATGGGTTTCAAATACAGTCTCTTTTCATCACTACTATCTGTGCTCTTCTAGTCTTGTTATCATTATTTCATGCACACGCCAACACTTAATCACACATCTTGGCTTGCTTGGGACTCTCCATATTCCAGTTCTGCATAGCCCCAGCTGAGCAAGGGCTGTCACACAGTGTGAGATGGTTGCTGATTTTTTTTTTTTTTTTAAACAATACTTTCTTAAATTATTGGTTTTCTTTCAGGCAGTATTAGTAAAACTTACAGCAGATGAACCAGAAAGTATCGGAGAGGGAATGGATGATTTGGAGGTTGAGAGACTTGCCATGAAGTTACATAATGCATTTGTTTTGCCAGCAAAGCTGGCCGTAAAAGTCCCTTCCTTTTTTTTTTACCATGGATGAAAGTTGTTAGTCTATCAGCCATGCCAATGCATTTGCTTATTAGGCTATGATATTAACCAGAACAACAAAATTATCCTAGTTAACAATAACCCCCTTTTGGCAGGTACATCTGAGCCAGTTTTCCTGCCAAATTTGATGTGTCATATAACTACACATATAAAAGAACAAACCAGACATACCCCTATGGGAGATTTTTCTGTTTTGCGAAGAGCAATTAGGCATCCAATTACCATATAGCCATTCTGAAAACTGTTCCCCCATCACCCTCTTCCCTATTTATAAATTGGGACATATGACAATATATTTTTTTCACCCACTTTTTTACCTTGTGTATTTGGACTTGCTGGCCATTAGATTGGGCGAGATGTGTTTTGATGCTTTTTCAAGATTCCTAAATTTTCTGTGTCTGTATTCTGGATTGCAAGGACCACACTATGCTGCAATCTGGTTGTGATAATGGTACTTTTGATGTGATGACCATGTTCTTTTGTATTCAGCTTTTAGCATCAATTATTTTTTCCTCTTACTGTCTCTTTGAGGTTTTTGTTTTGTTTTGTTTTGCTTTTGTTTTGCTTTTGTTTTTTTTTGTTTTGTTTTCTTTGCCACATCATCCATTACATGCAGACATTGATGAGACCAGGAGAGAAAAAGGAAAGAGCTTGGAAAATGAAAGTCTTTGTAACTCCAGGTGTGTGGTCAGTTGCTGCTCAGCTCCATTCACTGCTGATTTTGTTTTTCATTGGTCTGCTAACAAGAACAGGTAACTGAAATATAGACAAAACAAAAATTAATAACTACTCAGGAGAAGAAAGAATAGGAAGAAAGTTTTATTTTATGAGGGCTTTGGAGCTGGCAGCTTAAAACACCAGCTGCCAGTTTGTTTTATTATTATTTGGGTTAAATTTATACATGGATGGGTGGGAGGAAAGGCAACTTATATTTGTTCCTGTTATGCTCATTATTTTATAACCTTGAGCTTGGCCCAAGCACAGTTGCTCGTGGAAAGAAAAGAATCATTGCTCCCCGGATCATGAGAAGGAGATGGCTGCTCTGTGTCTATTTCTGTTCCCTCTGTGGTAGCTATAAAGTATTTCCTTCAGCGGTGAGAAGGTCGGTCTCTCACAGAAAGATATTTATTTCTGTTAGTGCTTAGCCATGTTTTGGGATAAACTTAACAATGAAGTAGGGCATCCAGATTGCAACCTTTACTCCCAAAGTATTGCCAAACACCTGTATCTTTAATATCATTCTCCTAGTCAGTGTTCCCCAAGCAACACCTTTTGGTTTGTAGCTGTTTCTGTTATGCTTATTTGAGTACAGGGCCAGAATCAGTCCAAAACCAGCGCAACGCTTTTTAGAAACAGTCTAATACAGGAAAACTGGAGTAGCATGTAAGACAAACACATACTCTTCATACAACAAGCACGAGTGGGAGTCTGCTTGTTTCCAGATTTTCTTTACACTGGTCTCCTGGTCTCCAACCCCATTTTCTACTCTCAGATTACTTACATATTTGTCTTTTTGTCCTGAGATTCAAATAACTTGGAATTCTACCTGACGTGATTCATCTTTGCTCAGGCTGTCTGCAAATACCTTCACTGATTGTAAATCAATGTAATTTCTCCTTGAATTTCTCTATATCCCATCACATACTTTGGCTCATGGTGAACTGGAAACTTCCTTAGTGAACTGCAGTCAGCTGGCTATTCAGTGTGCTTAATACTAGATGTGTTCAGCAGTGCCTCTTTTGTAGCGGCAGGTGTTCTCCACAGGTTTTGAGCCAAATCTTTCGACTTTTTTTTTTTTTTTTAATTTTTAGATGTGTTTGAACACTACATTCATATGGTGGCAACATAAAACCTTTGCCACTTAGGCTTACATATTAAAAAAAAAAAAAAAAAAAGTAGTGGTAAAGAATGAGGATAGGTTACTAATAAATATCTGAATCTCCTGGCTAAATGTGCTTGCTGTAACTGAATCCTTTTCATACAGCCAGCTATGAAGAAATACCTCTGGAAATGTATACAGGAAAAGGAAATACAGGAAAAGGAATAGAATGTATCTTCAGAGTGTTAGAAAGAAATTATTTAGATAAGGACTTCCAGCTTCCTAGTAGTGAGAGTAAGTAAAACAGCTAACAGTGGAGGTGGTAAATGCACACCCACGTGGATCCTACTTTGGCTATCTTTCTGGAAGACATACCTTTGGGAAAAATCTCACACTACAGGAGATCAGATGAGACTATCATTGTGTCCTTTCTGCCCTTTAAGTCTCTGAGGAAAGCTTTAGTAGCTAAAAAAGGCTCTGTGATTGCGAGTGAGAATAAGAGATGTCGCTAATAGGCCCACAGCTGACTAAACTCTTGTTCTCCTGGAGCAGGCTGAATGCCTCCACACTGATGAAAGGCTCAGAAGTCCCCTGCAGCTTCTGAACCCCTGAGAACACAACATATTTAGCATTTTGTGCTGTGGCCTCACCTGGGTTTCAACTATAAAATGTCATACAGAATGGGGAGTCTGAAACCATGAAGGCATGAGTCTCTCAAAGGCTGACAGAGTACCTACAGTACAAACTCAGATATAATATTTGGCATTTACCTAGATCATTTCAGGGTATGACATTAGCGTGTGCGGCTGTGTGTGAATTGGAGCCTGGCTACTGAAAAATGAAAGAAAAAGCAAAAACCTTTTTCTGATATCCCTATGAATTCCAGACATTCTTTAATTAAATTTTTAAAAGGCAAGAAGTACAAAGTAAAACTGGAGCTGTTCTGCTCAAATAACTGTTTTTAATAATACAGCTGGGTATCTTTTTTACACACCTTTACAAGGTGGTGTATTACATTCTTCAGAACCAGCTGAAAAACTAAGATTAAGCCTGAAACACTTTAGGATTAGCAAATACTTTACTGGAACTGGTAATTTTGCCCTTTAAAAGCAGAACAACCTAGTGGTCTTTTCCAATGGAAGGGAAATTACTTCCAAACATCTCACTATATCCTGGATTTTGGCTGCTTTTTGAAAACACACAACATAAATTCAGCTCAGGGAATGATTCCTTGGGTTCATGCCAAATTACCAGGTCATTTAAATCGATGCTGTATGCTGTTGCACACTTAAAATTATTTACTCTAGTGTTGTAATTTCTTCAATCTGTTCTCTAACACTAACACAGCGCATAACCATTTACTCCAGAAAATCAACATCTTTCCTTTATTTCCTTCTTGTGTTATCAAGCATCAGTGCAGCTGTGGTGAGGTTTCAGAGGATGTTTCATTTACAATGCAAGCAGCTTGATTCCTTTTATTTTGAACACTGTATTTGTTCCTGTTAATTCCCTTCCCTTTCATTTTTCTCTTTTGAGTTCTGCCCATACTGCTTTGTAACTGGCTTTCCAGGCTTCTAAGGCCTGAGCATTTAGTAGTTCACATTTGGGAGCTGGTGAATGGCCCATTTTGCTGGCTGAGATACATAATGCTTGTAGCAGTACAGGCAATTATGATTGATCAGAATTAACCAGTTTATGAGCCTCAGCAAATGTCAATCAAAATTGCTTTGGTCACTTTAATATCAGTTAAGACTGTAGACAGATAGATGGAAATAATTTTATAATCATTAACTTTGCATGGTAGACACAAGGGGAATGGCTTGAGGAGATAGTCTGAGAAGTTAAATGTGGAACTTTACTGCTTTTACTACGTTGTCTAATTGCCTAGCTGCATGCCATCTGTTCCTCTTCCTCCCTCCAGGCAAAAGGGCATTACAGTGGAGCCAAGAGTAGGAAAGGGTAGAAATGGAATCCTATACATACAGAAAATAGCAAGAAAAGCAATTGTAAATGTCAGCAATCAAACACAAATCTATTTTGGGTTGTAAATTAGCACAAGTAGAGATCTACTTCTCTCAGCCTCAAATCCTTTTGCTTCTGGGTAAAACACACAAGACTAATACAGCAGGGCCAGGTTCAGACTCCAACAGCTGCAAGGAAGTTCTGGTGCCACAAAGTCAATGGTAGATCTTCCATTGATTTAAAAAGAGTCAAGAGACTACTCTTGAGTTTATTCTTGTCTCTGCTGAACAGTTCTCATGAGACCTTAAACTGATCATCCAAGTTCACTGAAACTCCTTATCATCATAAAAAAGTGCTTGTAAAGCTTTCCAACCCTGAGTGTTTATTGGCAGTTCTGCTTGGTAAGTATTTGTCAGTGCTTGAGGTCCTTCCATGGACAGTACACAGTCTCCTTCCTGAAGCGTCTCTCTATTCCCAGGTGCTTTGGTCATGTCAGCTTCTCTTTTCTTCCTCTTTGCCTACTGTGCTGCTGCCCTCCTTGCTGCTCTTCCAGAAACCAGGAAGAATCAGGAACCCTCGTTTCAAGTGTTTATTTTATAGTGAAATCCTGCATCTTTGTGTTATTCCTGACCTTGACCTGTCTCTGCCCATGCTCCTGCAGCTCAGAGATGCTGCAGGTGACTACTGTATTAACTTGTTGATTTATTTTTAATTAAATTATGCTTGCATTGTGGTTATTTACAACTGGTTGAAAGTAGAAGCTTGCTGGGGACATGCAGATCTGCATGCTAGCCATGAACACAAGCCTCAGAGCACAGTGGAGCAAGACAAAAGTGCAGGAAGAAAAAGCAAGAGGTGTTAAAGTAACTTGGTTGGTTTTGGTGAGCAGCAGCGGTGCCTATTCAAAACTGTTGCCTAGCATGCCAGGGCCCATGCTTTCCTCCCCCCATTTCACCTGAGGACTGCCATGGGGATATTCCCTTACACAGATTGTGTTGCCTTGATTTAACTGCACTTAAAAGAAAAACAAGGCATTGTAAAAACAGTCATAGTTCTTGAAGGTATGGTGAGTAATTGTCCTCCATTTTCCCTACAGGGCTGGATGCTGATCCATAGCATGATCCATGCATGCTAGGCTATTGAGCCATCTCTAAATCCCCAAGAGAATATCGTGAGCTTGGCTGAAGGGTGTTAGTCAAGAGATCCA